>NC_092151.1:31703579-32023579 GCF_045791955.1 Oncorhynchus clarkii lewisi | reverse complement strand
CCCCTTGACTTTTTCCACATTTTGTTGTGGTACAGCTTGAATTTAAAAAGGATTACATTTTTTACACTAGAACAATACCCCACAGACATTGAATATATAATTGAAATGCATTCAAGGTGACTACCTCATAAAGCTGGTTGAGATAATGTCAAGAGTGTGCAAAGCTGTCATCAAAGCAAAGGGTGGCTATATGAAGAATCTCAAATCTCAAATATATTTTGATTTGTTTAACACTTTTTTGGTTACTACATGATTCCATATGTGTTATTTAATAGTTTTGATGTCTAAACTATTATTCTACAATGTAAAAATAGTAAAAATAAAGAAAAATACTTGAATGAGTACGTGTTCTAAAACCTTTGCCCGGAAGTGTAAATGACAGAGTGAAAAGAAGGAATTTTTTCATTTTACCTTTATTTAACTAGGCAAGTCAGTTAAGAACAAATTCTTATTTTCAGTGACAGCCTAGGAACAGTGGTTAACTGCCTTGTTCAGGGGCAGAACGACAGAATTGTACCTTGTCAGCTCGGGGATTCAATCTTGCAACCTTCCGGTTACTAGATCCAACGCTCTAACCACTAGGCTACCTGCCGCCCCCGGAAGCCTGTACAGAATAAAACATATTCTAAAACATGCATCCTGTTTGCAATAAGGCACTGAAGTAAAAATGAAAAAAAAGTGTCGCAATTTTTTTAACTTCATGTCCTGAATACTAAGTGTTAAGTTTGGGTCAAATCCAACACAACACATCACTGAGTACCACTCTTCATATTTTCAAGCATGGTGGTGGCTCCATCATGTTATGTGTATGCTTGTCATTGGCAAGGACTAAGGAGTTTTTGAGGATAAAAATAAATGGAATAGAGATAAGCACAGGCAAAATCCTAGAGGAAAACCTGGTTCAGTCTGCTTTCCAACAGACACTGGGAGACAAATTCACCTTTCAGCAGGACAATAACCTAAAACACAAGTCCAAATATACACTGGAGTTGCTCACCAAGAAAACATTGAATGTTCCTGAGTGGCCTACTTACAGTTTTGACTTAAATCAGCTTGAAAATCTATGACAATACTTGAAAATGGCTGTCTAGCAATGATGAACAACCAACTTGACAAAGTTTGAATAAAAATGTAATAATAATGTGCAAATATTGTACAATCCAGGTGTGCAAAGCTCTTAGAGACTTACCCAGAAAGACTCACAGCTGTAATCGCTGGCAAAGGTGATTCTAACATGTATTGATTGACTCAGGGGTCTGAATACTTTTGTAAATGAGATATTTCTGTATTTCATTTTCAATACATTTGCAAACATTTCTAAAAACATGTTTTTACTTTGTCATTATGGGGTATTGTGTATAGATGGTTGAGAAAACAATTATGTTTAATCCATTTTGAATTCAGGCTGTAACACAACAAAATGTGGAATAAGTCAATTATGAATACTTCCTGAAGGCACTGTAGGTGGGCACCATAGGAGGCTTGATAATTGCTGGAATGAAATGAACGGAACAGAGTCAAACATGTTGTTTCCATATGTTTGATGTGTTTGATACCGTTCCATTTATTCTATTCCAACCATTACAATGAGCCCGTCCTCCTATAGCTCCTTCCACCAGCCTCCACTGGTGGGCACGCATGCTGTATACATGCACACACACAGACCCCACACACTGTGGTAAGACTCAAGGGGGCTGTCCCAAGCAGTTTTTCCAGACTGTGCACACTCGCATCGGCACAGAGACACAGGTTCAGACACATCACATCCACTCGCCCACAACATCCAACAGACATACTAACACACCCACATTGTTTGTTGAGGATATGTCAAGAAGCCCAGACACAATCACACCCATTTATGTGTACACACACACGCAGACACGCATACAAATTCTCAAGGATGCTATGATTGATTACCCTGAATTAGTCAACTCGCCACCCATGTGTCTGAGTATCCCGTCTAAATAATCTCTCCCTTCACTGTTTGGTAAAAAAATTGTAATAAAACCTCCTTTATACTAGCACAATTGAGATATACAGTTGAAGTCGGAAGTTTACATACACCTTAGCCAAGTACATTTAAACTCAGTTTATCACAATTCCTGACATTTATTCCAAGTAAAAATTCTCTGTCTTAGGTTAGTTAGGTTCACCACATCATTTTAAGAATGTGAAATGTCCGAATGATAGGAGAGAGAATGGTTTATTTCAGCTTTTATTTCTTTCATCACATCTCCAGTGGGTCAGAAGTTTACATTTTAATTGTTTAACTTGGGTCAAACGTTTCGGGTAGCCTTCCACAAGCTTCCCACAATAGTTGGGTTAATTTTGGCCCATTCCTCCTGACAGAGCTGTTGTAACTGAGTCAGGTTTGTAGGCCTCCTTGCTTGCACACGCTTTTTCAGTTCTGCCAACACATTTTCTATAGGATTGAGGTCAAGGCTTTGTGATGGCCACTCCAATACCTTGACTTTGTTGTCCTTAAGCCATTTTGAAAGTATGCTTGGGGTCATTGTCCATTTGGAAGACCCATTTGCGACCAAGCTTTAACTTCCTGACTGATGTCTTGAGATGCTGCTTCAATATATCCACATAATTTTCCTCCCTCATGATGCCATCTATTTTTTTAAGTACACCAGACCCTTCTGCAGCAAGCACCTGTCACGCCCTGACCTTAGAGAGCTGTCCTTATTTCTCTATTTGGTTAGGTCAGGGTGTGATGTGGGGTGGGCATTCTATGTTCTATTTTCTATGTTTTGTATTTCTTTGTTTTGGCGTGGGTATGGCTCTCAATCAGGGACAGCTGTCTATCGTTGTCTCTGATTGGGAACCATACTTAGGCAGTCCTTTTTCCCACCTGTCTTTGTGGGTGGTTAACTTTGTTTGTGGCACATAGCCCTTAAGCTTCACGGTTGTTCGTTTTGTTTCTTGTTTTGTTGGTGTCATTCCAAAATAAAAAGGAAAATGGACGCTCGGTCCACTCGCTGCACCTTGGTCCACTTCTTACGATGGCCGTGACAGCACCCCCACAACATGATGCTGCCACCCATTTGGTATGGTTGGGATGGTGTTCTTCAGCTTCCAAGCCTCCCCTTTCTCCTCCAAACATAATGATGGTCATTATGGCCAAACAGTTTTATATTTATTTCATCAGACCGGAGGACATTTCTCCAAAAAGTATGATCTTCGTCCCCATGTGCATTTTCAAACCGTAGTCTGGCTTTTTTTATGGCAGTTTTGGAGCAGTGGCTTCTTCCTTGCTGAGCGGCCTTTCGTTATGTCGATATAGGACTCATTTTACTGTGGATATAGATACTTTGTACCTGTTTCCTCCAGCATCTTCACAATGTATTTTGCTGTTGTTCTGGGATTGATTCACACTTTGCACACCAAATTACGTTAATCTCTAGGAGACAGAACGCGTCTCCTTCCTGAGCGGTATGGTGGCTGCGTGGTCCCATGGTGTTTAAACTTGCATACTATTGTTTGTACAGATGAACATGGTACCTTCAGGCGTTTCGAAATTGCTCCCAAGGATGAACCAGACTTGTGGAGGTCTACAATTCTTTTTCTGAGGTCTTGGCTGATTTATTTTGATTTTCCCATGATGTCAATCAAAGAAGCACTGAGTTTGAAGGTAGGCCTTGAAATACATCCACAGGTACACCTCCAATTGACTCAAATGATGTCAATTAGCCTATCAGAAGCTTCTAAAGCCATGACATAATTTTCTGGAATTTTCCAAGCTGTTTAAAGGCACAGTCAACTTAGTGTATGTAAACTTCTGACCCACTGGAATTGTGATACAGTGAATTATAAGTGAAATAATCTGTCTGTAAACAATTATTGGAAAAATGACTTGTGTCATTCACGAAGTAGACCGACTTGCCAAAACTATAGTTTGTTAACAAGAAATGTGTGGAGTGGTTGAGAAACACGTTTTAATGATTCCAACCTAAGTGTATGTAAACTTCTGACTTCAACTGTGTAACTTTATAAGAGGGTATAGCAAATTGTTGGTGTCTCTGCTTGTCATGTATCTAGTCCGTCACTCAACATCAAAAGAAGCAATGCTCATCACTACAGTTGATTGGCTGTTTAGTCCATTGGGTCCTTTCTACAGATGTAAGATCTTAATTTTCCTTCTGTAGCCAGTTTGCTATAGTAGGAAAATAATCCTGCAGCAACAGGAAATATGAATTACTATGTGGATTATAATTAATGGGCATTTTGTAGGGGAAAATAATTAATGGACCATTTCTTTCACAAGGGCAAATCAGGTCTGACATTTCTATGTGGAAATGACAAACTTTAAAAGCCTTTTTAAAAGTCAAATACACTACAAGTTTGCATTTCCTGGAAAATTCTCAGCAACAACAGAGTGATCAAATTAAGATCCTACATCTGTAGGATCTATTTCAATAGAGCATCTCCCATGGTTTTGAACGAGAGCACTATACTGAAAATAGTATAGTACTGTAATAAAAATGCCATCAATAAAGAGTAGGTAGATCCTGTAGTATCATTCGACCTCCAATAGGGGGAGAGAGAAAAGGAGCATGATGAACACAAGGCAAATGTTCTTGCGCTTGGGCATGTTCTGTCCTCAAGAAACCATGTGTTATCAAGATAAAAATACGAGGAGAGTGCTTTGTTGCCATTGTCTGCAGTCGTTGGCCCTTCACAGTGGAATTGATGTAACAGTTTGGCTCCTGTCTGAGATATACTGTATTTATAAATAGAAAGATTGTTCAACTTGTTTTGGAGACAGATTGATAGAGGATATAGTGATTTGTAGCGACAAGAATGGACATGGATGAAACATAATCCTTGTTCTGTACAGACACACACACACACACACACAAAGAAAAACAATATTGCCCACTCACACCCACTCCCATAGACACACACACACGCTAAAATGTATATTCTATTCTACTGAGCCATTAACTTTATGTTCGTATTCTTATCTTTTATTAGTTCTTATTGATGTTGCATTGTCGAGAAGGAACCTGCAAGTAAGCATTTTGTTTATCTGTCGGCCCCAACTTAGGCCCTGTGTGTAGTTAACAGACCCTCTCTGCCCATTCATCGCCATTTTACCTGTTGTTGTTGTTGTTGTCTTAGTTGATTAGCTGTTGTTGTTGTCTTACCCGTTGTTGCCTTAACCAACTCTCCCAATCAACACCTGTGATTGCTTTATGCCTCGCTTTATGGCTCTCTCAAATGTCAATATGCCTTGTACACTGTTGTTTAGGATAGTTATTATTGTCTTCATTTACTACGGAGCCCCTAGTCCCACTCAACATGCCTCAGTTAACTCCTTTGTCCCACCTCCCACACATGTGGTGACCTCACCCAGCATAACTAGCCCGTCCAGAGATGCAACCTCTCTTATCATCACTCGGTGCCTGGGTTTACTTCCACTGTACCCACACTCCACCATACTGTACATTATGCCCAGAATCTATCCTACCACGCCCATAAATCTGCTCATTTTATTCTCTGCCCCCAATGCACTAGACGACCAGTTTTGATAGCCTTTAGCCGTACCCTCATCCTACTCCTCCTCTGTTCCTCGGGTGATGTGGAGGTTAATCCAGGCCCTGCATGTCCCCAGGCACTCTCATTTGTTGACTTCTGTAACCAAAAAAGCCTTGGTTTCATGCATGTTAACATCAGAAGCCTCCTCCCTAAGTTTGTTTTTCTCACTGCTTTAGCACACTCCACCAACCCTGATGTCCTTGCTGTGTCTGAATCCTGGCTTAGGAAGGCCACCAAAAATTTTGAGATTTCCATACCCAACTACAACATTTTCCGTCAAGATAGAACTGTCAAAGGGGGATGAGTTGCAATCTACTCCAGAGATAGCCTGCAAAGTTCTGTCATACTTTCCAGGTCTATGCCCAAACAGTTTGAGTTTCTAATTTTAAAAATGAATCTCTCCAGAAATAAGTCTCTCACTGTTGCCGCCTGTTATAGACCCCCCTCAGCTCCCAGCTGTGCCCTGGACACCATATGTGAATTGACTGCCCCCATCTATCTTCAGAGTTTGTTCTGTTAGGTGACCTAAACTGGGATATGCTTAACACCCCGGCAGTCCTACAATCTTAGCTAGATGCCTTCAATGTCACACAAATTATCAAGGAACCCACCAGGTACAACCCTAAATCCATAAACATGGGCAGCCTCATAGATATTATCCTGACCAACTTGCCCTGTAAATACACCTCTGCTGTTTTCAATCAGGATCTCAGCGATCACTGCCTCATTGCCTGCATCCGCTATGGGTCCATGGTCAAATGACCACCCCTAATCACTGTCAAACGCTCCCTAAAACACTTCTGCGAGCAGGCCTTTCTAATCGACCTGGCCCGGGTATCCTGGAAGGATATTGACCTCATCCCGTCAGTCGAGGATGCCTGGTCGTTCTTTAAAAGTAATTTCCTCACCATCTTAAATAAGCATGCCCCTTTCAAAAGGTAGAACTAAGAACAGATATAGCTCTTGGTTCACTCCAGATCTGACAGCCCTCGACCAGCACAAAAACATCCTGTGGCGGACTGCACTAGCATCGAATAGTCCCCGCGATATGCAACTTTTCAGGGAAGTCAGGAACCAATACACACAGTCAGTCAGGAAAGCAAAGGCTAGCTTTTTCAAACAGAAATTTGCATCCTGTAGCTCTAACTCCAAAAAGTTTTGGGACACTGTAAAGTCCATGGAGAATAAGAGCACCTCCTCCCAGCTGCCCACTGCACTTGAGGCTAGGTAACACTGTCACCACCGATACATCCACGATAATCGAGAATTTCAATAAGCATTTCTCTACGTCTGGCCATGCTTTCCTCCTGGCTACCCCAACCCCTGCCAACAGCTCCGCACCCCCCGCAGGTACTTGCCCAAGCCTTCCCAGCTTCTCTTTCACCCAAATCCAGATAAGATGTTCTGAAAGAGCTGTAAAACCTGGACCCGTACAAATCAGCTGGGCTAGACAATCTGGACCCTCTCTTTCTAAAATGATCCGCCGCCATTGTTGCAACCCCTATTACCAGTCTGTTCAACCTCTCTTTCGTATCGTCCGAGATCCCTAAAGTTTGGAAAGCTACCGCGGTCATCCCCCTCTTCAAAGGGGGTGACACTCTAGACCCCAACTGTTATAGACCTATAGCCATCCTGCCCTGCCTTTCTAAATTCTTCGAAAGCCAAGTTAATAAACAGCTCACCTACCATTTAGAATCCCACCGTACCTTCTCCGCTGTGCAATCCGGTTTCTGAGCTGGTAATTTCTCGGTCCGACTCTTTTCTCTATATATATCAACGATGTCGCTCTTGCTGCGGGTGATTCCCTGATCCACCTCTATGTAGACGACACCATTCTGTATACATCTGGCTCTTCTTTGGACACTGTGTTAAATAACCTCCAAACAAGCTTCAATGCCACTCAACACTCCTTCCGTGGCCTCCAACTGCTCTTAAACGGTAGTACAACCAAATGCATGCTTTTCAACCGTTCGCTGCTAACACCCGCCCGCCCGACTATCACTACTCTGGACGGTTCTGACTTAGAATATGTGGACAACTACACATACCTAGGTGTCTAGCTAGACTGTAAACTCTCCTTCCAGACTCATATTAAACATCTCCAATCCAAAATTAAATCTAGAATCGGCTTCCTATTTCGCAACAAAGCCTCCTTCACTAATGCTGACAAACATACCCTCGTAAAACTGACTATCCTACCGATCCTCGACTTTGGCGATGTAATTTACAAAATAGCTTCCAATACTCTACTCAGCAAACTGTCCACAGTGCCAATCTGCATTGTCACCAAAGCCCCATACCAACCTGTATGCTCTAGTCGGCTGGCCCTACATATTCGTCGCCAGACCCACTGGCTCCAGGTCATCTATAAGTCTATGCTAGGTAAAGCTCCGCCTTATCCCAGCTCACTGGTCTCGATAAAAACACCCACCTGCAGCACGTGCTCCAGCAGGCAAAGCCAACACCTATTTGGCCACCTTTCCTTCCAGTTCTCTGCTGCCTGTGACTGGAACGAATTGCAAAAATCGTTGAAGTTGGAGACTTATATTTCCCTCACTAACTTTAAACATCAGCTATCTGAGCAGCTAACCGATCGCTGCAGCTGTACATAGCCCATCTGTAAATAGCCCACCCAATCTACCTACCTCATCCCCATATTGTTTTTATTTACTGTTCTGCCCTTTTGCACACAAGTATTTCTACTTGCACATCATCATCTGCTTATCTATCACTCCAGTGTTAATTTGCTAAACTGTAATTACTTCGCTGCTATGGCCTATTTATTGCCTTACCTCCTCACGCCATTTTCACACACTGTATATAAACATTATTTTATTTCTATTGTGTTATTGACTGTACGCTTGTTTATTCCATGTGTAACTCTGTGTTGTTGTTTGTGTCGCACTGCTTTGCTTCATCTTGACCAGGTCGCAGTTATAAATGAGATTCTCAACTAGCCTAAACTTGTTCTCAACTAGCCTACCTGGTTAAATGGGGGTGAAATTAAAAAGACAGTGTATACGACGTGGATACTGTACACAACTAATAACACTTTCAACTGAAACACACACACTTTAACCCCCCCAACACACAGACTGGGGCTTACCTTTTACTATTATTATTATCCTAGAGATCATAATCTAGCTCCTCTGTGAATAAATGGCCATGCAGGCCTGCATGTGTCTGGTGATCACTGTTATCTGTAGTAGTTCTGCTGATTCCTTTACTTCTTCCTGCCGAGGGGGAATCTATAGGCGGACAGACCGGAGTGTTTATGATGTGCCTCTGTCCCACATTGTCCCCCACAGCGTCTCAATACTCCAAAGGGGCCTCCTTTCATAGTTTCCTTCACTTAATTCACTCAGATCTGAAATAATAGTGGATGAGGTAAAGCAATCCTGATAGGCTTTGGACATATTGCTTTCACCTATCCTGTGTTGACAGATCAGTAGTCAGTGCAGAGGTGGTAAAGGAAATGAGAAAAGAAAGCCACGTAAGACTATTGAGATGCACCTATAGTGACTTACTACACAGGTTAGACAGATGGGAGGCTCTTAACAATGGGAACCTGTGGTGTGCTGTGATTGTGCTGCCCTGACCTGAATCGCAATAGCTACTGAGCTGATGTTTGTAGAGCAAACCCACTCAGTCAGGCTGTTTGAGCCTCTCATGGACATAGATAGTCTCCTCCACTCTTCTTATCCTCCAGCTTTTATTTAACAGTGGGTAGGAGCCTATTACGATTGATATCTCTCTCAAGCGATTCTAGGCAGGAAAGCAGTAGCAACATGCAGAGAGATTCTCACTTGTAAAACAAGTCTCACCTTTTTGTTTCCACTTCCACGTTAAAGGATTTGTCCACCTAAAATCAACAATTTCTTCCTGTTTTCACACCGTAAAAGTGGTTGACAGTTCACATCACCTGTTGTGTAGATTTAGCTATATATTAGGATACTTTATTCCCATATGAATGGGAGTGATTCGCATCATTTTTTATCTTGTCGTGAACTATCCCTTTAAGCTTCACTCTGTTTTCCCTTCCGGGTAAAATCTCACTGCCTGCTTTTCCATGTCCAGGTCGAGCTGGGAACTCCCTGACCTACGGGATGGCAAGATCCAGGCCATCAGCGACTCGGACGGCGTCAACTACCCGTGGTATGGAAACACCACGGAGACGTGCACCATCGTGGGTCCCACCAAGAAGGCCACCAAGTTCACGGTTAGCATGAATGACAACTTCTACCCCAGCGTTACATGGGGTGTGCCTGTGAGCGATAGCAACCTGCCGCAGCTCAGCAGCATCCGCCGCGACCAGAGCTTCACCACCTGGCTGGTGGCCATCAATCAGGCCACGGCCGAGACCCTGGTGCTGCAGACCATCCGCTGGAGGATGCAGCTCCACATCGAGGTGGACCCGGACAAGCCTCTGGGCCAGAGGGCCACGCTGCGTGAGCCTGTGGCCCAGGAGCAGCCCCATGTCCTGGGCAAGAACGAGCCCATCCCCCCCAATGCCATGGTCAAGCCCAACGCCAACGACGCTCAAGTGCTCATGTGGCGGCCAAAGACCGGGGACCCCATCGTGGTCATCCCGCCCAAATATTGAATGACCTTGGTGGGGTTAAACACTCCTCCTCTTCTCCCACTCCTCTACCTACTCTCACTTTTCATTTTCTCTCTCTTTACCTACTTTTCTTTTTTCTCCTTTTCTCCTTCCCTCAAGCTCCTTGCCTCTATTTGCCTCTCTGTTTCTCTCATCTCCTCTCCTCTTTTTTTTGTAAGAACTGAGCAAAAGAGGGAGAGAGGGAGAGAGAGAGAGAGTGAAACAAGGACAAGAGCAGTTTGGAGAAAGAGGACGTCCCCTATAAGTGGGAGCTGGAGCTGACTTTAAAAACTGGAGTGAACAAACTGCAACCATTCTACCTTCAAACGGGGTCGGGTTTCACTGTGCTAGATAAAGTCATTGCAAAAAAAATCTAAAATAAGAAACTTTGCTTTTTGGGATTGGGGTTTGGGGTGGGAATGGATGGGGAGTGTGTGTGGGTTGACAAAAATATAGTATTTATGTTCATATTTATGTACATGGTACATACATGTATACATGCACAAAGTTTGCGTATACCAGTTGAGTTTTTATTTATGGGCTGGGAGAGAGCATTTTTTGTGAATAAGCGCTATTTTGTGCTCCACATGAGTGATATGTGAATACGAACCGTATCGGGGTGACATATGTAGTTTTAGTACTTTTTTAAACATGAGAGTCATTCAATCCATGCTGCCTTAAGTTTAAATCGCTTTCCACTGCAAATGTTTAGCCTTAAACCAAGTGCAATGCAGTATTCCTTCACCTGTCCTCTCTCTTCTTCCATCCAGACTGTTGGTGCTGGTGTGTGTGGGTTTAGGAACGGAACAGTGGCTTGTGGACAATGGGTTATCAGGAACCAAATTGGGTCCTAAAACTGCTGGAACCCTTTTTCTACCACAGAACAAAAGAGAATAGACATTCAAACAAACCCTTTCAAATAGTCAGTTAGGTCGTCATCTCATCATGCATGGCTGTGGAGAAGGTTTTTCTGACAACATTCAATTCCATTGAGACTGATATTCAGCTGACTTTTAGAGTTGTCAACAATCTCCCTTTACAGAAAGAAAACAGTATTTCATCATGTTATCTTTCATTTGCTTTATTACCACTCCCTCCATCTCAGAGCCCTGTCGCTGTACTCCTCTCTCCCTCTGCCTTTCTTCTCTCCTCTCCACAGATGTCGGAGGGGACAACCCTGCTAGCACCTGATCAATACTGTTATTACAGCAAGCAGCAGCCAGGGGAAATGACTGTGCATTTCATAACAGGGGCAATAAAAAATTGGTCCTCCATGCGATGCTATGCGAGATAAATAATCTCGGCTTTAGGGTGCCTGTGTGTGAATCCACATGGTGCAGAGGTGGTTGCAGCACACCGCCCTCCATCTCTGCTCTCTCTTTCTGTAGTCCCCCCTTGCTCTCCTCGCACTCTCTCTCTCGTCTGATGTTCATCCCCATTCATACTCTCTCACCCTGTCCCTACTTTCTCCTCTCTGATCCATCTTTCTCTCTCTGCTCCCATTGATTGGTCTCTATTTCCTCCATCCATCCCTCCACCCTTCGCCCTGTCCTCTGTCCTCTTTGCAGCAGTAGGCATGTGAGGCTCAGCCTGGCATGTAGATGACCCACTTCTGGGGTTGCCACTACCAGTTGTAGCCCGCTGCAGAAATGTGGTGCTTTTTTTCTCCTCTCACAGAGCCCCAGCTAGCTAAATACCTCTATAAACGTGACGATGCCCAGCCACTCGTTAATCTATGGGCAGGGCAGCTTTACCCAGAGCTGAAATCTCTCATGGAGGAGGGAGGGAGGGGGTGGGGGTTTAGAGGGATAGCTGGGGGATAGAATTTGGCATCAGGCTTTTTATCTCCTTATAATATCAACGACAACAAGAACAACAGCATCAGCAGTATGAGCTAAAAAAAAAAGGAACAGAGACTGATGTTTGAAGTGGTTAAGAAAACTGCATCTCTGCTTTTGTCACTGAAGGTATTGTTTTTTCATTAAGTTTATGCTAGTTATGATGTTGTGATATTTTATTGATGCAAAGCTTCCTTGGTAGAGGAATAGCATTTCCATCAAATGCCACCAACAACTGGGCAACATTGTTTGCTCATTATTTCAACCTACCTTATCAACGTTATCACACTGCATCAACCTGGCTACTTGATTGAGTTTGCCAAAAGTCATTGACATTTTGTCTTGATATAACCAAATAGTGTCGACAGGTTTTTGTGGTTTGGTATATTTCAAATTAAACTCAAATCTATTGACATCTCAACCAAATATCACCTGTAATTTGAAGTTTATCTGACATCTTTACCTGGTTAGAAAAGACAGAGCAGCAGGTCAGTAGCAGCTGAATAGAATTAAGAAAAACCAGGGCTCAGAAACCAGAGAGACTGATAGCCTGCTCTGGACTCAATCATCTGGGCCGGGAAGGAGGAGGGAGGAGGGGTCTGGTGGGGAGAAGTGCTGTCATTAATAGATTGTCTGTGAAATACTGAGCACCCTTCAGATGCATTGTGCTGTGCCAAGGCTGGCTATAGTAATATATGATGGCCTCTTGGGGCTAGAGGACAAAGGTCAGTGTTAGAAGGGGTTGGGGGTCGGGATTGAGGTGGAAGGGGGTAATGGTGGTAGTCAGGGTGATAGAGTGACAAGGAGGTGGGGTGGTGTCACAATCTGCACACTGCTGAGTGGTTTATTGGAAAGCCTAGCAGGGATTGCTTGTTACCATGTATAAAACACCTTGACACATCAGTAGCTGGCTAGCTGTCCTTAGTCACTGCATGACCTAAATACTCTCATTGATCTGGTGCAGCTGTAGCTGTTGTTGAACTATGGCTCCGTCTGTTCACTCACACAGGGCACATCCTTGTCATAAGACAGCAGGGGCGGTCTCTCCTTGCATGCTATCTGATCATCACAGCATCACACTGGAGCCGAGTGTTAACAGCGTTTATCAGCAGAGCACGTGGCCCCCAGCAACACACACACACACTAGAGAGAGGGAGGTCACGGGAAGGCGATTGCCTCGATTTGTGTCTTCACTCTGACAGTGTTATGTGCTACTGATGAGTCTATCTCATGTACAACTACTTCCTCAAAACACATCTCTAACCAAGTTCTGTTTTTAGAAATGGACAAATGGACATTTATGTAAATATTAATGAGATTTCGATTCCATCATTGAACAAGTGAAATTCATAGACTTCAAGTCTCCTTCTGGGGTTGTGCCACTGAGTAGCCTTCCATTCCTAAACCCACAGCTCTTAGTTCTGAGGGCGCCCACCTTTTCTATAGATCTTTATGTAAAAGAGTAATGTAAACTACAGCCCACTACACGTCATAGACCAGCAGAAAAGGTTTCTCTTCTAGTTACAAATAACAAGCCCAAGCTCACTCAGGATCACCCATCGTTGTTTCCTATCCTTTACTATTAGTTTACCCCATATAAACAAAAGAGTTGTCCGTCTATCTTGCCATTCGCTCCCTGCAACTCTGACTAGGTTTTCAGTAGAGTAGCCTTATGGCTAACTGTAGCAGACTATACACAACTGGCTACAATGTATTTCAAATGTTGGGTGTTTTTGATTTGTCTTCTGAAAAATCATCTAATATATTTTGCAGCACTGAAACAAAAATACAGTATGTTTTTTTTGTATTTGTCATTGACACTGATACTTGATACTTGAACACAGAACAGTACTGGCAAATATTTAAAACTGTGAAAATGCACAATGTTTAAAAAAAAAAAATGAAGAAAATGGAAAAGTATTTTTCATGAATAAATAAGAATGTGCGAATGTTATCTGTTCCCTGTCACTTTTCTCCAAACGTGTGGATAGACCTGTGTGGATAGACCTGTGTGGATAGACCTGTGTGGATAGACCTGTGTGGATAGACCTGTGTGGATAGACCTGTGTGGATAGACCTGTGTGGATAGACCTGTGTGGATAGACCTGTTCGGATAGACCTGGCTTTCACCTCAGCAGTGTGATGGGGAAATATGCATCCTGTAACATATGGGGATTCTTTCTACAGAAACGCCTTGTCAAGATGCTTCACAAACACCACCAACACCTTAGCTTTTATTAACTGTGATACCATGTCTGAAAAATCACACTTTTAACACTGAGACTTTCTCCCTTCTTTATGAGGAAAAAGAGTTGGTGACACTTTATTTGAAGGTCTGCTTATAAACTGCTTATTAACCATAATCAATAGTTAATAATAACCATTAGTAAACGTTGGAATACATAATCTATGAACAAAAGTAAATACAGTAAATAAACCATTTATTGCAATCCTATACAAATCACGAACAACAATCCATATACATGTACTTATGTGGTTAACAAATGATATTTACAGGCAGTTTATAAGCAGTTTATCGTCAAATAAAGTCATACTGAAAAAAAAGGATGTGGTGCATTTCCTATCACTTTTTTTACACTAAAGTTGACTTGTTTTAGAGCGTACGTGCATTAATTGAAATCCCTATTGAAGACCATAGGCGTTCATCCTTTCCCTCTGCTCTGGCCCTGCTAAGATGGACTTCCAAGGCGTTTGATCAGAAAGCCAGAGACATAATGGGCCATTTTACCACTGTAAGTATTTGACTAATTCAACCTCAATCTAGTGTTACACTTGTTTAAGGAAGTTGTTCTCATTTGTGCCCCATGACTCAAGCCTAGGAAAAGTAGACTCAAAGAAGTCCATGATGTAATTTGTTACCATATATGCTAGCTTAATTCACAACACTGGAGTACAAAGTTTCAAATGTTGCAGATAGAAATGCAATGTATAGAGCTGACACACTTCCCTAATCTACAAGGTGGAATGTCATTTCTGTTCTACACAATACATTTCTATCTGTGTAACGTTGCGCCACCCTGAATAAGTGGGGGAATCAGTCTATTCAAAGTCACAAGGACCATGTCACGTGTCTGCTGGTTTTTGCCTCCTCTTACTGCTGAACTGCTGATTCAGAGCAAAACCAGGTGAGTAGACACCTCCATGACTTCAGTCAATCCTTGGCTTTCATTCATTTACCTATAGTGTCAAGGGAAAGAACCCTGTATGCACCTCCTAGGGACAGGAGTTGGACACCTTGCTGTGCACAGCAAACACATTGCTGAACATTACTTATATTGATCGTATCAGTTTTGATTATGTAAGTCGTATACAAACTAGAGGGGTGGAAAGAGAGTGAAAGTATAGGGGAGGAATAGAGAGAGAGATGGTCGAAGAGAAAGAAAGAGATGTTCAAAGAGAGAGAGATGGTCAAAGAGAGAGAGAGATGGACAAAGAGAGAAATAAAGAGAGAGAGAGAGAGCAAGAGAGAGAGAGAAAGGAGAAGAGGTTATTGGCCAACCTGGCATCAGAGGATTATTCTGTACGTAAATCCGAGGCACTACATTTGCTATGATACTGTATGTTATGTTTCGTATGGTACGTATTCATTTGTGGATCTCCATAACCCATTTTGTACAATATGTTATGAATTACAATTCATATTATATTATTATATGAATTTGCTAAATGTACTATATGTAACAAATTTGCTAAATATATGACATGATACGGATTCTAGCTAGGTGACTAGGTGGCTAATATTAGCTAGCTGTCTAATGTTAGCTAGACCAGGGGTTAGGGGTAAGTTTAGGAGTTACAGCACCAGTCAAAAGTTTGGACACACCTACTCATTCAAGGGTTTTTCTATATTTTTTCAATTGTCCTACATTGTAGTATAATAGTGAAGATATCAACACTACAAAATAACACATATGGAATCATGTCATAACCAAAAGAGTTTCAAATCAAAATATATTTTATATTTGAGATTCTTCAAAGTAGCCAGCCACCCTTTGCCTTGATGACAGCTTTGCACACTCTGGGCATTCTCTCAACCTGCTTCATGAGGTAGTCACCTGGAATGCATTTCAATTAACAAGTGTGCCTTGTTAAAAGTGAATTTGTTTAAATTCTTTCCTTCTAAATGAGTCGGAGCCAATCAGTTGTGTTGTGACAAGGAGGTGGTGGTATACAGAAGATAGGGCTATTTGGTAAAAGACCAAGTCCATATTATGGCAAGAACAGCTCAAATAAGCAAAGAGAAATGACAGTCCATCATTACTTTAAGACATAAAGGTCAGTCAATCCGGAATATTTCAAGAACTTTTAAAGTTTCTTCAAGTGCAGTCGCAAATACCATCAAGCTCTTTGATGAAACTGGCTCTCATGAGGATCGCCACAGGAAAGGAAGGCCCAGAGTTACCTCTGCTGCAGAGGATAAGTTCATTAGAGTAAACTGCACCTCAGATTGCAGCCCAAATCTCTTACTATTGGAATTCTCTGTATGAGTAGCTACCATTTTTTCATATACAGTATACATACATTTTTTCATATACAGCTTCTAAAGCCATGACATAATTTTCTGGAATTTTCCAAGCTGTTTAAAGGCACAGTCACTTAGTGTATTGTGATACAATGAATTATATGTGAAATAATCTGTATGTACATTTTGGGGGGAAAAATTACTTGTCATTGCCAAAACTATAGTTTGTTAATAATACATTTGTGGAGTGTTTGAAAAACACATTTTAATGACTCCAACCTAAGTGTATGTAAACTTCCGACTTCAACTGTAGGAAGGTAATTGACCTCTCCTAAAACACATAAAAGAGTGTTTCTAAAGTGGTCAAAATAGATAATTTGGTGGGTGCTAATATTTGTCCTGTTTTTGGAGGGAAAAAAATATGTTTTTTTGCATATCCCAACTCCCCCTGAGACACCCTCAGAGAGTGGGGTCACGGCCAGGGTCCGCCATTATCAATTGCGACCCTGGAGCAATTAGAGTTAAGTACCTTACTCAACTGACAATTTTTAACCCTGTCAGCTCTGGGATTCAAACTAATAACCTTTCAGTTACTGGTCCAACGGTCTAACCCCTAGGCAACATGCCACATGTAGGTGGTTGTGGGGCAGACCGTTTTAGACTGGGAAAAAATCAAGCTTCTCAATTGTAAATATTTGAAGGAATGCCTCTACGGTAAGTCAAGTTGAAATTTAAGTTCTTCAAATGAGCCCCCTTTCATTGTATAATTCCATTACTCTAAATAATTGTCCTGGGTCATTTGGAAACTATATGCATCAGTCTGAGGAAGAGAAATCTCAGACTTCACCCATATTTTTATTGACAGTGCTGATTTTGTGAAGAGACTTCAAGACCAATTCTTCAATTAGAATTACCTAGAATGAGATCAGCAAGCAACATAAAAAATCTTACTTGATTGATTTCGACTTTCCTTGTGTGTGTGTGTATTCGTGTGTGTGTGTGTGTATGTGTGAGAGAGTATCTCTGGCAGGCCTCCTTCAAGGAGCAATCAGCAGTCCAGACTGATTGAAATATGACATCAAGCAGACCAGCCTTGGGGCTTATGGTATTAGAGGGAGAGGTGACATTTAGATTGGATCCCAAGGCTGTTCCTCTGCGACATCTCGACAAATGATATGAAAGGGCAGGCAAATAGAATCACAGCCACTGCACCGTCAGCAAGTTTTCCCAAAAGTATGACTTCTGAATATTCGATGTTATATAGTTTTGCTGAAGCCACGTGTTCATGAATTATGAATTACATTTGTATGGAATAGCTCCTTTCACCAGCTTCATAACTTACTTATATGTTGTACATGTTTAATTGACATGTGCATATTTTCTACCCTGCTTCAATATAACTACACAGCATGAGTGATAAAAAGGCATGTATGGTGTGTGGGAGGGATGATCTGATCTGGGAGGGATGATCAGTAATTTCATCCAATTGCAGCTCTCTTCATCAACTACCTTCTTTTAGCCATCAGTGGTAATTAATTGACAGCCCAGGTTGTGAGAATCCAGCCTTTCATCTCTGGGTGATGAAGTAAATAACTGAAATAGTAATGATGGATGTTCTTTGACTGATGCCGAGTCTATGTGACTGACTGACTGGCTGGTGCTTTTGATGCAGGGGTGGGACCAGGGGTGTGTGTGGTATTGTCCGCTGCTGTGAGCAGAATATCAACTCCTCCACTGGCCCCGTTGGTCTCTTTCCTAAGGGAATAGACAATCTTTGTCCAATAATGAACATAAAGCAACACAAAAGAAATGTACAAACAACTTGTTCCCACCATTTAACAAAAAAAACAAGTATATAAATGGGTAGAGAATATTGATTCTCAAAGGTTACAGTATCACAGTAAAGTGGAAGTAAAGGCAGACAGACACAAGGCAAGAGAAATAGCTGTTCCCCCCCACCTGTCTGTTGTCTGAAAGTCCCTCTCCCCTTGGACTTGTAACACTGGGCCCTCTGCTTTGTGTCTGTCACAGCGCTGCCAGTGTGGTGTGGGGAATGAGAAGTGGCATGGAACATGGACTTCTATGTGTGTCAATCAAAGCCCACCGTGTGTCACCCATGGAGAGAGAGGAGCGTTGGGATGGAACGGTCTGCTCCGTGGGTCACCAATCAGACGGCTGATACTGGCTTAGGCCATTCCACTGGGAGTGGGGTGAGGATGCATGTCACATGACAGACGAGTAGAGACTGACAGAGAGGAATAGATATAGCTAGCCAGACAGACAAACATTGGAGATACAACAGGAAGATATGACAGGGACTCTTCAACCTCGGCCTGTCCTCGAGAGCACACAGTGTTCTACAGGAGCACCATCGAGAGCATACTGTTGGGCTGCATCACAGCCTGGTACAGCAACTCCACTGCCGTGAACCTCAAGGCTCTACAGGGGGTGGTATATTGGGTGCACACTGCCTGTCTTACAGGACACCTACAACATCAGGTGTCGCAGGAAGGCCAAGAAGATCATCAGGGACCCCAGCCACCCAAGCCACTGCCTGTTCTCCCTACTTCCATCACTCAGACGCAGTATAGCAGTATCATGGCTAAAACGAACAGACTGGCCAATAGCGTCTACCCCAGACCATCAGGCTGCAGAATAACCACCACTAGTCAGCTAGCTACCTGTCCCCCTCCTGCCCCTCCAGAAAAGTATGTGGACACCTTCTTGTCGAACATCTCATTCCAAAACCATGGGCATTAATATTGAGTTGGTCCCCCTTTGCTGCTACAAAAGCCTCCACTCTTCTGGGAAGGCTTTCCACTAGATGTTGGAACATTGCTGCGGGGACTTGCTTCCATTCAGCCACAAGAACATTTGTGAGGTCAGATACTGATGTTGGCCGTTTAGGCCTGACTCGCAGTAGGGGTTCCAATTCATCCCAAAGGTGTTCGATGGGGTGAGGTCAGGGCTCTGTGCAGGCCAGTCAAATTCGCGCACCAGCGACTCCTGTTGCGGGCCGGGCGCAGTGTGCACTAACCAAGATGCACAGTGTTTCCTCTGACACATTGGTGCGGCTGGCTTCCGGGTTGGATGTGCGCTGTGTTCAGAAGCAGTGCGGCTTGGTTGGATTGTGTACAGTATCGGAGGACTCACGACTTTCATGTCTCTCCCGAGCCCGTTCGGGAGCTGTAGCGATGAGACAAGATAGTAGCTACTAAAACAATTGGATACCACGAAATTGGGGAGAAAAAGGATTAAAAAAAAAAAAAGAACATGCTTTTCCACTGCTCCAGAGTCCAAGTTGTGTGCTTGGCCATGGAAGCCCATTTCATGAAGCTCCCAACGAACAGTTATTGTTGCTTCCAGAGTCAGTTTGGCACTCGGTAGTGAGGACAGATGATTTTTACGCGCTATACTCTTCAGCGGTCCCGTTCTGTGAGATTGTGTGGACAACCACTTCGCGGCTGAGCCGTTGTTGCTCCTAGACGTTTCCCCTTCACAATAACAGCACTTACAGTTGACCGGGGTAGCTTTAGCAGGGGAGGAATTTGACAAACTGTCTTGCTGGAAAGGTGGCTTAATATTTATTTGATATTTTACCTTTATTTAACTAGGCAAGTCTGTTATGAACAAAATCTTATTGACAATGACGGCCTACCCCGGCCAAGCCTAACCAGGACGACGCTGGGCAAATTGTGCGCCACCCTATGGGACTCCCAATCACGGCTGGTTGTGACACAGCCTGGAATCGAACAAGAATCTGTAATGACGCCTCTAGCACTGAGATGCAGTACCTTAAACCGCTGTGCCACTTGAGAGCCCAATGATGGTGCCACGTTCAAAGTCACTGAGCCCATCTACTACCAATGTTTGTCAGCAAGGCTGTGCGTTCGATTTTGGCCACTCTACCATAAAGGCCTGATTGGTGAAGTGCTGCAGAGATGGTTGTCCTTCTGGAAGGTTCTCCAATCTCCATAGAGAAACTCTGCAGCTCTGTCAGAGTGACCATCGGGTTCTTGGTCATCTCCCTGACCAAGGCCCTCCCCCGATTGCTCAATTTGGCCGGGCGGCCAGCTCTAGGAAGAGTCACCCAGCTATTTAAGAATGATGTAGGCCACTATGTTCTTGGGGACCTTCAATGCCCCAGATCTGTTCCTAGACACAATCCTGTCTCGGAGCTCTAAGGACAATTCCTTCGACCTCATGGCTTGGTTTTTGCTCTGACATGCACTGTCAACTGTGGGAGCTTATATAGACAGGTATGTGTCTTTCCTAATCATGTCCATTCAATTTAATTTACCACAGGTGGATTCCAATCAAGTTGAAGAAACATCTCAAGAATTATCAATGGAAACAGGATGCACCTGAGCTCGATTTCGAGTCTCATAGCAAAGGGTCTGAATACTTATGTCAATAAGGTATTTGTTTTTAATTTTTTTCCTTTATGCGGTATTGTGTGGAGATTAATGTAGAAAAATATTTATTCAATCAACTTTAGAATAAGGCTGTAAAGTAACAAAATGTGGAAAAAGTCAAGGGGTATGAGTACTTTCCAAATGCACTGTTAATGTAAAGATTTAACTATATTTACATATAAAGTCATCCCCTTAAGAATGTCATAGCATATTTCTTGTTTGAATTTGTAGTGCATCTTAGTACTGAATGTGTCTTTTCTTTGAGGGGATCTAGATTTGACCCCAACTGCAGATTGCCCCGTCTGGATAGTTCAGTAAAATGCCCTCCTCAACCCCGTATACCAGAGGTATTCAACTACAATTTGAGAAGGTCCAGTCACACATACAGTGCATTGCGAAAGTATTCGGCCCCCTTGAACATTGCGACCTTTTGCCACATTTCAGGCTTCAAACATAAAGATATAAAACTGTATTTTTTTTGTGAAGAATCAACAACAAGTGGGACACAATCATGAAGTGGAACGACATTTATTGGATATTTCAAACTTTTTTAACAAATCAAAAACTGAAAAATTGGGCGTGCAAAATTATTCAGCCCCTTTACTTTCAGTGCAGCAAACTCTCTCCAGAAGTTCAGTGAGGATCTCTGAATGATCCAATGTTGACCTAAATGACTAATGATGATAAATACAATCCACCTGTGTGTAATCAAGTCTCCGTATAAATGCACCTGCACTGTGATAGTCTCAGAGGTCCGTTAAAAGCGCAGAGAGCATCATGAAGAACAAGGAACACACCAGGCAGGTCCGAGATACTGTTGTGAAGAAGTTTAAAGCCGGATTTGGATACAAAAAGATTTCCCAAGCTTTAAACATCCCAAGGAGCACTGTGCAAGCGATAATATTGAAATGGAAGGAGTATCAGACCACTGCAAATCTACCAAGACCTGGCCGTCCCTCTAAACTTTCAGCTCAACCAAAATTGAACTTTTTGGCAACAATGCAAGACGTTATGTTTGGCGTAAAAGCAACACAGCTCATCACCCTGAACACACCATCCCCACTGTCAAACATGGTGGTGGCAGCATCATGGTTTGGGCCTGTTTTTCTTCAGCAGGGACAGGGAAGATGGTTAAAATTGATGGGAAGATGGATGGAGCCAAATACAGGACCATTCTGGAAGAAAACCTGATGGAGTCTGCAAAAGACCTGAGACTGGGACGGAGATTTGTCTTCCAACAAGACAATGATCCAAAACATGAAGCAAAATCTACAATGGAATGGTTCAAAAATAAACATATCCAGGTGTTAGAATGGCCAAGTCAAAGTCCAGACCTGAATCCAATCGAGAATCTGTGGAAAGAACTGAAAACTGCTGTTCACAAATGCTCTCCATCCAACCTCACTGAGCTCGAGCTGTTTTGCAAGGAGGAATGGGAAAAAATGTCAGTCTCTCGATGTGCAAAACTGATAGAGACATACCCCAAGCGACTTACAGCTGTAATCGCAGCAAAAGGTGGCGCTACAAAGTATTAACTTAAGGGGACTGAATAATTTTGCACGCCCAATTTTTCAGTTTTTGATTTGTTAAAAAAGTTTGAAATATCCAATAAATGTCGTTCCACTTCATGATTGTGTCCCACTTGTTGTTGATTCTTCACAAAAAAATACAGTTTTATATCTTTATGTTTGAAGCCTGAAATGTGGCAAAAGGTCGCAAAGTTCAAGGGGGCCGAATACTTTCGCAATGCATTGTATTTCCTAGATCGCAGAGGTCCGGATTATTATTTTTAATTTACCTGCGTAGCAACAAACCCCCAACTCGCACCCCATGTGACCCCAAACTGTTGAAACTGTTCCCAACCCACTTGTTGGCGGAGAGGAAATACTGCCATTTTAAAGCTCAATCGCTGCAATTCTAACCATTTTGCCATGGAGCGGAGAGAACATTTTGATGTTTTAAAGCAAATTTCCTGCAATTCTATACATTTTTCCATGTCTTGTGTGTGTTATGATACCTGAGTGACTCAACAAAATCAAAATGGGGGCCCCCTCGGGGCATGTAATCTGGCCTTGAAAACTACAAACAATATTTTAAAAGCTGGTACGTCTAATTTACCCATTTAGCTAATATGGCCAGTAGTTGATCAACTGGCCATTTCTAAAAAATAGCTCTCTAAGGTCTGTCAGTGAATGACATATCATGTGGAAAACTGCCGATGCACTACCAAATTTAGAAATTGAACCTTGTGCATTTTACTATTACGTCTCTCAAAAGCGGTAAGTTAAAAGTCTGTACTGACCTTGTTCTGGGGCCAGATCCAGTTGAGTATGGCTGCCGTATACTCTATCTGGCCCTGCCAGCATTCCTCGCTTTCACATTCACAGCTATATTTATAAGGGTCAGTGCTTTATATACTGTAAACTGTGTGTAGCATGTGTGTCCTTGATGTCACAGCCCCATACACACACGCACATACAAACACACACACTCACCATATACTCTCTATTACACCAGGCTGCACACCTGTCCTTCTCTGTAATACGAAGTAATCACATTGCGACTTCCCTGTACTGTAGCTTTGGCACCAGCCACAAACTATTAATACCAGCCTGTGCTAATATTACGCTAGCAATAGCAGTGTGCTAGTACCCTGATCCCCCAAACAATGCTGTGTGTAGCAAGACACTGAGCCATGGATCTCTATCGTTCAGCCTCTCTGGCCCTATGGGGCTTATAGCTCCATCTCACTGCATCTCTACTGACCCCCGAGTGTTTTCACTGCTTCCCTGTTAGGACCTTCTCCCCCGATTGCTTAGTTTGGATGGGCGACCGGCCTGCTCAAGGAGTCTTGTTGGTTCCAAACTTGCATTTAAGAATGATGGAGGCCACTGTGTTCTTGGGGACTTTTAATGCTGCAAAAATGTTTTGGTACCCTTGCCCAGATCTGTGCCTCGACACAATCCTGTCTCAAAGCTCTACAGACAATTCATTTGACCTCATGGCTTGGTTTTTGCTCTGACATGCACTCTCAACTGTGGGTCCTTATATAGACATGTGTGTGTCTTTCCAAATCATGTCTTGTAAATTGAATTTACCACAGGTGGACTCCAGTCAAGTTGTACAAACATCTCAAGGATGCTCAACAGAAGCAGAAAGCACCTGAGCTCAATTTCGAGTCTCATAGCCAAGGGTGTGAACACTTATGTAAATAAGGTTTTTCTGTTTTTTATTTTATTTGTATAAATTTGTAACAATTTCTAAAAAAAAAAAAAAACTGTTTTTATGCTTTTTTTATGGAGTATTGTGTGTAGACGTATTAAATTGATGAAATAAATGATTTAAGAATAAGGCTGTTATGTAACTAAATGTGGAAAAAGTCAAGGGGTCTGAATACTTTCCGAATGCACTGTATATACAGTACCAGTCAAAAGTTTGGACACACCTACTCCTTCAAGGGTTTTTATTTTGAATACTTTCTACATTGTAGAATAAAAGTGGACATGAAAATGATGAAATAACACATGTAATCATGTAGTAACCAAAAAAAGTGTTAAACAAATCTAAATATATTTTATATTTGATATTCTTCAAAGTAGCCACCCTTTGCAGTGATGACAGCTTTGCACACTCTTGGCATTCTCTCAACCAGTTCATGACGTGGTCACCTGGAATGCATTTAAATGAACAGGTATGCCTTGTTAAAAGTTCATTTGTGAAATTTCTTTCCTTCTTAATGCGATTGAGCAAATCATTTGTGGTGTGAGGTAGGGGTGTTATACAGAAGATAGGCTTATTTGATAAAATACCAAGTCCATATCATGGCAAGAACAGCTCAAATAAGCAAAGAGAAACGACAGTCCATCATTACTTTAAGACATGAAGGTCAGTCAATCCGGAAAATTTAAAGAACTTTGAAAGTTTCTTCAAGTGCAGTCGCAAAAACCATCAAGCATCTCAACATTGTGAATCAGGCCTTCATGTTCGAATTGCTGCAAAGAAACCACTACTAAAAGGACACCAATAAGAAAAGACTTGCTTGGGCCAAGAAACCAGAGCAATGGACATTAGACCGGTGGAATTCTGTCCTTTGTGAAATCTGTCTTTGTGAGACACAGGTGAACGGATGTGTGGTTCCCACCGTGAAGCATGGCGGAGGTGGTGTGATGGTGCTTTGCTGGTGACACTGTCTGTGATTTATTTAGAATTCAAGGCACACTTAATTAGCATGGCTACCACAGCATTCTGCAGCGATATGCCAACCCATCTGGTTTGCACTTAGTGGGACTATCATATGTTTTTTAACAGGACAATGACCCAAAACACATCTCCAGGCTGTTTAAGGGCTATTTGACCAAGAAGGAGAGTGATGGAGTGCTGCATCCTCTACAATCACCCAACCTCAACCAAATTGAGATGGTTTGGGATGAGTTGGACCGCTGAGTGTCGGAAAAGCATATGTGGGAACTCTTTTAAGTCTGTTGGAAAATCATTCCTCATGAAGCTGGTTGAGAGAATGCCAAGAGTGTACAAAGCTGTCATCAAGGCAAAGTGTGACTACTTTGAACAATCTAAAACACTACATTTTTTTGAAACCCTTTTTTGGCTAGTACATGATTCCATTTGTGTTATTTCAAAGTTTTGATGTCTTCACAATTATTCTACAATGTAGAAAATAGTAATAATAATAGAAAAACCCTTCAATAAGTAGGTGTGTCCAAACTTTTGACTGGAAATATAGGTAACGGCCAAAATAAAGGAAACACCAACAAAGTTTCTTAATAGGGCGTTGGGCTACCCCAGCCGCCAAAACGGCTTCAATGTGCTTTGGCATAGATTCTACAAGTTTCAGGAACTCTATTGGAAGGGTGTTTTGTTGATGGTGGTGGAAAATGCTGTCTCAGGCACCTCTCCAGAAGTGTTCAATTAAACCCCCTACACTCCTTTGAGACCCCACTTTCAAAGTCACTGAGATCTCATCTAGCTACAGTAGCCAAAATAATGGCCAGCATTTGCATGTATGGACCTAAGCATGATGGGATGCTAATTGCTTAATTTACTCAGGAATCATACCTAAGTGGAAGCATCTGCTTTCAATATACTTTTTCAGTGCATTCAAAAAGTATTCAGACCACTTCACTTTTCCACATTGTTACGTTACAGCCTTATTCTAAAATTGATTAAAAATTTTCCTCAATCTACACACAATACCCCATTATGACAAAGCAAAAACCGGTTTGTAGAAATAAAAAAACAGAAATAAATTAGTTTCATAAGTGTTCAGACCCTTTGCTCTGAGACTAGAAATTGAGCTCAAGTGCATCCTGTTTCCATTGATCATCCTTGAGATGTTTCTACAATTTGATTTGATTCCACCTGTGGTAAATTCAATTGATGGGACATGATTTGGAAAGGCACACATTAGTCTATATTAGGTCCCACAGTTGATGGTTTATGCTCTGACATACAAAGGTTTAAGGAATTGTCCTTAGAGCTCAGAGACAGGATTGTGTCGAGGCACAGATCTGAGGAAGGGTACCAAAAAATGTCTGCAGCATTCAAGGTCCCACGAACACAGTGGCCTCCATCATTCTTAAATGGAAGAAGTTTGGAAACACCAAGACTCTTCCTAGAGCTGGACGCCGGACCAAACTGAGCAATCAGGGGAGAAGGACCTTGGTCAGGGAGGTGACCAAGAACCTGATGGTCACTAACAGAGCTCCAGAGTTCCTCTGTGGAGATTACTCTGCAGCACTCCACCAATCAGGTCTTTATGGTAGAGTGGCCAGATAGGAGCTACTCCTCTGTAAAAGGCACAACAGCCTGCTTGGAATTTGCCAACAGGTACCTAATTGACAATAATAAACAAGATTATCTGGTCTTATAAATCCTAGATTGAACTTTTCGGCCTGAATAAGCTTAACTTCTGGTGGAAACCTGGTACCATCCCTACGGTGAAGCACGGTGGTGGCAGCAACATGCTGTAGGGATGTTTTTCAGCGGCAGGGAGAATAGTCAGGATTAAGGGAAAGATGAACAGAGCAAAGTACAGAGAGATCCTTAATGAAAACCTGCTCAAGAGCGCTCAGGGCCAGACTGGCAAAAATAAATATCCAAATGTGGACCCCAAGTGTTTGAGATGCCACCAGAGTCCAGTGACTGTGAGATACATGTTTTGGTCATGACAATCTTTGAGTGGCTTCTGTGACCCCATTTTTGAGGCACTCTCACATATGTGTAATACAACTGGTAGCCCCAACCCGTTCACTGCCATTTTTGGGGTACTTCCCCTAGACCAGAATGCTACAATGCATCAGGCGAATGCGAGAGCATTTTCCGCCGCCTTGTCCTCATTCACTGGAAGTCTGCAAAGCCGCCCTCCTTTATGCAGTGGGTTAAGGAGGTGATGTCATCTCTGCCTCTGCAGAAGGTTAGGTACACTGTACCTGGGTCCCGACAAAAGTTCAACTTAACCTGGTCTCCATTAATACAATACGTGGAGAGCCTGTATTTTACTTAGTGTAACTTGCATATTTTGGCAACAAGTCATGTCTGCTCTAGTGGCCATTTGTGCTGATAATAATTTTTACTGGACTTTTTCCATTGTTTTTGTTTCTATTACTGTTTTTCTGTTTGTTTTTGTCCTATTGAATTGACTTGAATACTATCTACTTGTAAGATGCCTTGGTGGATTGAAGGGAGGTAGGGTGGACAGGAGGGAGGGAAGGATGGGTGGGAGAATGAGAGTATGGGGTTATACCGTTTTTGTTCTCATATTTGAAAATCTATAAATAAAGTAAAGAGCGTGCTTTTAAAGACTGGGGCGAAGGTTCACCTTCCAATAGGACAACGACCCTAAGCACGAAGCCAAGACAATGGGACGAATGTCCTTGAGTGGCCAGATCCTGGACTTGAACCTGATCGAACATCGCTGGAGACCTGAAAATAGCTGTGCAGTGACGCTCTCTATCCAACCTGACAGAGCTCGAGAGGATCCGCAGAGAAGAATAGGAGAAACTCCCCAGATACAGGTGTGCCAAGCTTGTAGCGTCATACCCAGAAGACTCGATGCTGTAATCGCTGCCAAAGGTGCTTTAACACTTTAGTTTTTTTTTCTTCATAAATTTGCAAAAATATTCAAAAAACCTGTTTTTGCTTTGTCATTATGGGGTATTATGTTTAGACTGATGAGGGAAAACATTATTTTCATCAATTTTAGAATAAGGCTGTAACGTAACAAAATGTGGAAAAAGTCAAGGGGTCTGAATACTTTCTGAATGCACCGTATACCCCATTTACTGAAGTGTTTTCTTTATTTTGGCAGTTACCTGTATATGTACAATACATACTGTCGACAATCGGTGGCTCATGCAAGAATCTACAATTGAAATGTAAAGTGCCAATTGTATTTCCAGCCATTACTAATGATGTGGGGAAACTGGGAGGGAATTAGTCCTGTGTAATTTCCATATCCAAAAGAGTTAGGAAAAATAATACCATCCATAGCACTTTAATCGTGGTAAACAACCACAGTTAGAGAGCAATAAGTCATGATTTGACCTCTGTAGTCATCCTGAAATCTTCCAGTCACCAAAAAGGTTAGAAAAACACCTATGTACAGAAGTAGGATCTTAATTTGAGCCAGTTTAACATAGCAGGAAAATAATCCTGCTATGGAAATGTCAATTTTGTCTCATCGCTACAACTCCCGTACGAAGGTCGAAAGCCCCATTTTTGAGGCACTCTCACATATGTGTCATACAACTGTTAGCCCCAACCCGTTCACTGGCATTTTTGGGGTACTTCCCCTGTTGTCCAGGCCAGCACTGTTTCTTAACCCAACCCGGAAGCCAGCCGCACCAATGCTCCCGGTGACCTTGGTTAGCGTGCACTGCCCGCCACAGGAGTCGCTGGTGCGCAATGAGACAAGGATATCCCTACCGGCCAAACCCTCACTAACCCGGACGACACTAGGCCAATTGTGCGTCTGGGCGCGAACCCAGAGTCTCTGATGGCACAGCTAGCGCTGCAGTGCTCTAGACCACTGCGCCACCCGGGAGGCCCCAATTAATGGTAATTTTTGTAGCGATTGCTAGAAATAAAAGTGTAAGTGGAAATCACATACTTCAAAAGCCTGTTTTTACTCTGGTGTCATGGAAAGGTCAATAATGTGCTACCCTTTCTGGAATTGGCAAGGCTCCAATCTATTTCAGCAATGAAGGTACAGTAAAACATGATGGCTACAAAGATCAAATTAGAGTTTTATTAAGCTCTTTTACTGTGATTAAACAAACAATACATGTTTAAAACAGACACTGGACAAAACTTTCATATCAAACATTTTTGTAGGCAAAAAAACTAAACAGAAAACCGTCTTCAAAAAATGACAAAAAGGGTATATTCTTTATTGTTGTCCAGGCCATCTTGGTCTGTGAAAGCACAGAAACATCAGTGTTAGACATGGCATGGCTGTACTGGCATCCATTATCAACTGTAGCAGGTTTGTTCTCAACTCGAAAACACACCATTTTGTTTCCTCCTGGATTAGGGGACCCCACTGGATCATCTGAAAGAAACAACTTTTTAGGGTATTCATGTTTAAACACAATTTCCTACTTGATAGGTTAATGTCCAAACAATGAACGTGGGGGACACCATTAACTAACACCAACCGAAAAGGGGGAGTTAAATCATTGGCTGAAATAAGAGGAAATTCACTCATCACTAAGCTAATACTTTATGATCACATGGGATTCAATCAGAGGCTGAATTCACAGTAAGCCGTCTACAACCAGGGAATATATAAACATACACACACACACACACACACACACACACACACACACACACACACACACACACACACACACACACACACACACACACACACACACACACACACACACACACACACACACACACACACACACACACACACACACACACACACAGTACTGTATTATCAGAGGGGAGAAAAAAGAGAAGATGTTTTCATAGTAGCGAGAGTTTCCACTCAGTGCATAAATAACTAGTCTCCACTAATAGAGCTAAGGCTGAGAGCCTCTTAAACAAGATTACTGCAGCCTTCAGTGGACACTAATGTTGATTCATATTCATTTACGATGTCCGCCACACTCCTCTCTCGACTGAGGTCAAATCGATACATCCATAGAGAAACACAAACAGTACAGATTGAGATACGGAAAATGATTTCTCTGTCCTCAGTCAGTGGATTATGTATCTGTCAGATAACTGGCTGGCTGCTGTGATGTTCGTGTCGGACAGCATCGGCTGATTTCACTGGCGCACACTCGCACAGACGCCGATCAAATATGAAACGTTCGCATGGAATTACTGTAAAAGCCCTAGAGGGCACAGAGACTGATGCCTGCACTTACCGTCCAATCAGACAAGGCCATACAGACAAGTATCTATCACACACACTAAACAATATACGCACACAGATGCATACACACACAGAGCAGTACTTCAAAACCTCTGACCACGTGAAGGGAACTTTGACCAGGAACATTGGCTACATGCACTTGACATGTTGTTGTTTGGATAGATAGCACTGGGCAGCTGGGAGATTGGAGGTCAACCAGGTCAAACAGCCTCCATGGTCAGAATTACTCTACTGTATGGTAAACACACTCATCATCTAACTACACCTCTAATGCCACTGTATATTAGGCAATAGGAAAACAATGACAGAAGTTTACAGCGCAAATTTGCAAACCTCTCAATAATCTTACATATGAAGCCTCTGATGTGCTCCTGTTTACTTGCATCTCATTGCACAATAAATAAGCTGCCAGCCACAGCAAGACTATGGTGATTACACTTTCCAAATCAGCCTCTAAAATGTCTGTTTACTGCTCTCCCGGTCTAATCTGTGTGGTGGGTCGTTTTTACCTGTCACTCCACCACTCTACCCTCACCTGGCACCCATGCCTCTGTCACCCCCCTCAAAAATAGTTTTTTTGTGTGAAGACAATCAATTCCAATTCTCCAGAGATGAACGGGTTGTAAAGCAAGTAAGTCCTTTCAGGGCTTATAGCTCTAAATACTACATAGAATGTCTTTGGGTAAATTAACATAGGTTGACCCCCCCCACACATCACTTCAGCACGTTGACTGCATTACAGTCTCAGACGGCTTGTAGACGAGCCAGTGAGTTGTAAGGGCCGGACCGACAAAGCAGCGAGAACAATGCCAATCATCCCTCCGTAAAAAGAGAGGTAGAGAGAAACAGAATGCTTCTTTTTATCTGGATTCCTCAAACAGCTGCCATCCCCGCGAGTGTCTGTGTGACTGGCCTGCTCCCTCTGCCAGGGCGATGCACTGACGGCGAGAAAAGAGAGCGAAGACAGTGCTGCACTCGGAGTTGTCATTGTTGAGCACAACGTGACACGGGAGTATGAGTCAGTGCTGCACAGCTACAACACCAAGTAGACGGTCCTTGACATGTTCAAATGAGTCAATTGTGGGAAGGAGAGAGGGTACTGTGCTGAAAACCTCTTCAGCTTAACCTCTTTAGCTACAAATCACATCAGTGCAGAGTTTTAGCTCCATGACAGGCTGCGTCGCAAAATCTATAATGCATTGCCAAGTGAGTCATCAAAACGTATCAGCTATTCCACATATGTATACCTATGATTTACATTTCACACACGCACTGTGCCTCCCTGAACCGGGAAAACATACATCAGTATGAAGGACAAGCGGTAGAAAAACATCCAGAAGCCCAATACAAATGTAACTCCCTCTCTCTAGTCTTGCCCACCTCTAATACCACTGTTATCCATCTCTAATATTAGCTGCCCTGAACACAGTGTGTGTGACCAATCATATCATAGCGGGCCTGGGAGGAGAATTCCACTGTTACAGTGGGAAGCGAGGACTCTTGGTCACATGTTGTGAACCCAACATTCCCCAACCACTTCAGTGTCTGATTGGCAGGGCCAGCGGGCCTGCAACATTTCCATCCATCGCCGGGCACACCAGAGGGGACAGGGCGACAGTGACATTCTCCATGGCGGTGACCATTGATGGTAATCTGATGACAGCCACATGCCAAAGAAAAGATGCCACTACACAAGACCAGCACCCCTCTATTCAATATACCCTCATTCCTGCAATGTCTTAGGCTTACATCCAAATGTCTATTAATTAATAATGGCCAGTGAATTCCTTGATGAAGGAGAGGGCTACAAAACCAAAACGAAGGCTGCTCCACGTCAAAGATGGTATGCTAATTAGCAGCTAGCAAAGCCCCCATCACTGTCTAAACATAGCCCAGAGCTTCCTTACCTTTCTCCATGCTGCGTTAAAATGATTACATTTATTACATTAACAGGCCTGCTAATGCCATAGACAAAACCCCTCAGCGCCTCTTTTCTCTGGACTAATGACTCAAATACTTTTAATCAAAGGTTGACTCATGAAATACATCAACATTTAGTCCAAAGGTCTAATTGTTGGGCCTTTTAAACAGTAGGCTAATCGTAAATGAAATCTCTGTTTAATAAGCACACAGCCAGACACAAAGGCAAGAGGAAAATAGCCAGAGGCTGTCATCATTAAAACAACACAGGCGATCAATTAGTGCTCATCATCAGTAGGATGCCAAAAAAAAAGAAAGGGACTACATTAGATACAGATTTTAGAATTGCCAAGTTTATTTCCCATTTTCCATGTATAAAATATACACATTTATAGGAATAGGGGGTTCCAGCAGTATGGATTTTAAAAAGCAGCATACATTTTTTCCTAATATTTCAGTTCATTGTATGCAATCAAGAGAGGATACTTTTATCAACGACCTGTCCAAGTCTTGCCTAGAGTCAGTTACTGATTACAGTATTTAAAAAAAAAAACTTTCTTTACTAAGAAAATACACGAGTTTTGAGAAACAGAGGACATGTTTCTTATCATAATTGCTAAAGCTTGGAAAATATGATATCTTAAAACTTCAAATGAAAGCATAGAACTTTTCCCTGATTCAAAGTGCAAACAAGGCTTCATTACTATTTTATAGAGCAAAGCAAAGTCCAGATGGATGAACATAAATCTACACTAGAGTTACAGTCCACAGTGGATAACAGATATATACAAACAGTATTCTATGTCATATGAATACAGGTGTTATTCCAAGAAAGTTCATGATACATTTATTATTGAATTATGACCAAAACCTTTCATTTGATTTTGCTACATTAGGTGCCCTTAGAGATGTTTCCTAGTCGATGATAAACTTAATAAATAATTACTGTACTGATTTAAAAAAATTGATACACAAAATGCCAATTAATTAATCCAACTACACATTCCACATTTTAGTTGGCCACTGACGTACTTCACGTAAGCTTATGCGATGGTCTGTAAGGTCAGTTCCATACTATACAACTAGTTTTGACCTGTCATCTCAACCATCCCACCCACCCTCTCCATCCACCCTTCCCCCTTTAAGAGACGTCTACTCAGAGAGCTTGATTGCAGAGAGCAGTGTTGACTGGCCACACACAGCATGGGTGCACTTGCCAATGGGGGGGGCTGGGGGGGGGGGGTCTACAAAAACTAGCTTCTCCAACCCGAACTGGCTCCAAACATTTGAGAAGATCTGGAGGATAAAAATGAAGACAAACCAACATATATATAAAAAAGAGGTTGATGAAAATGGGAGGCTGGTTGGGAAGCTAGCTACCTTTGTGAAGGTTTGGACTTTTCCCTTAGCCCCTGCCTGGCCCCGACTGATCAATATGAGGAGTACTAGTGCTTTCTGACAGTAGTGTGAGGGATGTACGTAAGTATTGTATACCAAGGTTATTGTAGTTTTGAGATTTTCTATTTAAGTGATAACGCCCTCAAAGCCGGTGTTTGGAGGATATATTAGCATGGGTGTTAGGCTCTAAACACCGGCTTAGAGGGCATTATCACTTTTATACAACGGTTACCAACATATTCAAATAACGATTGACATATTTTCATTAAAAACGTTAGTCCCGACACAAATTGTTCAGAGGAGCTAGCCAACAACACAGCTAACACAATCACTTCAAATATTGAAGCTGTAAAGACTGCAAAAATAAATGATGCCAGCTGATTCATGATTTCGAGTGACTGAGAAACGCTGCCTGCCTGTCTTGTCCCGACCCATTCATTACTATGGGAAAGCTGGAGATTGAATTTGAATATGGAAAACAATGTCGCAAATGTCGGAGACACAAGGTTTATACAAATCTCCGCTGTTGAAACCGAAATGTTAGTCTAAAAGAAATGTGAGATAATGTCTAGATGCTTTTTATAGTGGAGATCAAGTTTATAAATTGTCTGGCTGGGCTGATGAGACAGTGGATTGCGCAGTCAGATGGAACAGAGTAAATAGGCATTTTAACGTCATAGATTTAGCCGGTGGTAACTTGTAGAATAGACACTGGCTGGAATGTGGTTTTAACCAACCAGCATTAGACACACCCGATATATTTTTTTGTTCGTATTAGTTTTTAGATGTGTATTTGAAATTCAGTTAGTTTCAGGTAGATATCATACTTGATTTACTAGTTTTTATTTAATTAGAGTTTAATACAATTATTTATATTAGTTTCTATATTATTTTAGTTTTAGGGACAGAAACTAGCCTATGTGCGGCAGGCTAAGAGCCATTTATGTGTTGTAGGCCAATAGTCAGCTTTTTTTGTGATGTCACTGTTTGCCACTGGGGGTGGATGGTCTGGTCATGGGTTTGGTTAGGTTTAAATCAATCTTAATGTGACTTGGATTTAAAAGGATAATCGTCAGTGTCTGTTTCTGTTCTTTTCACGCAAACTGCTCAAGTTGGTTGTCCTGACTTGCAGCTACTAACAGCTGTTGGCATTCTAACCTTGTCTTTAGCCTGAAATTCTGTTGGTGCTGTTCAGATGAACTTTGAGCTTCGTTGGGTTTTTCCCCTTTGATCTCTGTTCCACACAGGCTGCCATCTTCTGACACAACAATCCAGTTGCTTTTGTCCTTCCTTTTGCTGCCGCCAATGTACAAGCCTATCGTTTATGTTCACGCTCACGCTCCGCACTCGCCCTCGGATTTCTTCCGTTAGCTACTGATACACAAGCTAGGCCTATTTGAAACAATGCCATCTACTGGCAGCATTTAACTGCCAGATAAAACATTTAAAAAATGGATTATAATTTTATTGCAGTCAAAGGTAAGTCTCAGGATAGTTCATCACTAAATTGTTTTTCCAATGTTTGTTTTTATTTTTGTTTCAGTTTTCATTTACTATAATAACCTTGCTGTTTACACACAAAATATAAGGAGGGAGTCCTGGACGGAACACATATCCACACATACTACAGTAGAGGGAAGACGTAGGCGTAAATATAGGGGTGGAACAGAAAATAATAGAGGGGGTTTAGAGAGGGGTATAGACCTGAGTAGAGAGGGGTATAGACCTGAGTAGAGAGGGGTGTAGACCTGAGAGGGGTATAGACCTGAGTAGAGAGGGGTGTAGACCTGAGTAGAGAGGGGTGTAGACCTGAGTAGAGAGGGGTATAGACCCGAGTAGAGAGGGGTATAGACCTGAGTAGAGAGGGGTATAGACCTGAGTAGAGAGGGGTATAGACCTGAGTAGAGAGGGGTGTAGACCTGAGTAGAGAGGGGTGTAGACCTGAGTAGAGAGGGGTGTAGACCTGAGTAGAGAGGGGTATAGACCTGAGGAGAGAGGGGTATAGACCTGAGTAGAGAGGGGTATAGACCTGAGTAGAGAGGGGTATAGACCTGAGTAGAGAGGGGTATAGACCTGAGTAGAGAGGGGTATAGACCTGAGTAGAGAGGGGTATAGACCTGAGTAGAGAGGGGTATAGACCTGAGTAGAGAGGGGTATAGACCTGAGTAGAGAGGGGTATAGACCTGAGTAGAGAGGGGTATAGACCTGAGTAGAGAGGGGTATAGACCTGAGTAGAGAGGGGTATAGACCTGAGTAGAGAGGGGTGTAGACCTGAGTAGAGAGGGGTATAGACCTGAGTAGAGAGGGGTATAGACCTGAGTAGAGAGGGGTGTAGAACTGAGTAGAGGGGTGTAGAACTGAGTAGAGGGGTGTAGAACTGAGTAGAGAGGGGTGTAGAAGTGAGTAGAGAGGGGTGTAGAACTGAGTAGAGAGGGGTGTAGAATTGAGTAGAGAGGGAGGTAGAACTGAGTAGAGAGGGAGGTAGAACTGAGTAGAGAGGGAGGTAGAACTGAGGGAAGTGGAGAGAAGAAAAATAGGAATGGGACTAGAAGAAAAGAGAAAGAGAGGGAAGAGAGGAAAGCAGGAATGATGAGATGGACTTCAGACATGAGATCTGTCCAGATAAAGTCAACACTGTTAAGCAGATACATGAAGAGTGGTATCAGTTTCTATGGAAACGGAGGTGAGAATGAAATGCACTAAAATTAAGAAGTACATTTCGCTGTAGTTGTTATGTACTATACGTTCTGTCTACATGAAAATGCTTTGCCGCTCATAAAAATGTATTCAGAATGATATAAGAACTTACTAAATAATATGCACCAAAGTGACTCGAAAGGTCATGTTTACTTGTGTTGAAGTGTATTAATATAAACCTTGTTTCTTTAAACATACATTCTATTTTGAACAAATTAAACTATACTGAACGAAATATAAACGCAACATACAAAGTGTTGGTCCCATGAGCTGAACTAAAAGTTCCCAGACATTTCCATATGCACAAAAAGCTTATTTTGTGCACACATTTGTTTTACATCCCTTATAGTGAGCATTTCTCTTTTTCCAAGATAACCCTGACAGGTGTGGCATATCAAGAAGCTGATTAAACAGCATGATCCTTACACAAGTGTACCTTGTGCTGGGGACAATAAAAGGCCACTAAAATGTGCAGTTGTCACCATAGATGTACATAGCCCATCTATAATTTAGCCCAAACAACTACCTCTTTCACCAACTGTATTTATTTAATTTAATTATTTAGCTCATTTGCACCCCATTATTTTTATTTCTACTTTGCACATTCTTCCACTGCAAATCTACCATTCCAGTGTTTTACTTGCTATATTGTATTTACTTTGCCACCATGGCATTTTTTTGCCTTTACCTCCCTTATGTCACCTCATTTGCTCACATCGTATATAGACTTGTTTCTACTGTATTATTGACTGTATGTTTGTTTTACTCCATGTGCAACTCTGTGTTGTTGTATGTGTCGAACTGCTTTGCTTCATCTTGGCCAGGTCGCAATTGTAAATGAGAACTTGTTCTCAACTTGCCTACCTGGTTAAATAAAGGTGAAATAAAAATAAATAAAATAGTCTCTAGGGAGCGTGCAATTAGCATGGAGACTACAGGAATATCCACCAGAGCTGTTGTCAGATAATTAAATGTTAATTTCTCTACCACAAGCCGCCTCCGTCATTTTAGAGAATTAGGCAGTACGTCCAACTGGTCTCACAACCGTAAACCACGTAAAACCACACCAGCCCAGAACCTCCACATCCGGCTTCTTCAGCTGCGGGATCATCTGAGACCAGCCACCCGGACAGCTAATGAAACTAAGGAGTATTTCTGTCTGTAATAAAGCTCTTTTGTGAGAGAAAAACTAATTCTGATTGGCTGCGCCCCTGCCCAGTCATGTGAAATCCATAGATTAGGGCTAAATGAATTTAATTTAATTGACTGATTTCCTTATATGCACTGAAATCATTGAAAGTGTTGCATGTTGCGTTTATTTTTTTGTTCAGTATAAAACATAAACAGATATCCCTTCTCAGAGCATGTTGGCACAGAATTTTGCTTTCATCAATAATAATAAATGGGTATGATGAGAGGAAGAGGACGAGGAAGAAAGGGACAAAGAGGAGAGTGAGTGAGGAGAGTGGAGAAGGAAGAGGAAGATGGGGGAGATGGAGGGAGCAAAATGGGGAGGAATAAAGAGGGGAGAGAAAGGAATAGAAGAAGACGAGAACAGGAAGAAGAGCAGGAGGGGGAGAGGGTGAAGCAGAACAGAGGGAGAGAGAGGAGCTTATCTAACAAAGCCCGGGCTGCGTCGCCACTCTCCTGAGCACTTCAGATCGCATTCCACTAAAATGCACCTTGGGGGAAGCGGCTATGTGACACAGCAGCACAGGGAGAGGAGGAAGGGGAGGAAGAGGAGGAAAAGGAGGGGAGCGGGAGAGAGGGAGGAGGTAGAGTGTAGATAGTGGTAGATGAGGTAGGGGGAAAAGGAGAGCAATTAGGGGGTAGTGGGGGCGAGTGTCTGGGGTAAGGGTACAGAGATCAGTGGTTTGAGGGAGGAGAAGGGCGAGGGTTGAAAAAGGTACAGGAGGGAGAAGAGAAAGGAGTGAGGAAGACTAGAGGGGGAGAAAAGAGTGGAGGGGGGATGGTGGGGAAGGAGGGAGTAGGAAAGCCAGCTGTGACTTCATGCTGCCCTTCAGATTCTCAGAAGTGTGCTGTGGTCACACTTTTCCTCCAAACACTACTGACAGAGACACACATGCGAGTGTGTGTGTAGGGAGGGTTCAAACACTTAGACAAATGTATACACTCAAGCACAACGAGACACACTCTTATGTGAACACAACAAATGAGCGCACACTACCGAAACACGTACCCCCACACAGAAGAGCCCAACGATGAGTGATACTTACTGATTGGACCCAAATCCACCAGCAGACCCAAAGCCTGCAAGAAAACCAACAAACACAATTAACCATGTAGATGAAGACGTATCAGTGGAAAAAATTCAAACACCTCTGTATAATGTAGACTGAATCAGAGAGAAAACTACTACCATTTCCACCGTATTACCAATGGTACAGAGCCAGTCAACCACATAAGACAAAACACAAACCACAATAATATGACTTGTTCTAGACCTAACGATCGGACATACGCAAACAGCACCATCCAGGGCTCCAGAGCAGGAGTGGAGGGAGACAGAGGGAAAAATAAGAGGGAGGCTGAACGATTTGAATAGTAAAAAGTGTGTGTGTGTGTAAGTGTGTGTGTGTGTAAGTGTGTGTGTGTGTGTGTGTGTAAGTGTGTGTGTGTGTGTAAGTGTGTGTGTGAGAGAGTGACATTTTGAGAGCAAGACACAAAGCAAGAGGGAGAGAGGGCAAGCATGTGAGGGAGTAGAGGAATGAGAGAGAAATACAGTGAGAGAACAAGAAGAAAGAGAGAACGAGAGAGTGAAACTAAGATGTTAAAAGTGGTCTTCCCACCCTCCTCTTCCTGTTTTGAGAAAACTGGGCCATATACAAACATTATTCTGACAGAAAGTAGCTTGCGTGGCGGCATGCGGCCATAGCAGGTATTTGGGTTAATAGGAAGTCGCTGGTGGGATTCCACCATCCCCACGGCTATCCTAGCATTAGCCTAGCACTGCATCTTGTGGCCCTGTTGTACTGCACAGCAGACAGAGTGCTGGGGGATAGCATTAGCCACTAGGCTAACTGACTGCTATTTATCCAGCCACTAATGAGTTGAGCTAACCAGTGGCTCTACTTCGGGGAATATTGGAAGAGACTCATTGGCAGCACTTCAAACGAAGACTTGAGCTCTTTTGTTTGTTCCTTGTTAGCATGGCTGGGAGAGTGGGGAGGAGACCGCAGGGGCAGATAAGACTAAGCCGGGTGTTGGAATCATTTCATACGCTTTGTACAGTTTTAGTCACTAGAAGAGGGAGGGAAGGGAACATGTCAATGAAGACTTGGAGTGCATCCTCTAGAGTGGCATCCTCTGCACTGATCTGAAAGAACTGAATGGGTGAGATAGTAGTACACACCTCCTCCTCCCTGCTGTCCGAACGCAGAGAAGCCGCTGAGCTGAGGAGCTCCAAACCCTGACCCCTGCTGCTGCTGGGCCAGGTTACCAAAGGACGGGGCACTCTGGTTGGCCAGTGCACCAAACGACGGTGTGCTTTGTTGAGTGGAGGCAAAGCTGTGAGGGGAGAGAGAAACAAACGACTAAAAATAGATTCAGATTGAATAGATCTAACAATAACCTAATCAAAATTCAGGAAGATGTGTTGCTTAGAAAAACAATTGGTACAATTGATTTATTACATTATTGACACACAAACTGGGAAATATACTGGTCAGTTTCCATCCACCCTAAATACTACATCAGTCCTGAACCCCCTGACGCCATACAGAGGGAGGTCGAATTACTATGACCTGTGCTCCTCTCTCCTCCAGGTTACAGACTGTCTAGTATAGTCACTGTAGCACACTGCCCCAGTCCCTCTACTCTGCTCACATTACCATTCTAACCCAGAGGACAGGTTCCTAAAATATGCAGAGAAACAGCCTTGCCTGGAAAAATATCAGAGCCCATTACATCAAAGCATATTGCAATAATAGTTTATTTGAATTACAATGGAATAAGCCGCTGACGCTCCCACGGCACTTCCCTTACTGATCTGGGATCTGTATGTGGAGGCTGGGTCACTGTCAGGGAGAGGAGTGTGTTTGAATGTTTTATTCAGTTTAAATGTGTAGTAGAACAGTCTAAATGAAAGCTAGATGTCTTCTGTAGCTCAGTTGGTAGAGCATGGCTCTTGCAATGGCAGGATAGCTGGTTTGATTCCCGGGACCACCCATATGTAGAATGTATGCACGCATGACTAAGTCGTTTCGGATAAAAGCATCTGATAAATGGCATATCTTAAATTATTATATTTTGACATGGAGGCTTCATTTGCCCTGAGTGAGATACAAGAGCAGCACCAGTCACACAGCTGTACCTCCAGGATTAGTTTTCGAGAGTCAAACATCAGCAGAGACGAGGGGAGGAGGAAGGGGAATTGACGTAGAATATAGCATGTGTGTGTGTGAGGCCGTTCAGAGAGGAGAGAGAAGGAAAGAGGGGAAGATAACAGAAACAAGGGCAAAAAGATAGTGACATTAAAGAAGAGAGTGAGACAGAGTAATGAAGAGAGAGGGGTAGAGAATAGTCCAGGCCACAGCCAGCTCAGCTGCTCTGCTGGTTCTAATCTGGGAAGCAGACCCCTGGACCGAAATATAGGCTGACCTCTGACCTTAATACGGGAGCCAATCACTTGCCGGCCGGCCTGCCGGCTGTCTTTAACCGCTCTTGGGTCAATCCGGGACCAGGTTCATCTTTAACTACAAGGCTTGGGAGATATACGGTTTATACCGTATACAGGGTTATTTACAAATACCACCGGTATGATTTCCAATACCTCGCGGGGGCTTCGTGCAAAGCCACTGCTTATTACTATAGGTTGATTATAACTATAATAAATCTAAGAGGTGTCAAATAAATGATATCCAACTCAGGGTTCCAGCTAAGCATTAGGTTAGCTAACTTGCCTACTGCCTAGATGTCAAAATCACGCTTCTTGGTTACAGCAGGGACATTTAATACCCTCCTGGATCAAGATCCCTGTCGCCTAAATTGTTTTGTGCATCCCCACAAAAAATATATATTTTTGGAAATAGCACCCCTTGTGTGTACTTCCGGTAATAGCTTACACCCCGGTAGGGTACAGAAACGGTATGAAAATCTGGAAATCGCCCAAGCCCACTGCTAAATTGAGGAACCACTTCTAAAGATAGGGAGGGTGACATTTACTGGCTGTAGGGAGTCCTGAGGCGTTTTATCTTTGAACTATCTTTTAATAAATCTCTGCAGAGGTTTGGAAAACAACTAAACTAGGACCGGCATTCGTAAACAACCTAAATATTTATCTTTGTGAACAGGACGACGGGTGATGACAAGCGAAATAAAGAGCGGTAAAATATTACCTCACGAGTCCTGACATTATGAAAAGAACTAGACTGAAAAAAACTGACTGAACCGAGGAAAGGAATGACTGAAAACACTAAGCCTGCTGCCATTTGACAGTCCCATGGGATTAAACCCTGACAAGACAGAACTGAGAAATGACTTCAGGGCAAGGCTAGCTCGTCTTCCTGAAACCAACAGGACCTAAGGCAGAGGTTGTAAAGTGTGTGTGTGTGTGCACGCGAGTGAGAGTAGGGGGTGGTAGAGGATTGAGGGGTGGGGATTTAGCCGGTAATCCCCCCCCTGACAACTTGTGCCCAATACACGACCCCCAGGGGTAGATAGAAGATAGATAGAAGGAAGGAACCAGCCCCTCTTAAAATCATCTGGCAGTATGACCCCAGAGTGGGATTATCTGGGTGGAATAATCTCTCTTTGCATGGCTCCGTGGTTTGGGTCTTGGCAGAAGTGCACAGCACCCCAGCAGGCCTGCACGTGGGGGGGGGGGGGGGGGGGGGGGGGGGGGGGGTCGCTGAACGGTAGGGGATGGAGGAATAATCCCATTTTCTCCCATAATCTTACAATGAGGGTTGCAGTTAAACTCGGAATAGAGTTTGACTCAGCAGGGGTCTGGGTGGTTAGAGCTGACTGAATCCCATCCCCTGATGAATTGTGTTTAAAACATACCAGCAATGCTTGCCCTCAACTATTGTGGACTTTTCTAAACAAAATTTCAAACTCATTGAAGGCAAGACGAAGCACACAATGTGTGCCAGTAACCATATTCTCAAGTCATACCGTATTGAAAAACAGGACATTTCAGTACAATTTTATAAATGCTGACAGATCATTTGTTCATTCGACATGGTGGGAACTTTTTGCGTCTGAAAAATGTGTTATGAGAGAAACGGTAGTGGAAAGGCCTTAATGCGAAAATATTGATATAATAACCATCATATTGAAGTCAACTTGGAGTCACCCGATGACATGGTGTGTCGTCCTCCCAATACAAATCTGGAAACCATGCAGTTTATTACCCTACAGATGAAATAAGTTATGATGAATGTTACAGAGTGGTGAAAGTGTAAATTGATGAGCTTTATGCTCCTCTCCAATAGACAGACTCAGGGTCTTATTCTGGTGACATGATTGATGCTTGAATGTCATTAAATGATCCATAATAATGTCATCATGTAGACTACCCGCACTGCATCTGTGAGCTGTTGGGTAAAGCGCACATACCAAGACCAGACTGGGCACATTTGTTATTTAACGCAACAGCTGTGACAAAACTATCGGTTGAAAATGAAATGGAAACACATTGAACTTTAGATTTTTATTCAGTACAGTGCCTTCAGAAAGTATTCATACCATTTGACTTTTTCCAAACACTATTGTGTTACAGCCAGAATTTTAAAAATGGCTAAATTGAGATTGTGTCAATGGCCTACAAATAATGTCAGAGCAGTCAAGCAGTGAATTCCCAACATAGATTCAACCACAAAGATCAGGGAGGTTTTCCAATGCCTTGACAAAGGGCACCTATTGGTAGATGGGTAAAAAAAAAAGCAGCAGCAAACATGGACTACCCCTTTGAGCATAGTGAAGTTATTAATTATACTTTGGATGGTGTATCAATGGATACACATTGTAGTTACTCCACAATACTAACCACTTGACTTTTTCAAAATTGTTTTACAAGGTGGTATTAAAATGGTTTGAATCGTCTTTTTGTGTCAACAATCTACACAAAATACTAATGTCAAAGTGAGTAAGTAAGTATTCTAACCCCCAGAGTCAAAAATACATGTTAGAATCACCTTTTGCAGAGATTACAACGGAGTCTTTCTGGGTATGTCTCTAAGAGCTTTGCACAACTGGATTGTACGATATTTGCACATTATTCTTTAAAATATTCTTCAATCTCTGTTAAATGAGTTCCTGATCATTGCTAGATAGCCATTTTCAAGTCTTGCCATAGATATTCAAGCAGATTTAAGTCAAAACTGTAACTAGGCCACTCATTAACATTCAATGTCGTCTTGGTAAGCAACTCCAGTCTATATTTGGCCTGGTGTTTTAGGTTATTGTCCTGCTGAAAGATTAATTAATCTCCCAGTGTCTGTTGGTTTTCCTGTAGGATTTTGCTTAGCTCTATTCCATTTATTTGTATCCCAAAAAACATCCTAATCCTTGCCGATGACAAGCATACCCATAACATGATGCAGCCACCACCATGCTTGAAAATATGAAGAGTGGTACTCCGTGATGTGTTGGATTTACCCAGACATAACGCATTGTATTCAGAACATGAAGTAAAAAAAAGAAGACGTTTTTTTGCCGTTTTACTTTAGTGATTTATTGCAAACAGGATGCATGTTTTGGAATATTTTTTACTCTGGATAGGCTTCCTTTTCACTGTCATTTAGGGATAAATACTTTCTGAAGGCACTGTACATGAAAACTTAAGCAAAAAAGTACCTTGTGTGCACTACATCATCACGCACTGATTTGTATCCACAACAAGTCAGTTTGGTGGAAACACCACTGGTAGGAAAATGCACATATATTCTTTATGCTAATGTTTTAATATTTGCATGAAAATCTGTCACCAATTGGATGGAAACCTGGCTAGTGTAGCTGAGCAGGGCTTAGGGCGGTATGCCCAAGTTGAGAAATGAGGTCGGGGGTTAGCCTGCAATTGCTTATTTACCATGTGTGAATATGAAAACACTGTCAGGGACGTGTCATCGTGCTGTCAGCTGGAACGTGAGGTGTTGCATAACTAGCCCCTCAGGTGGCTGAAACCCTTGCCCATAATGCTTTCCTTTTATTAGTCAACCTTTTTAATATACATGACAACCAACCCAGACAATATCACATACACAGCAATAAATGCATAAAAACATTTAAAGACATTCTGAAGCCTGTATGGTCAGTATTATCAAGAATATTCAGCTGTAATTTCAGAACAATTCTAAAAGTCTTCACTCTTCATATCCAATACATGTCTAACAGGGGTGTCTCTCTTACCCGAATCCTCCCACGTTGGCGGCTGCCGTTCCCTCTCCAAACACCTTGCTGGCTGAGGAGCCCATGGGACTGCTAAAAGAGGGTGCCGAGCCAAACGCTGCTGCCCCCCCAAAAGCCGGGGAGCCCCCAAAAGCAGGGGGGCTACCGAACACAGGGGCGCTCCCAAAACCACCTGTAGGGGTACAGAGAGAGGGGTGTGTGAGGAAGGGTCAGGTGGTTGACTTTGCATTTGATAAAATACGTGTGAGAGGGATGGTTATATGAATACACTTGACATGTGTATGAGCAATATTGTTGTATTGGTTGAGACGGGGGATGGAAGAACGTCTCAGGGGACACTAACCATACATAACAGCAAAAGCTTAAAAAATAGAGACACCGTTTACCTTATTCCTACATTTTGAGCCATGTGTATATGTCATGTGATGTGATGCCCTAAAACTAACATCCCAACATGATTAATAATGTTGTATTATCATCTGCTCTACAACACTCCATTTCCGGTCAGGGACAATTGCTCTCACACACACATAGCATAAGGGCTAGGAGGGCTTGACGGGAATTGATTGCCAACCACACACTCTTTGGGGCTGAGAAAGGAGGAGGAGTTAAAGAGAGGGAGCACTGAAATTACAGCCTGGCTACGAGACGAGCACGGCCCAGTGAATAATTGATTGAGCTAATGTAATAGGATTACATTCCTTGGAGCAGCACTGAAAACCCCCAGGTCCCGTATTCACAAAGCCTCTCAGAGTAGGAGTGCTGATCTAGGATCAGTTACTCCTACTCTGAGAGGCTTTGTGAATATGGGCCCAAGAGTTTAGGGGGTAGATGCCTATGATAAAGCTAGGAGAGGTGATGTCCTTTGGCAGTGCCAGCTGAGTAAAATGCCAAGGCAAAACTGCAGTGGTAATAACTTTTGGGGAACACTATGACTTTCTATTTGCTAAGACATGCTATAATTTTAGCAAGCTTGAGGAAATATTAGAACTGCGTTGACAAAATGTATGCTATGACTGCTCTGGCCAAATAGACACCAAGACTGTTCACTAGCTATGAAAGACGCAGCATTGTGGAATGTAGCCTGACCATGTTCCACTAGTGCTGTACTGGCAGAAAGAGATAAGGTGACTCTCACTGTAGCTCAGATGATAAAGGAGGACAGAGTGAGTCTCTCCTTTGGGAGCTAGAGCTGAGGGCAGCTGAGGTTGCAGGGAGTGGAGCCACCCCCACCGCATCGCTGGGGAGGAAGTGATGCGTGTGTGGAGTGTTCATCCATCAGCACCTGCCCCACTCTCTGACCCTCACACGACACTGAGCCAACCACCGCACCAACAGACAGAGGAAGACAGGACGACATCAGAGACGGAGCCAAGAATGTAAAGGGTCGTTACTATCACTGTCAAAAAGACTAGAGGGGCTAGTGATGGGGAATGTGTTTAAAGAGGGTAGGTATTGCAGAATAAAGTACAACTACCCTATTGTACCACCCTGTATTGTGTAAGTTAGGCCGGCAGGTGGGATATTACCTTGAAGAAATTTAGCAATTGAAAGATATTTGCTTGAAAAAGTTAGAATCGACATACTCTTGAAAGTGATATATTTTGTAAGATAGGCTATTGAGACCCAAAGTTTAATAACAGATGGGTTATTTGTGACATCGTTGGACAACACTTTTGAAAATAACCATGGACACAAGTCTGTAGTTGACAGAGCTGTGTGACTATTGTCACTGATTTTGGGTTGAGGGTGTAGCCTACCTGTCTGTTTGGCAGGGGTGGAGAAGGAGCCGAACCCCTGAGCGGCCACACTCCCGCCTCCCGTGCTAAAGGTCCCACTGGCCGTCTGCTCCCCCCCTCCGAATGTTGATGCTGGAGAGCCAAAGCCAAAGGTTTTGGCCCCGCTGTTCCCAAACAGGGTGGGTCCTCCTGTAGGACAGACAGAGGTTAAAAGTGGAGTTATAGCAGTGAATTTATAGCAGTATAGCATGTAGACAGAAATAGGTGCTGTGCAAATGTTTTGTGCCGGTCCGGTTCATATTTACAGTGCATTCGGAAAGTATTCAGACCCCTTGACTTTGTCTACATTTTGTTACGTTACAGCCTTATTTGAAAATTGATTAAATATTTGTTTTCCTCAGCAATCCACACACAATACCCCATAACGACAAAGTGAAAACAGTTAAAAGGTAGAAAATATATCACAAATAAAATACAGAAATACCTTATGTAAGTATTCAGACCCTTTGCTATGAGACTCGAAATTGAGCTCAGGTGCATCATGTTTCCGTTGATCATCCTTGAGATGTTTCTACAACTTCATTGGAGTCCACCTGTGGTAAATTCAATTGATTGGACATGATTTGGAAATATCTCACAGTTGACCGTGCATGTCAGAGCAACAACCAAGCCATGAGGTCAAAGGAATTGTCCGTAGAGTTCCGAGACAGGATTGTGTCGAGGCACAGATCTGGGGAATGGTACCAAAAGATTTCTGCAGAACACAGTGGCCCGGCCAAACTGAGCAATCAGGGAAGAAGGGCCTTGGTCAGGGAAGGGACCAAGAGACCGATGGTCACTCTGACAGAGCTCCAGAGTTCCTCTGTGGAGATGGGAGAAACTTTCAGAAGGACAAGCATCTCTGCATTACCTTACCAATCAGGCCTTTATGGTAGAGTGGCCAGACAGAAGCGACTCCTCAGTAAAAAGGTACATGATAGCCCTCTTGGAGTTTGCCAAAAGGGACCTAAAGAACTCAGACCATGAGAAACAATATTCTCTGATCTGATGAAACCAAGTTTGAACTTTGGCCTAAATGCAAAGCGTCACATCAAAGAAACCTGGCACCATCCCTACGGTGAAGCATGGTGGCGGCAACATCATGCTGTGGGGATTTTATTCAGTGGCAGGGACTGGGAGACTAGTGAAGGGGAAAAAAGATTGAGGGAAAGATGAACGGAGCAAAGTACAGAGATACACTTCAGTAAAAACTACTCAAGAGCACTCAGTACCTCAGACTGGGGCGAAGGTTCACCTTCCAACAGGATAACAACCCTAAGTACACAGCCAAGACAACACAGGAGTGGCTTCGGGACAAGTCTTTGAATGTCATTAGGGGTCCAGCCAGAGCCCGGACTTGAACCTCTGAAAATAGCTGTGCAGCCACGCACCTCATCCAACCATGACAGAGCTTGAAAGGATCTCCAGAGAAGAATGGGAGAAATTCCCCAAATACAGGTGTACCGAGCTTGTAGTGTCGTACCCAAGAAGACTGTAATCGCTGCCAAAAGTGCTACAACAAAGTACTGAGTAAAGGGTCAGAATACTTATGTAAATGTGATATTTCATTCATTAAAAAAAAGTACTTGCAGAAAGGTCTAAAAAGCTGTTTTTGCTTCGTCATTATGGGGGTAGTGTGTGTAGATTGATGAGGGGAAAAAACAATTGAATCAATTTTAGAATAAGGCTGAAATGTAAAAAAAAATGTGGGAAAAGTCTGAATACTTCCCAAATGATCTTCAGGTACAGGAACTCTGCAATTGTTGAACTAACATTCTATAACAAATGCAGGACCTCAGAGAGGTCTGGAACTCTTTGTTATTGGTCTATTAACTAACTTACCGCACATACCACGATGTTGCCATGGAAAGTCGAAACTACCGCACATGCAAACCTGCTGATTAGAAGGTCCTGTGTAGATTGTATTTTCAAATTATCAAATGTTTTCACTCTAACAGTTTGCTTCATCCTCTGTTGTACAATATGATATAAAACAAAGAAAAAACAGAATTTTGACGCAACTGGGCCTTTAAAATCGACGTAAAAGGATCCCAAAAGATTTCTAGACAGGGCGCCACTGAGCAAAGCTTCTCACCTAAGTAATGGAATGGGAAACCCTAAACAAGTTATCAAATTGGCTATTGGTCCCCTCCAAGAGGATGAGTGCGAGGACAAGAGAGATGTAGCAAACCTGAATAATCCTCTATTGCATGAGTAGGGCACCTAAATACAGACATTTTTATCGGAACAAATAAATCAAATCAACTAATCAATTTTTATTTTATTTTTCGCAATACACCAAATACAACAGGTGTAGACATTACAGTGAAATGCTTACTTACAAGCCCTTAACCAACAATGCAGTATAATATTATTTTTTTAATAAGAAAGTAACAAATAATTAAAGAGCAGCAGTAAAATAGCAACAGCGAGGCTATATACAGGGGGCACCGGTACAGAGTCAATGTGCGGGGGCACAGGTTAGTTGAGGTAATATGTACATGTCGTTAGAGTTATTATAGTGACTATGCATAGATAATAACAGAGAGCAGCAGCAGCGTAAAAGAGGGGTGGGGGGGTAAGGCAAATATTCTGGGTAGCCATTTGATTAGATGTTCAGGAGTCTTATGGCTTGGGGGTAGAGGCCTCTTGGACTTAGATTTGGTGCTCCGGTACCGCTTGCCGTGCGGTATTAGAGAGAACAGTCTGACACCGCCTAGGATAAAGGACCTGGATGGCAGGAAGCTTGGCCCCAGTGATGTACTAGGCCTTATGCACTACCCTCCGTAGTGCCTTGCGGTCGGATGCCGAGCAGTTGCCATACTAGGCAATGATGCAACCAGTCAGGACGCTCTCGATGGTGGAGCTGTAGAACCTTTTGAGGACCTGAGGACCCATGCCAAAGCTTTTCAGTCTCCTGAGGGAGAATAGGTTTTGTCGTGCCCTCTTCACGACTGTCTTGGCCAGGTCACTGACCTCCTCCCTATAGGCTGTCTTGTTGTTGCCGGTAATCAGGCCTACCACTGTCATGTCATCGGCAAACTTGATGGTGATGTTGGAGTCGTGCTTGGCCATGCAGTCATGACTGAATAGGGAGTATAGGAGGGGACTGAGCACACACCCCTGAAGGGCCCTCATGTTGAGGATCCTTACCTACCCTTACTACCTGGGGGCGGCCCAGAAGGAAGTCCAGGATCCTGTTGCAGAGGGAAGTGTTATGTCCCAGGGTCCTTAGCTTAGTGATGAGCTTTGAAGACACTATGGTGTTGAACGCTGAGCTGTTGTAAATTAATAGCATTCTCACATACAGTGGGGCAAAAAAGTTATTAGTCAGCCACCAATTGTGCAAGTTCTCCCAATTTTCATCATAGGTACACTTCAACAATGACAGACAAAATGAGAAGAAAAAAAATCCAGAAAATCACTTTGTAGGATTTTTTATGAATTTATTAGCAAATTATGGTGGAAAATAAGTATTTGGTCACCTACAAACAAGCAAGATTTCTGGCTCTCACAGACCTGTAACTTCTTCAAGAGGCTCCTCTGTCCTCCACTCGTTACCTGTTTGAACTTGTTATCAGTATAAAAGACACCTGTCCACAACCTCAAACAGTCACACTCCAAACTCCACTATGGCCAAGACCAAAGAGCTGTCATTGGACACCAGAAACAAAATTGTAGACCTGCACCAGGCTGGGAAGACTGAATCTGCAATAGGTAAGCAGCTTGGTTTGAATAAATCAACTGTGGGAGCTATTATTAGGAAATGGAAGGCATACTATCCTGTTCTATCCTGCCGATACAATGTAAAAACCGCCAGCTGTATGTTATTCATGTCGTCGTTCAGCTATGACTTGGTGATAGTTTTTAATGTCCCGTTGGTAGTTTAATCTTGTTCGTAGGTCATCGATTTTATTTTCCATTGATTTCACGTTAGCCAATAGAACGGATGGCAGTGAGGATTTACTCGCTCGCCCTTGAATTCTCAGAAGGCAGCCCGACCTCCGCCCCATTTTTCTCAGTCTTCTCTTCACGCAAATTACGGAGATTTAGGCCTGTTCCCGGCAAAGCAGTATATCCTTCACGTCGGACTCGTAAAAGGAAAAAGCTTCTACCAGTTCTTGGTGAGTAATCTCTGTTCTGAAGTGATTTTTGGTAGCAGCAACATTATGTACAAAATAAGTAAACAAATAAGTTATAAACTATGCAAAAAAAACTAACAAAATAACAGCTGGTTAGGAGCAAGTAAAATGTCAGCCATCCTCTCCGGCGCCATTACACTAAGCCCCAAAATAGATTATTTTCAAATACAATCATTTCATACTTTGATTACATTCAGACATGATCAAGTGTCTTTTTGTGTGTGAATACTTGGGAACAGATTTCCTAAATTAAACACATTTTAGCTGATTTAAATACGTTTGTTTTTTTAACCAAAATAAACAAACAAATAAAAAAAAACTGTGGGCCAAAAAATTTTATATTGGTGGGCCGGTTTTGGCCCGCAGGCCTCCTGTTGCCAATCCCTGCTCTACAGTTTACTGAGCATGAAGAGGACAACATTTTACAGAATTTCCAGCCATGAGTCATCACTCACTGATCACCATTTCAAAATTCAATCATGCAAGGAAAATGTAAACTTCTCTCCCTCCACGTTCATTAGATATTCATCTCCAGAACGATGTGGTGGAATATCGTTTCAGGGGTGTCATGACAGCAACACACTTTACAGTTAACCCAGGTCTCCCTCAGTCTTTTTATATTTACAGCGTGTTTCACTTTTAATTGGCTGGGAATGTCGGTCTCTTCATCTGACCTGGCTTTTATACATCTCTCCAGTGGTATAAAAAAAGAGGAAAGATTAAATGGGTCTTGAAACATTAATTTCCTGCAATTCTAAAGACTTTGCGATTGGGCAGAGAATAATTAGCAGCTTTATAACACACTTTATGCAATTCTACTCATTTTTCCATAGGGTGGAAAGAAATGTTTGCAGTTCTTAATTTGATATCTGAGTGAGAGTAACTAACAAAATCAATGGGTCGGTAATTCGACCGATTTTGCCTTGATGACAGCTTTGCACACTCTTGGCATTCTCTCAACCAACTTCATGAGGTAGTCACCTGGAATGGATTTCAATTAACAGGTGTGCCTTGTTAAAAGTTAATTTGTGGAAATGTCTTTCCTTCTTAATGCGTTTGAGCCAATCAGTTGTGTTCTGACAAGGTAGGGGTAAGTATCCAGAAGATGTCCATATTACGGCAAGAACAGCTCAAATAAGGCAAGAGGAACGACAGTCCAGTCTCTCTTTTTTATACCACTGGAGAGATGTATAAGGATTCTATCGTTAAATCCTCTCTGGGCTTTTAGCAAGGTGCTAGTGAGAGTCCGCTGGTGACAGACTGGAAATGGCCTTTCGCGTTCATAGAGGAGGCTATTTTCTAGGGGCCATTTTCATACTTTTCCAAGGCTGAGTGTTTTTGCACAATGCATTGGCCATATGGTAATACTGCTCACTGCAAGTACTTCACTACATTTAAGGTGTAAATGACACAGAACACTGCAATCTCATTGGAGATTCTGCACAGGTGGAACATTTCCAAACATCACATCCACTTTCAGCAATTTAGCACTTTCACGCTCCAACAATTTACAAGACAGTAACTTGAAGGCAACCAATGTGAGAGAAAAGAAAAGAAACACCTTTCAAATCAAAATGGATTCTCAAAGAGTTGGGTGATTACATGGACAAGTTACATGACTGACTGACTGACTGACTGACTATGATGCCAATCAATAACTGGGGGCAGGAGAAGAAGACATCTTTGGGCATTAAGGAGCTTGATCAGCAATATCAGATAAAGGGTTTCACTTTTCATCAGTAACAGGCAGAAGGAAGAAATGGATATGTGACTGCCACAGTGGCTGAATGGTATTAGGTGTGTGTGGAAGACATTGGGACGGACACTTGATGTATTACGCAGCATGGCACAATGCCTACTGTCCGTTAAGAGCTACTCAAGGAAATTACTCATTTGCAGTGCTCTTCCCAAAGGTGAGTGTCAAAGAAGTAATGGAATTTAGGAATTTGACTAAAAGCTAAAATAGTCTACATGCATGTCATGCAGCGCATTGAGAAAATAAACATGGGTGAAGACATGGGTGAAACAATGTGGGTTGGGATATATGTTCAGGGAAAATGTCCTAGAAGGCAATACTTGAGTGGCAGAGAATGACATTTCTCATAAGAATCAAAGCTTTGGGCATGCAAGGGAATACTATCCTATCAAATAGTCCCCTTGAAATGGGTCATACATATTCAGATAGCCATAATCAGAATTCTGCCCCATTTCAATTTGGAACAAAAGAGGGTACAGTAGAATGGTACGGGGGCGGCTCAAATGCATATCAAGGTGGATATTTCTACTCATCTAGCCTACATGTTTAACAGAAATGAATCACGTACCACCACAAGGTTGGGAAAATATGAACAGATTTGCATTAATCTACAGAACAAACATGGATGATTAGATGCTGTTTGTGTGCATTAGAATAAGAAAACGTGCAGATAGTAGCCTATTTGCTATGTAAAACTATGCCAGTCAGTCTGTTGAGCAGTAACATGACCAGGAGCTATAGAGGATGGTGCAGACTCGTGCTGTCACAGATAGGACAACACATACACTGTCAGTGCCTCCGGCATCAACAGGTTAAATCACACCGCTATGTGACACTGTGTTCATAAACTAAATTGATTATATTGGCTACTTCCCTACATTTACATGAACATATTTACCTTGATAATATTTGTGCTCTTATCAAAGCTCTGGTGATTCTCATTGTATTGCTTGCTGGTATGAAACAAAGTGAGTATATCAGTCAACTTCATCATCCTGTCAATCAAAGGGTATCTTGCTAATGATAACTGTCCTAAAATTACACAGGAAGTTTAATTATAAGATGAGTCATCCTTTCTGCTACAACTTCTCCACCCCTATGGGTCTTCTCACCTGTCTGGTTGGGCTGACTGAAGCCCCCGGAGGCGGCGGTCGTGCCGAAGGGGTTCTTGTTGGCGGCGTCCTCACTGGGTTTCCCCCCCAGGCCACTGAAGAAGCCTCCCCCTGCCTGCTGGGAGCCTGCTACCGTGGCAGAGCTAGACCCAAACAGACCCCCACCACTGGATGGTTGCTGCAGGGGAGAAGGGAGGGGGCACAGTCACAACAAGGTCATAATGATCATAATTGGTTATGCAGTAGTTAGTGTATGGGCTCTCGGCTGAGTTCTTACCCAAATGCAATAATACATCTACCGTGTATGTGAGTGGTGTGGTCGCATTTGAAGAGGGATATTTGGGGGTCTTCTACTGAAGTGTTACATATCAAATGGTAGGAAGGTTTCATATTTTACACACATAGTAAAATGTGAATGTTACCTGTCCAAAGACACTCCCACCACTGGGCTGTTGACCAAACACTGAGGTAGTGGAGGAGCTTCCGAAAGCTGGGAGCGAAGAAGACAGAAAACAAATTAGATATATACTGAGAGAACAAAACATTAGGAACACCTTCCTAATATTGAGTTTCATCCTCTTCTGCCCTCAGAACAGCCTCAATTAGTCGGGGAATGGAATCTCCAAGGTGTTGAAATAGCTCCACAGGGATGCTGGCCCATGTTGACTCCAATGCCCATGTTGACTCCAAGTTGTGTCAAGTTTGCTGGATGTCCTTTGGGTATTGGACTATTCTTGATAAACACGGGAAACTGTTGACTCAAACTGGTGTGTCTGGCACCTAGTACCGTTCAAAGACATTTAAATATTTTGTCTTGCCCATTCACCCTCAATGGCACACATACACAATCCATGTCTCAAGGTTTAAAAATCATTCTTTAACCGGTCTATTTCTCTTCATCTACACTGATTTGAAGTGGATTTAACATGTGACATCAATAAGGGATCATAGCTTTCACGTGATCAGTCCGTCATGGAAAGTGTTCCAAATGTCTTGTACTCTCAGTGTATTTTGCAGGCTATGCACTTCTACAATAAATCCATGCACAACATCACAAATTACGCTTGGGATGTGCAGTCTTAAGGTTAGCGATGATGACAGTGGTAGGAAGTAAGAAATGTGGGTGTGTGTACACTGCTAGTGCAGTCATTTGATGGCTGGTCTCGTTCCAGTAGCATTAGACTAAGGCGACAGAGAACCCTTTTCCTCACAGGTTATTGATGACTGAAGGGGGGGGGGGGGGGGGGGGAGACGATGGAGCAGAAAGAGACAAATTCCCACCCTCTCCACTAGGGTTGCACATTTTGGGGAATATTAAGAGGTGGAAACTTTCCGTGGGAATTAAAGGGAATATATGGGAATTAACGGAAATATATGCAAACTAATATTAATACCATTTAAATGTAGATGTTTTTTTGCATTGGATATATTTACCATATCATATGGAGACAGAAACAAACCCTTTACCTTATCATAAGCAGACAACTGCAAATGATTAAATCATTCCAATAGAAATAAAATAAAAATATTTAGTTACGAATTGAACTTTAATTCAATGAGTCGACTCTCCACATTGGATGATTTCACTGAACAACAAAAAGGGAATATTGAATGATCCCCAATGATCCATTGCATCTCCCAAAAACATTTTCAACATACATCTGTAAAATTATAGTCTAGAAACTAAAGCTTTGGTTGTCTTCCTCTCAGGCTTTCATGTCTTCTCCCTGGACCTCCTCAATGTCCACCTTTTGAACATCAGACTCTGAAGCCTCATCTTCACTGTCACTTTCCAACCTTGAGGATGGCTCGTTGTCGGGCTCAAAAAGCCTCAAATTTGCCCGGATGGCCAGGTCAGCCTATTGCGTGCTTTGGTGTGTGTGTTCCCAAACAAGGACCAGTTGCGCTCTGAGGCGACTGATGTTGGTGGGATTTGGAGGATGGAGGCAACAGGGGAAAGAGCCTCAGATGCAAAGTCCCTTCCACCAGGTGGCTGATGAGATATGTTGGCACAACTGCCATATTGCATCTCCATCCCAAAGCCCTTGCTTGGAAGTGTACTTCGCCAGACTGCCAAGAACCTTGTCCTCATCCAGGCCAAGGAGGCGAGACAAGGCAGTGATTACACTATAGGCCTTGTCGATTTCTGCACCAGACAGGATGCTCTTGCCAGCATACTTGGGGTCCAACATGTACGCTGCGGCGTGTATGGGCCTCAGGCAGAAGTCTTCAAGACTTTTGATGCATTTCAGAACTGCAGTTTCTTCTTCTTGGAGCAACAGTGAAGTGGGAAGGGCAGTACGGATTTATTCTCTTACATCTGCAAGCAGAATCTGAACATCAGACAGGATGGCATTGTCTCCCTCAATCGGTGCAATGGCTAATGCTATAGGTTTCAGGCTGCTTACCACTCTCTCCCAAAATATATCATCCAGGAGGATCCTCTAGATGGGGCTGTCCATATCGGCAGACTGTGATATGGCCATTTCTTGGAGAGACTCCTTTCCCTCCAGGAGACTGTCATAAATGACAACACCACCCCAACGGGTATTGCTGGGCATCTTCAATGTGGTGCTCTTATTCTTCTCACTGCTTGGTGAGGTAGATTGCTGCAAAAACTTGATGAACCTTCACATACCTAACCATTTCTCTTGCACAGTGTATCCATTGTTCTCAGTTCCATGATGTCCTTGAGGAGCAGATTCAATGCATGAGCAGCACAGCCAATGGGTGTGATGTGAGGGTAGGAATCCTCCACTTTAGACCAAGCAGCAGTTCGTTTTTGCTACCATGTGGGTTTTAGCTTGTTTGAGCCTGCTAACTGAGGAGTGTTAATTCACCTGTTTCCATACATGTTTCATTTTAAAACATTTATCTTACTAAGGAGTTGTTAAATTGAACTGCTTAACTATTTATCTGTATATGAAATTGTTTTTTTCAACTAATCTTTACAGGAAAATGCCACTGGCACTATCTGATGTGTGGAGACATTTCACTGCAGCTAATATAGAAATTGTTAAAAAGTTAGAAATGATTTAAACACTTTGTTGCAGGCTACTATTTACTAGAAAACAAAAAAATCCTGTATGTCATCTAAAATATATTCACCCCACCCAGTATTGTAATCAAACCTTACCAGAAAGCATGTAGTCCTTGGCTCAGACAGTGTAGTAGTGTGGGTTCAAAAGCATCTCATTAGTGTGCAAGATCTTGAGAATCAGGTGTACATGTGATGGAAGAATGCACTGTGCATGCAGAGGTTTGCGATTCCATTGAATTCAGGATACTTTAACCAAAATATGCCACAAGACCTAGAATTGCCTTGTGTATCTCACCAAAAAAGGTTCACTGTTATAAGCTAACTTTTTAATGAATTTAAGTAAAAATTCCAGAAACTTACCGGAAAGTTTACGACCCTTTGTAACCCTACTCTCTACTTATATTTCTGACACAATGCCCCTGGGTACACTGGAAATGTATGAAGTGTGATCAGCCTTCTGACAAATTCTAGATGGATGGAACTTTTGTGTGTGCGGCAAAGCGTGTGCTGTGTGTGAGAAAGCCAGCGGATCCCAGGATATCTCCCAACTCCCCATATCCCTGGGCCTCTGCTCATTCCCTGTTTAAAATTGGCATCTTTTAGAAAGCTGGCTGTACGACTGTCCATAAAATCCCTCATGCCCAGAGTCAATTTCCCCATAATAATCCATCGGAAAATGTTGTCTTTTCAGCGTATGGGGACTGCCCTTCAAATGAATGCTGTGACTGCCTTTAGTCTGGGCCCAGGAACTTGGCAATGGAACTCACCCATCTCTGAAATTACAAAACTAATTCAAGACACCCACGCACAACATTGTGTGGGGCTCGAATTAGTCCATGTGTGGTGTTTTTTTTTTTTTAAACAGGCAGAGGCGTAAAATAAATGCTTCTGACTCTGTATACACATTCTCTAAAAAGTAACACTATTTGTCAATGGGGCATTAACAGTTTTTTATGAATGAGCGTTCATAGGCACAGTTTGAAAACGTGCTCCAAAATAAAAACGTAACAGTCCGTTGGCAAGTTCACATACCGTATCTACACTGACAATATGCTGAGTGTAATAACTCCCCAGCCATGAAGGGGACAGACATAATACATGGGAATGAAGAACACGCATCCAGACTCAATAGGAATTCTAGGGACATTTACAGTGTGACATGTTGCTGTACTGGCGTGGCTAGTTGGCTATTGTAGATCGAACACAGCCTGCTGGTCACCTCAGGCCCACACAAAGACATTTAGAAACAGACAGACTATGACCCTGGCTATTAACACTCCCTTAGATATCACTCAGCATCTCTCTACATAATGAATTCATAAAAATCACCCCTAGGGATATACTGCAAAGTATCTCTGATTTCCTCAAAATGGAGCATTCTTATTGGACAAGTTCAGGTGGTTAAGCCTACTCCTCGGTTTCAAGACAGATTCCACAGTCTGGTCTTCGGCTATGTCTTACTCAATCAAGCTCTGTTAAGTGTGACAGGGACCAGGCCTGCTCTGATGCAGGGTAATGTAATTCATGTTGAACATTCTATAGGCTCTGCAGTGCAGACAAATGACCGTCTGACCCAGGGCTGCTCTCCTCACTGCATCGATTGCCTTGCTTAAACAGTAAAAACTGACAAAGGCATGTAAACCAGTGAGCACACACACCTTAGTTCAATTAACCCCCCATCACAACCTCCTCCTTTACAGATAAATAGGAACATATTTTCTCTTCACCTCATGACTTTCAGACCGTGTGACCCTGCTTCCTCCAAACAATATCAACATAATGCATGCGTCAGGCACAACTTCCTCTAGGTAGATCTGATTATGTCCAGTTAGCCGGAACAATTATGGGGGATTAAATGTTAAGAGCTTTGTATAGATAAAAGGAAAAAGTAATCACATCATGGAATGTAAGCCTCTCTCTACTATTTGCAATGTAGGCCTACGGCCAGACAGATACACTGAGGTAAAACAGAATTAACCTATCTGGTTGGGAACACTTAACCCTAGGACAGACACAGTGAACTTGGTCCTGTAACTGCGGAGTTGTACCACATAGAGATCAGCTGTCTCTCCCTGCGGCCAACCCATCCTTTTGGCACGCGGGAGAATTCAGAGAATCCCTGGGAATGGGGAAACTCTCTCAGCCCAACACCCCAATTTTCTCACCCACTGCCACGCCTTAGCCTACACTGCCGACAACATTCACAGTTCACACCCTCTCCTTTTACCCACCCAACAGTCTCCAACCCAAAGCCACCCCACATATCCCATCACTCCCACCCCCTCCATCTGACTGACTCCAGTAACCCAGAGAGGCCAGCCAGCTGCTGGGCTGTCTGGGACACACTAACCTCTGACCTGGGTTACTTTCCCTAGCAGTCAAATCCACACTTTGACAGCCCACTTCTGCTTAATTAAAAAGGTTCAGTATATAATCTCTTCAAAACACATTACAAGGGCTTAGTTTATTTCATCATCATTATGGCACTTGGTTAGTGGTAGTGTAATTTTTTTTATTTTAAGGGGTGGATCAGCTTAATATTGCAGAAAGATTGTTGCTTCCATCAATGTAATTGTCTGCATCATTTCATTTCATTTTTGGTAAATACACTGCTCAAAAAAAATAAAGGGAACACTTAAACAACGCAATGTAACTCCAAGTCAATCACACTTCTGTGAAATCAAACTGTCCACTTAGGAAGCAACACTGATTGACAATAAATTTCACATGCTGTTGTGCAAATGGAATAGACAACAGGTGGAAATTATATGCAATTAGCAAGACACCCCCAATAAAGGAGTGGTTCTGCAGGTGATAACCAGACCACTTCTCAGTTCCTATGCTTCCTGGCTGATGTTTTGGTCACTTTTGAATGCTGCCGGTGCTTTCACTCTAGTGGTAGCATGAGACGGAGTCTACAACCCACACAAGTGGCTCAGGTAGTGTAGCTCATCCAGGATTGCACATCAATGCGAGATGTGGCAAGAAGGTTTGCTGTGTCTGTCAGCGTAGTGTCCAGAGCATGGAGGCGCTACCAGGAGACAGGCCAGTACATCAGGAGACGTGGAGGAGGCCGTAGGAGGGCAACAACCCAGCAGCAGGACCGCTACCTCCACCTTTGTGCAAGGAGGAGCAGGAGGAGCACTGCCAGAGCCCTGCAAAATGACCTCCAGCAGGCCACAAATGTGCATGTGTCTGCTCAAACGGTCAGAAACAGACTCCATAAGGGTGGTATGAGGGCCCGACGTCCACAGGTGAGGGCTGTGCTTACACCGTGCAGGACGTTTGGCATTTGCCAGAGAACACCAAGATTGGCAAATTCGCCACTGGCGCCCTGTGCTCTTCACAGATGAAAGCAGGTTCACACTGAGCACATGTGACAGACGTGACAGTCTGGAGACGCCGTGGAGAACGTTCTGCTGCCTGCAACATTCTCCAGCATGACGGGTTTGGCGGTGGGTCAGTCATGGTGGGGGTGGCATTTCTTTGGGGGGGCCGCACAGCCCTCTATGTGCTTGCCAGAGGTAGCCTGACTGCCATTAGGTACCTAGATGAGATCCTCAGACTCCTTGTGAGACCATATGCTGGTGCGGTTGGCCCTGGATTCCTCCTAATGCAAGACAATGCTAGACCTCATGTGGCTGGAGTGTGTCAGCAGTTCCTGCAAGAGGAAGGCATTGATGCTATGGACCGCCCGTTCCCCAGACCTGAATCCAATTGAGCACATCTGGGACATCATGTCTCGTTCCATCCACCAACGCCACGTTGCACCACAGACTGTCCAGGAGTTGGCGGATGCTTTAGTCCAGGTCTGGGAGGAGATCCCTCAGGAGACCATCCGCCACCTCATCAGGAGCATGCCCAGACGTTGTAGGGAGGTCATACAGGCACGTGGAGGCCACACACACTACTGAGCCTCATTTTGACTTGTTTTAAGGACATTACATCAAAGTTGGATCAGCCTGTAGTGTGGTTTTCCACTTTAATTTTGAGTGTGACTCCAAATCCAGACCTCCATGGGTTGATAAATTTGATTTCCATTGATCATTTTTGTGTGATTTTGTTGTCAGCACATTCAACTATGTAAAGAAATAAGTATTTAATAAGAATATTTCATTCATTCAGATCTAGGATGTGTTATTTTAGTGTTCCCTTTATTTTTTTGAGCAGTGTATATACAGTGGGGCAAAAAAGTATTTAGTCAGACACCAATTGTGCAAGTTCTCCCAGTCCCTGGCGACGTAGTGTGTTACTGATGGTAGGCTTTGTTACTTTGGTCCCAGCTCTCTGCAGGTCATTCACTAGGTCCCCCCGTGTGGTTCTGAGATTTTTGCTCACTGTTCTTGTGATCATTTTGACCCCACGGGGTGAGATCTTGAGTGGAGCCCCAGATCGAGGGAGATTATCAGTGGTCTTGTATGTCTTCCATTTCCTAATAATTGCTCCCACAGTTGATTTCTTCAAACCAAGCTGCTTACCTATTGCAGATTAAGTCACCCCAGCCTGGTGCAGGTCTACAATTTTGTTTCTGGTGTCCTTTGACAGCTCTTTGGTCTTGGCCATAGTGGAGTTTGGAGTGTGACTGTTTGAGGTTGTGGACATGTGTCTTTTATACTGATAACAAGTTCAAACAGGTGCCATTAATACAGGTAACGAGTGGAGGACAGAGGAGCCTCTTAAAGAAGAAGTTACAGGTCTGTGAGAGCCAGAAATCTTGCTTGTTTGTAGGTGACCAAATACTTATTTTCCACCATAATTTGCAAATAAATTCATTAAAAATCCTACAAATGTGATTTTTTGTGGAATTTTTTTTCTCATTTTGTCGGTCATAGTTGAAGTGTACTTATGATGAAAATTACAGGCCTCTCATCTTTTTAAGTGGGAGAACTTGCACAATTGGTGGCTGACTAAATACTTTTTTGCCCCACTGTATATCCATGTACATACACATATGCATACCTATATAGATTTTTTTTATTTTTTATATACATTTATTATTCCCCGCAAACCCTACTGGGGGTAGGGTTTGCGGGGAATAATAAATGTATATTAAAAAAAAAAAAAATCTATATAGGTATGCATATGTGTATGTACATGGATATACAGTGGGGCAAAAAAGTGGAGTAAACAAATAAACAATAACACTTAGGCTTCTTCCTTCAGTTTATACATCTTATTACACATTTTACAGACACAATCTATTTTACAATAATTATATTTTGTTTGTTTTTAGTCCTGGCCTTCCTCTATTTCTGACGTCCATCCAGTTTCATTTCTATTTGTAACTGTGCTATTTTACAAAATGTTTGAACCTATATACATTTTACAGACCCCATATGTTTTACATTGGTTATCTTGTTATTAGTCCCACCCTTCAGCTCCATTCAACCTCTCCCATCTATCTCTCAACACCATCCATTTTGGATTTCTATTTGCCATATATTTTTCAACTGTGCTGTGATGCATCACAAAAGTACATAACCTTTCTATTCTCATAGCTTCTACAGATTGTAAATTAAAAATAAACATTGTTGCTAAAATAATTATTTTATTATTGATTGATTGACTATGGCTTTTCAAATCACCCAGTATTACCATCTGCAGCATTAGTTCTAGGCAAACGTTGCAATTCTTCAGCCATTCCTGGACCTGTGACCAAAAACGAGCTACATTTTGGACAGTACCAAAATAAATGATCTAATGACTCTGCCTCCTCACAGCAAAATCTGCAGAGCTGGGAATATTGTATCCCCATTTATATAACATTCTATTGGTTGCAAGAATTTTGTATTGTAATTTAAATAGAAAAATTTGAAGTTATGAATCCGGCTTTGTTTTGCGCATCAGTTCATAAACCATGTGCCATGGAATGTGTACATTGAAAATCACTGGTGGTAGTGTAATTTGCATGTAGCCTAAAGTGTGCACCTTATCATACTGGGGGTTACAGTGTCAAAGTCGAACAAACTTGCCCCTATATGTACAGATCGGTAATCAGCTAACCACCATTCCAACCCTAACCATATCTGTACCAGGTGAAACACAAAACTGACCCTAGACCTGTGTTTAGTGCCAACTTCCTCCAACATAGTAGTTTACAGAGTCCCTATTTGTATTTATATTGGATCCCCTCTTCCTGGGATCCAGCAAAATTGAGGCAGTTACAGTGCCTTGCGAAAGTATTCGGCCCCCTTGAACTTTGCGACCTTTTGCCACATTTCAGGCTTCAAACATAAAGATATAAAACTGTATTTTTTTGTGAAGAATCAACAACAAGTGGGACACAATCATGAAGTGGAACGACATTTATTGGATATTTCAAACTTTTTTAACAAATCAAAAACTGAAAAATTGGGCGTGCAAAATTATTCAGCCCCCTTAAGTTAATACTTTGTAGCGCCACCTTTTGCTGCGATTAAAGCTGTAAGTCGCTTGGGGTATGTCTCTATCAGTTTTGCACATCGAGAGACTGACATTTTTTCCCATTCCTCCTTGCAAAACAGCTCGAGCTCAGTGAGGTTGGATGGAGAGCATTTGTGAACAGCAGTTTTCAGTTCTTTCCACAGATTCTCGATTGGATTCAGGTCTGGACTTTGACTTGGCCATTCTAACACCTGGATATGTTTATTTTTGAACCATTCCATTGTAGATTTTGCTTTATGTTTTGGATCATTGTCTTGTTGGAAGACAAATCTCCGTCCCAGTCTCAGGTCTTTTGCAGACTCCATCAGGTTTTCTTCCAGAATGGTCCTGTATTTGGCTCCATCCATCTTCCCATCAATTTTAACCATCTTCCCTGTCCCTGCTGAAGAAAAGCAGGCCCAAACCATGATGCTGCCACCACCATGTTTGACAGTGGGGATGGTGTGTTCAGCTGTGTTGCTTTTACGCCAAACATAACATTTTGCATTGTTGCCAAAAAGTTCAATTTTGGTTTCATCTGACCAGAGCACCTTCTTCCACATGTTTGGTGTGTCTCCCAGGTGGCTTGTGGCAAACTTTAAACAACACTTTTTATGGATATCTTTAAGAAATGGCTTTCTTCTTGCCACTCTTCCATAAAGGCCAGATTTGTGGTCTTGGTAGATTTGCAGTGGTCTGATACTCCTTCCATTTCAATATTATCGCTTGCACAGTGCTCCTTGGGATGTTTAAAGCTTGGGAAATCTTTTTGTATCCAAATCCGGCTTTAAACTTCTTCACAACAGTATCTCGGACCTGCCTGGTGTGTTTCTTGTTCTTCATGATGCTCTCTGCGCTTTTAACGGACCTCTGAGACTATCACAGTGCAGGTGCATTTATACGGAGACTTGATTACACACAGGTGGATTGTATTTATCATCATTAGTCATTTAGGTCAACATTGGATCATTCAGAGATCCTCACTGAACTTCTGGAGAGAGTTTGCTGCACTGAAAGTAAAGGGGCTGAATAATTTTGCACGCCCAATTTTTCAGTTTTTGATTTGTTAAAAAAGTTTGAAATATCCAATAAATGTCGTTCCACTTCATGATTGTGTCCCACTTGTTGTTGATTCTTCACAAAAAAATACAGTTTTATATCTTTATGTTTGAAGCCTGAAATGTGGCAAAAGGTCGCAAAGTTCAAGGGGGCCGAATACTTTCGCAAGGCACTGTATATACAATAAAACACCATTACATTTCTCAACACATTAAGTGTGTGCCACTACTATACTACCACATATCCACAACACAAAATCCATGTGTACGTGTGTGTACAGTGCATATGTTATCACGTGTGTGTCTTGTACCTGTTATCATGTGTGTCTGTACCTATGACCCATGAACATACGGAGCAGTATGGCCTGCCAGTACCAGCAGATCCTAACAGGCCCAGATGGATGGACTGGATGAGGCTGTATCAGAGAGTAGAGGGCTCCTCTCCTAGCTGCATTATCCTAATGGCCGTGATAAACACCTAATGATGCTGTTCAGTCCCAGACGGAAAACATCCATTTAAACACTTTGGCCGCAGCTCTGACTGTCAAGGATGCCCCATTGCCTATTTCCCTACCTATGCTATGTTTGTATAGGTGAACATAGTATTGCTAAAATTATAGTAGTCCTAAATACGGAATTTGGAGAGTATTTGTCGAAATCAACTAGAATCTGGTGATCCAATCCTGAAGCATTGAAGGTATTGTCTGATCCCTAAACAGATTGTAAATCCAGTCTAGAAGAGATAGAATGGCAGCTTGAGATGCCATCTGTGTAAATACTAGACTGGCTTAAAACAACCTCATACAGTTACGTGGTGACGTCCAAGGGACGGACCAAGTTCCAATAAGACGCTAACCTGAGCTGTCTGACACTACACTACTACATACAATACATTGGTGATGAATTCAAGGATGGAACCAGTATTAGTGCCTTTTCACAAACACAAACACACTCACCTGCAGTCTGTCCAAAGCTGAAACCAGTGGAGGATGTAGTGGTGGTGTTGCTTCCAAATGCAGAGCCTTGTCCAAACCCAGCACTCTGCTGCCCGAAGGCCGGGGTGGCGCTCGGCTGCCCAAACAGGCCTGTGCCCGTACTGCTGGCCGTACTGGCGCTGGGGGAGCCAAAGGAAAAGCCACTTGCATTGCTGACACTGAGGGCTCCAAACAAACCACCTCCACTAGCAGCGGTACTGGCAACTGCAGCAGGGGAGGCCACTGCGGGCTGTCCAAATCCGGGGTTGGCCCCAAATGCAGACTGGCCAAAACCGAAGCCACCGGCTACATTAGCAGCAGGCTGGCCAAACCCGCCTACTGTCTGTCCGAATACGGGTTTCCCGAAGCCAGCTGCTGCGCCTGTAGCAAGGGGAGCACCGAAGCCGGTGGAACCAAAGCCTCCAGCAGCCGATGAGGCTGGAGCGGGCTGCCCAAATACAGAGTTGGAGTTGGTAGGGGTGGTGGAGGCGGGGGCTGCAGTGTTGATGACCGGGGTGAGACTGGTGACGGCTACAGTTGTGCTAACTGCGATGACGGCTGGTGGCTGGGTGAAGATGGAGCCAGGTTTGTCCGAGCTGGGGGCCGGGTAGGCTAGTGGTGGGGCCTCCGGGGTGGGGGTGATTGCGGGTGGTGAGGCCTCAGGGGCAGGCGTGGACTCATGGACAGGCTCTGGGGTGGTGCTTGGGGCTGCCTGGGCTGGTGGGGTGATGGAGGCAGGGGGGAAAGAGGTGGTAGAGGTGGCGGGGGGAGCTGGGGGCGTTGGGGCTTTTTCAGGGATGGTAGGGGTGGGGGTGACAGAGGACTCTGGGGAGGTAGTAACCTCAGGCTCAGCAATAGGGGGGCTGACGGAGGGGCTGGGCTGTGAGGAAGAAGGCTCTAGGGGTGGAGTGGAGTCTGCCGGGGTGGTGGGGGTTTTGTGGTGCTCATTCTCCAGGGTGGTTGAGGGGGAAGAGAGGGGTGCCGCTAGGAGGCTGCTGAAGGAGGTGGCTGCTGATGTGGAGAACACAGGTTTAGTGACAGACAGGGCGGTTGGTTCGGGAGGCTTAAATGCAGCCTTGGATAAGTCTGTCAGGGTAGAATCTGCCTCACCAAATGCAGCCTCGGCTAGCTTCCCTTGCTGGAGGGCCAACCCAAAACTAAACTGGGCTGCCCCCGTGCCTAACCCTAGCGCCGCTCCGTTGTCCGGCTGACCAAAGCTAAACGCGGCCGCTGAGGGCTTCTCTTCGTCCCCCTGGCCAACACGTAGACCTGAGAAACTCCCCAGGGTCTCTCCTCCTACCACCTTGGGGGCCTGGGGCTCCACTCTGAGGGTGGGGGTGATGGAGGTGGGCTTCACAGGCTCGCCTGACATGCTGGGAAGAGGGGTCGGGGAGCCGTTGGCCCCCAGGGCGAGGGAGGTGGATTTGGGGGTGAAGGAGAAGGGTTCCTCCCCGGTAGAGGAGCCAAACATCATCTTGCCTGTGCTGCCGCCAGCGCTGCTGAAGGAGAATTTACTCACATCCTTTACTGGGAAGAGAGAAATGAACAGCAAATTTACAAACTACGCCCAACTCTTTCGAGTAATGGATTTCATAGATTATTACTTCATTGATATGGCATTCAACACACTATAACACTGACTTTACTGTCTACTAAAACTGATGTGTGGCATACATGGCTGTGCATGAGCGAGAAAGGTACCTGGTGGAGCTCCTTGGGGCGCAGAGGAGAAACTGAAGCCCCCGGCAGACCTGTCCAAAAGCATCATATAGTATGAGAAAACACAGTCAGCCAGTGGTCTATTTCTTTGATTCAACTTCCCTGTTTTCTAATCAAGGTCTGAAATGAAGTGTCCCTCTTTGACCCCTGACCCCAGAGACTCACGCTGCGATGAAGGAGAAGGCTTTGCTGCTCTGCTCCCCCAGTGACGGGGCTGAGCTGGAGGGGGGCAGGGAGACTAGGGCATCAGCTTTAGGGGGTCCGCCTGGGGGAGAGGAGATGGCATTAAATGAAGTATGATAATTAGGTTCAGTACACCTTTTTATACTAAGAGCTTATCAAATATGTAACGTACGGAATGTAATCAAATGGATGTAATGTATGAATGGTTCACTCAGATATTTTGTAGATTTCTAGTATATAAAAACCCTGGGAAAAATATATCAACTCTAGGTGGAAGGTGTTTTCCAGCATGTTTTGATGAGCATCTAAAACATCTCATCTTTACAGTGTGTACTTACCAAACACAAAACCCTGGGGGGAAGCTGAGCAGACACTCTCAGCGGACACCTTCAGTATGCCTTGAGTAGAATTCTGACAAGAAAAACAACAGAAGGACAGTTTAAACGTCTCTCTTTGCCAAGGCTTCAAAAACAACTACTAACAAAGAGGGTGAAAATAAGGCGGAGAAAAACACCCCCCCAAAAATGAAAAAGCCATGTTATTTTAGAGAACCCCAAAATCTACTTTCATGTTTATCATAAGTCAGAGCAAAATGTCATTTAGTTAATCTCAGTACTCAGACTTTGGAAACTGTTTATCACAAAACAGTGTTTTAGTGTTAACATTGTCTGTGTTTTTTCTGTGAGTGTATCGGTGTGTAGGCTATGCGTCATGAGTGCTTGGGTCTTCCCGTAAACTTGAACCTGGTTCGGAATGGGGTGTAATGTGTGTGTGAGAGTTCCCCTGTATGATTCAGTTCCCACCCAGTTGCGACTTCTATCGATCCATCGCTGGGACATGGGAGGAACCTGGGGCATTTCACAGCCCTGTGCACTCTAACCCATAACAACGCAGCCCAGCAGTCAGCCAACTAGACTGGAACTCCAGGAACTACACAGAGTTGGGGTGTAGGAGAGATATTCGGCCACTGATAGCACACAGATGAAACTCCTTGGTATTTATAAATAAACAATAACTTTCTATTGAACTTCCATTTGCCTCCGGTTGTAGCTGAATATCTCTTGCACGTGTATTCAGTTGGTTCCGTCTGCAAGTTGGTGACGTTTTACCTTGACTTGACTTTCTTAGAGCAGGGAGAAATGAGGCCTCTAGCTAGTAATACCCAGACAGCTGGCTTAAATGTATGGGAGTGTGATGTAGTTCACAGGATTTGACAGTTGGGAGGATGCCATACGGGCTGCTGATACTCACTCGTTTGGCCTGGTTGGTGTTGGCCACTGTAGCCAAAACCTGCTGAACAACCTGACCGACCGGGGCTGGGACTGAGGAGCTGAGAGAGGGAGAAAGAGGAAATAAAAAGAACCGTGCGCAACGAGTTGGATTCAAAGCATACATCACATTTCAAATACAGCCTAATTTCTCATCTCCTCCACTCCATTTCATCAGGAATTGCTTTCCGAAAGTTAACGAATACAAGTCAGCGATGAGGAGACACGCACATACTTACAACTGAGGTGTGATTGCTATTCACGCCACAAGTGATTAATTGGGGTGTTTGAGTGTGTGCATCAGCGCTTTGCATCAGCCTATAATTTACTACCCCACCTGCAAACACGCTGCATAACCCAAGGATAGTCTCATCCCAGACAAAAGCCAAGGCCATGTACGATACCTACAGTAGCGGATAGAATACAGAAGACAAAAGCCATAGAGCAATAGGCCTGCACTGCATTACTAAATATTCTTCAACATCAACCACTGCCACGGACAGACTATAGACAACTGAACCAAAACCATACTGGCGTGGATGGACACAATACAGGCCCAGTGTTGTGTCTGAGGGACCGACTGGCAGGGGAATGCATCTCTAAAATAAGCTGCCTATCAGACTGTCTGGCTGTGGTGGACTCGTTATTGTGAGCAGGGCTAATTTGGAAAATGGCCCCAGGGAGAATCCTGCCAAAATATTCAACCGCATCACAATAGAGCAGCAAGGCCTAGTAGAGAGTGAGGACCATCAATTACATCCTCTCAGAGAAACAGGGGCAGAGGGTTAGAGAACGAGCAAGGGTGAGATAGGGAGGCAAAGACATTGGGAGAGGGCAGAGAAGGAAAGAGAGCATGGCAGACAGTGACCGATTGGGAGAGAGGCATGGGAGAACTAAAGATGAAGAGGGATGGAGATAGAGGACAGAGAGAGAGCTGTTTGTGAGAGAGGTGATAAAAGAGAGGGAGATTGGGGCAGTGAATGCCGTGGGGGATGGCGAGACAAAGATGCACTCAGATTGCTAGCCTCTGCCGGCAGTGAATCAGATGTGATGGAGGCAGTGACCTGATAAAGCCGCCTAGCTGGAGCCTGTTTCTCTCGGCTGAGGCCCACATACACAAACCAGGGATGATGGCTCATCTCATGTGATGGACTCACCTCCAATAAGCTAGGACTCCACATCAGAGAACTACTGTACAGGGGACATCAACCTGACTAGGGACATAGTGGATCTTCTCTCTGGTGGAGGTGTGTGTATTTGGTAAAGTGACTGTGTTTCCTATGAGGTAGGTAGTGGTGATGAGTATGTATGTATGTATGTGTATAGATGCATAATATTTGGGTTAAGTGTGTGTTTAGTGGTTCTTTCAATGTGGGTGTCTGTCTGGTGGTTCTTGTAGTTCTGGATGAGGGGGCACAGAGCAGGTGGCAGAGCTGGGGATGATTACTCCGCTCATCAGCAACTCTACTCACGGCCGTCTCAGTGCTGCATCAGTATGAGCACCGCATCACCACAGGGCCTTGGGCAGCCCGCATCGATCAATACGCACAGGCACACACACAAAAGGAATGTGTGTGTTGAAGAAATGGCCTAAGCACTAAACAAAAGAAGAAACAGGCACACTGAACAGGCCTGACAGATAAGAGGTGATCAAAAAGCTAATGGGAAGCTCTACAGATCCTAGATCTTCCACTACAGATGTAAGCCGCTAAGGCCAGTGAGTTAGTAGAGAGGAGGATGTGTAGTGTAAAGTAACAGCTGAACCTGTGACAGGTTCAATCAAACGTTGATGAGTTTGAACTGTGAGGTACCAATGCTGTCATCTTGAGCCCCCACTTACTCAAGCATGCCCAAGTCAGGCCAGGAATGGCCACTGAAATCTCATTGACAACAGGGCCCCCTCCAGGGAGAAAGAGGTAGTGCAGGCTCTCCCCGTTAGCCAGTACTGTGCAGGAACCGGAGTAGCCTACATAACAGTAGTAGTCAGTAAACAGTGAAGCAAGCTATACATTTTAGAACTACTCAAACACCAGACACAACAGAGCTCCACACACTGCAGGAATTGGAAAGGTGTAATCGAAATGGTCTTCAATTGGAACCTCCATCATTTTGCTTATACCCATCTTATTCTTTCAGATCTGCAAAGGTGGGGGCTAGGAGTTGTTTAGGAACAGGGCCAAGTTCTCTTTGCTACAACATTTCCATAGTTACAAACATGTCCGTTTGGTGAGCGGCGTCTGTGTGTTGACCACTCCCCCTGTGCAGTGTGGACCTATCACCTTGGGTCAGCAACACACACTGTCAATTATTCAGTATCTCTCCATCAAAGTTGCATGGGCAGGCCTTACCCATGCATTAACTCAGAGAGATGGAAGAGCGCTCTGCCGTTGTCTGCTGTTTCCTTGGTACTAGAGGTCAAGCACAAACATAAGTACGCGCACGCACTGTAACCTGGCACCAACAGACATTTAGAAGCACTGCCATATATCAGCCTAGGTTTACAACTTGGCCGGCTTCATCACTGCCAGGCAGGCTAGGCCAGGCACCAGTGACCACCCTCTCCAGTGCAATGTTCCTGCTGCTAACACACTATAACTCTATCACACAGCCACTGAAGCCTAGAAATGGAAAGACCACCCCACAGATAAAATGAAATGAATTAATTGAAGTAAATCTTAATAGGAAGGATGCTACAGCTGGCTATATGCTTTGAGGTGTTCTGCTCTGTTTAAGTCATGTTGTGTGTGTGTGTGTGTGTGTGTGTGTGTGTGTGTGTGTGTGTGTGTGTAAGTAAAAGGCCATTAGATGACAGACGTGACACGAAAGAGAGAGACAGGGAAAGAAAGGGAGAGCGGAGGACAAAAAAGACAGAGGAGTTAGAGAGAGAAGTTGTGTGAGAGAAAACCCTATACTGCTGCGGCTGTGTTTTCCCCCATACACCAAATCCCATTCTCTGTCCGGATGTTGGCATCTGGCTGGCAGCAGCGCCTCTGATAATCTATACTGTCCACCCCAGTTCCACACTGTGGCTGGGGCAGGACAACACTACTGCAGTGAAGACAGGACAGGCTGGGGATATGGGTTCCTGCATATAACTCGTCTGAGAAGTAATCAGACCGGTTGTTATGGGTGACTCTTAGCTATGGGTGATTTAATGTGATGTCATGGGGAAAGATAAGGGACCAGGGTGAGACTAAGAGAGAAAGAGGATCTCCCTAGATAAGGATGATGGATAAAGTGCATTTCACACTCAAACGTAAGACTAACAACTATTCAAAACTCTATTTGTAAGCAAGGAAGGTCTTCTGAATAAACTGACATTTGGTGCAGTCAAACAATTTCATTCCAAAATACCAGATATTATCTAGAAAGAGCAGAACGTGTGCATTTATTTCTTATCGGCACTTAAGCATAAAATGAACTTTCCTTTTCCCCTTCCCCCAATAACATTTATTATAAAAACAAACTGCTGACGGTGCCAATTAAAGGGCCCCTCTCCCTCCAGTCTGACTGTGACATTGGGGACGTTGACATTCTCCCTCTGTCACTTTATGGGAACAGTTATACAGGGCTGTGCCAACATCTGTCCATCCTGGCGCCCCTTAGTCACTCCGGTATTGACATGACATGCACAGATGTCATCAACAGCCCTTTTATCACCAATGGCAGGGACTATTTAACTATTTAGTGCTACATAGTTAAATAGTTAACTAAATGGCTACCTGGACTGTCTGCATTGACTGTTTTTCCACTAACTCTTTTTTTTTTTTTTACCCCTTTTTCTCCCCAATTTTCGTGGTATCCAATTGTTGTAGTAGCTACTATCTTGTCTCATCGCTACAACTCCCGTACGGGCTCGGGAGAGACGAAGGTTGAAAGTCATGCGTCCTCCGATACACAACCACTGCGCCACCCGGGAGGCCTTCCACTAACTCTTGACTCATCACCTACGCTGCCGTTTCTGTTTATTATCTATCCTGTTGCCTAGTCACTTTATTCCTATCTACAGTAGGTACATATCTACCTCAATTTCCTCGTACCCCTGCACATCGACTCAGCACTGGTACCTCGTGTATATAACCAAGTTATCGTTACTCATTGTGTATTTTTTCCCTTGTGTTATATCATTTGTAAAATATTTCTCTGCATCGTTGGGAACCACTCACACTGTACACTGAAGTACAGTATGCAGCCCCACACACACAACCAGCATAGGCTCGTGCTGAAGTGGGCCCTCGTCCCTCAGGACGTAAACTCACCCACACACACACTTTATAACACGGTCCATTGCCCATGTGTGTGCCCATCCCCCACACACATGGACCCTTCATGCAGCACCAGTCTAGTCCCGTCACTGTCTGTACAGCACACCCGCTCACCCTGTTCTTTCTATTGCCCTTATTTGTGTGTGTAGCTGTCTCTTTCTGCATCAGCGAGTCATTGTAAATTTGCCTCGCCAAGCTAAAATAGCGATAACCCCTCTCTCCATCCACCATAGAGTAATCTGGCCCTCAGCAGAACCTCATTTTAAAGCCTTGCCTATCAGAAGACCCTGCATGGTTCAAACTAAAATACAGTATATACTGTACACCTTACGTTTATTAGACTACAAAGAGAGACTTTGTATTTCCGTGACTTTAAAAACATGTTTGTTTTTTAAAAGAGACAGTCTGTGGCAGACCCTGAGGGTCACAGCACTGTCAGCAGACCCTCACACTGCAGCACACAGAAGTTTTCAAATTAGACAAACAAAAACAAACAAGAAAGCTGCAGTGTACAGTAGTTATGTGGACTGTAGGTTATTTTTTACAGTAATGGTTAGATTGGAATCAGCCAACTATTGTAACGATATTAGATAGGACCCACTCAGCCCGTTCCTAATGAAATGTATTCACTGTCTACACATTTCTTATCTACATAATATTTTGTTTCATTTAATGTCCTTTCTAACTTTTGGGAATTTTAATCAGAAAAGGTGCCAAGCATTCTTGAGCCTAGACCCAAGGTGACGCCCTGATGAAGAGGGATAGTAATATTGATGATGATGGATTACCTGATCACAGTGGAGACAGGCGGTGGCAATCCTTTGTCATTGAGCTCCTGTACGTTGACCACCTGGGGAACAGTCTTCAGGGTGGACTCTGTCAGAGAGCCACTGACTGCTGGTTGACCACAAAGAAGAAACGTCAATGACAATTTGTCATTACAACTGACATTGGGACAACCAGACGCACATATTTTGTCACCTTTTCATTCAATCAATTCAAAATCATACCGGTCATGTTATTTTGGGTTAGCAACAGACTGATGTACACTTTATTCAGACGAATAGTCTCAATTGATTAAAACTTTAAACGTACTGTTTAAATAATTTAATGTAATAATTGAATTTATTGATTAAACTATTGTCAACCATTATTCTGCATAGTAAAGTCATGAGGCTGTCAGTTCACCTCTGATCCTGAGGTCTTTGTCTCCCCCTGGTGTCTGAGTATGAACATAGCATTGAGTTTTACTGTTCAAAGTGAACCGACAGTGAGCAGAAGACGCTCTACCGGTCTTCAAACTGTTTTATTGTAGCGAGATTAACAATGAAAGTTTCTTCCTAGCTTGTTCTTTTTTCAAACTAGAACATTATACTGTTAAGGTAACAGAGCCTAACATGGTCACACAACACAGAAACAGGTCCCTCAGCCCATGTCCTTTGCAGAGCAGAAAATAAAAAATTTAAATAAATGTCATAATAGGTCTCAAGGCAACGTTGTATGTTGTTACAGTGACAGAAAAACGATCACAAATGCAATGTACTTCCCATTAACTGCAACCCACCTACCTGGTTTCTGATTGGCCATTTGTCTGAGGAAAGCGGCTTTAGCAGCAGCCTGTTGGGCAGGAAGGGGGACGGGTGTGGCCTTCTCAGTAGGCGGGGCTCCGTGCTTCACCGTCTTAGTGGCTAGTGCCGTGCTGTCGGCACCTCCCATGTTGATCTTATTGGTTGGAACTGGAGAAAAATTTGATGACTTACTGTACTACAGAATAGCTCTCTTAAAACCACATAGTACAGCACTTTGACATAAGGTTGGCTGTCCTCTCTGTGACCTGACGGTTGATACTAGAGGGTAAAACATACAATATAAATGACATACTACTTCACAACAGCAAAGTTGTATTACCTGTTGTTCTCCGACCAACCTGGTTAAATAAAAGTAAAATAAGCTCAATAGTTTCCTACCTGGGCTCATGATGGGGCTGAGGCCCAGGCCTTGGCGCACCTTGCTGAAGGGAGTGGACTGGATGGCCCCAAACCCCGGGGCTATGGAGGGGGTGCGTACCACCGTGGGGTGGCGGGGCATAGAGAGGGGGAGCATGGGGAGGGGGGCAGGCTCAGGCTCTGGTTCTTCCTCTGCAAAATAATGGGAGTATTCTGGGTCTAGGGCCTGAGACAGGGAGGAGGTGGAGCTCACATCGTCCAGGTCTGCGTAGTATTTGGGAGAGAGGAAGGCCGAGCGGGACAGGTTGACTGGGGAAAGATATAGGACAATCAGGAGGGGTAAACGCCACACGTTACTTATATTTCACTGCTCAGCACTGGTCACTGTGTTCTGTGTGTTGGTGTTGGGAGTACCTGGAGCGGTGGAGCGGACTGGTGGTGTCTGCCTCTTGGAGAGAAAGTTACGCAGCTGAGACTGCTTCATCGGAGACATTTTGGCTGCAGAAGTTGAAGGAGTCAAATTACATTTACATCACTCAAGCACAATAGATAATACAGTGACACGTGTTGGAAAATGTAAGTATTTTGCCTGGCGATTTCGAGGTGGTCTTGGGAATGGTCTCCAGACTGGCTTTCAGGAGTGCATCCCTCAAACTCTCCAGCTCGTTGTCCAAACTAGTAAACACAGAGGTAATTCATAAGTGACCATTGATTTTTAAGCCACTATGCATAAATAAATAAAAACACGACTTTGTACCACACATACCCCAGTGAAAAATTTGACATAAATCTTTAAAAAAAGTTTTACTTACTGCCTTTAAACAGATCCTCATGCTACAATAAATCTGCCCATTGTATTTCAGGTATACACCCTTGTACATACCCCTGTTCAGTGGGGGTGGTAGCAGCAGGATGGCAGGGCTGGCTGGGGGCAGGAGTGCTCCAGGCTGCAGTCTTGTTGTAGAGCCGCAGGGCGTGGAGGTCTTTGACCAGTGTGTCCAGCCTCTGCTTCTGCTGGTTGATGATGTCCAGGTTGTTGGCCAGGGCTGTGAATAGAGCCTCCCTCTCTGGGACAATCATGTGTCTGGGAGAGACAGAGGAGTACCACAGAGGAAACTGGTTAGAAAGGAAACATACAATGACAATTGGAAATTGACTGTGAAAGAATTCTCACTCACTTCTGTTTCTTCTTCTTCTCCAGATGTTTCTCCCACTCCAGATCCAACACGTCGTTCACATCCTCCACAGCAAACTTTACATACTGGTACAGCCTGCGGATCTCCTGGTTATGGGGAGAAAACCCAAAAATAAATGACGGTCCAACAAAAAGTCTTCTACACGGTGAATGATTTTCAATAGTGTTCTGCTTTTGACATTTCTACCACATCCCGCCTGAGGAATGATAGACGTTCGATATACACATCTAACCATCCATTCCTTATCTATCCAGAGGCTTACCTTGAGTTGGTCTTCACTGCGTGGGTCCAGTGGTTTCTTGTACAGCAGCTGCAGGTAGCCCCGGTGTCTGTTGAGCTCACTCTGGGCCTTTGCGTCCTCCGCCCCAGCAAAGCCCTCCAGCATGGTGGTCTTCAGAGTGCTGATGTCCCCGTGGAGAGACTGGGGACAACAAGCACACATACACATGGTAAGAGCCTACGAGGTCTAGGTGGCTGTACTTAAGTTGAAATGGCTCTTTTTGTTGTCATAGACCTGGCAACACCAGGGGGTGTGAGTTCATGGGCCACGTGAATGCAGCTGATTGAATTTGACACGACAGGGTACATTAATTAACAATGGCAACTAGAGAGAGCTTCATATTCTGACTCACGCGGGCCTTATCTCTGAAATAATTACATCTAATCAAATTAAATTAAATCCGTACTGTACCTCAGTGGTGTCTTTGATCTCCAGGGTGAAGACATGGAGGTCCTCAGACTCCTTCCTCAGCTCCTTCATCTCCTCTGTGGTGCCCACTCTGAAGTCTGCCTTGTGGCTGCGTGCCTTCAGGTCATCCAACTCCTTCTGGAAGTGGGCGATCTGAGAGGAACACAACCTGCATGAAGCTACATTGATGAACCATATGGGTCTTTCTATAAACTCGGGTACATGTGAGGATTTCCTACACTGGACAACTTCTTACAGTTGATAATCTGCCATTATTTTTTATGTCAATACATTAAGGGGGGAGCCAGCTACATTCAATAAAATGTAAGTGTTGATTTAAAACCTGTTTAACCCTTTCTCATGGTTGGTGTCTGGGCGGATGTGTCTAAAATCACGTGACAAAACATTACTCTTCAGTCCTTGCAATTATGGCAGTGCAAGTTGTCATTTATCATTATATTAGGCATTAATCAGTCAAATTAGCCATTGAACGAGTGTCTTCTAAATGAGTAACCTTACCTACATACTTAAAACCTAAATCAATACCGTCATGAACGTGGTTCTTCAATAATTATGCACAATATTTGTTGGACGCGCATTGGTGAAGAGCTATTTTCACACAAATTCATCTTATCCAGGAAGATATTTTCTTATTGATAGTCAAGTGACAAACAGCTGATGTGATAGCGCATGCAACGCAACAGCCCTGCTGGAAGTGCTGGAAAAAAGGTGCTAATGAGGAATGTCCAGAATATTTTACAGTCTCATTCTTTACACTGGTGAGGACAGTTGTGTCTGGATCCATGTTGGATCTAATATCCCTAATGAACTGATCTTGAACATCAGTTGTTTGCTTTATTTACAGTCAGGTCTCGTTACACTTAACATCAAGGTAACGAGTTCATGTTTTCATGCGTTCTTGTGCCTTGGATTGGACGCCGAGTCTACTGTGCGCAGTTGTGTAGAAAAGACTATTGCACAACACAACGCTTAATTATTCTGGATATAATTACATTGCCTAGTGGGCTTCTTCACAAAATGATGGTAATGAAATAACATGACAAATACATTTTGGTGTTGTTACACCGGTCATTTTAGAAACAATACAAGGGGCTTGAAGTAGCCTACCTGAACTTGGGAGCTCAGAAATTAAAGTACTCCAAAAGGCTAACCTTGAAAATCAGACATTTCCTCAGATAGGTGTTTGAAAAGTCCTTGTAATTACTGTAACCAATTAAAAAAGGATCCTGCTCCCTTATAATTGTCCTTGCTTTCATTCTTTATCCATTTTTGTGAGAGATGTGACCACTTTCGTTTGTTTCCCACAGCTTCATATGAAGGGTGTTGTGCTACTCTGTTGCAGTAAAACCATATGGTTATTATGAGGACAACATTAATGTTGGCTTCAACTTGGCCATAAATACAAATCCTTCCATTAAAAAAGGAACCTGGTCTTTGGTCACTTTCTCATTATAAAAACAGCAATGGTGAGATTCAAATGGTGAGATTAATGCTACAGCAAGTCATGGCTTTATTATGTGTGCCTGCGTTGGCCACATAGGCTACAGAAAAATCGGCACGCATCCAATTTACACTCAACAACAATATAAAATGCAAGAAGTATAGTGTTGCTCCCATGTTTCATTAGATTAAATAAAATATCCCATACGCACAAAAGGTCTCAAATTTTGAATACAAATTTGTTTACATTCCTGTTAGTGAGCATTTCTCCATTGCCAAGATAATCCATCCACCTGACAGGTGTGGCATATGAAGAAGCTGATTAAACAGCATGATCATTACACAGGTACACTTTGTGCTGGGGCCAATAAAAAGGCCACTCTGAAAATGTGCAGTTTTGTCACAACACAATGACACAGATGTCTTAAGTTGAGGGAGCATGCAATTGGCATGCTGACTGCAGGAATGTCTACCAGTGCTGTCGCCAGAGAATTTAATTGTAATTTCTCTATCATAAATCACCTCCAACGTCATTTTAGGCAATACGCTCAACTGGCCTCACAATCTCAGACCACGTGTAACCACGCCAGACCAGGACCTCCACATCCGGCTTCTTCACCTGCAGGGTAGTCTGAGACCAGCCACCCAGACAACTGATGATACTGTGGGTTTGCATAACTAAGACTTTTGCACAAACTGTCAGAAACAGTGTAAGGGAAGCTCATCTGCGTCCTCACCAAGGTCTTGACCTGACTTCAGTTCAGCGTCGTATCCGACTTCAATGTGCAAATACTCACCTTTGATGGCCACTGGCACAATGAAGAAGTGAGCTCTTCACAGATGAATCCCAGTTTCATGTGTACTGGGCAGATGGCGTCGTGTGGGCGAGCGGTTTGCTGATGTCAACATTGTGAATAGAGTGCCCCATGGTGGTGGTGTGGTTATGGTATGGGCTGGCATAAGACACGGACAACGAACACAACTGCATTTTATCGATGGCAATTTGAATGCACAAAGATACTGCGACGAGATCCTGAGGCCCATTGTCGTGCCATTCATCAGCCACCATGACCTCATGTTTCAGCATGATAATGCACGGCCCCATGTCGCAAAGATCTGTACACAATTCCTGGATGCTGAAAATGTCCCAGTTCTTTCATGGCCTGCATACTCACCAGACATGTCACCCATTGAGTTTGTTTTTGATGCTCTGGATCGATGTGTATGACATTGTGTTCTAGTTCCTGCCAATATCAAGCAACTTAGTACAGCCATTGAAGAGGAGTTGGACAACATTACACAGGGCACAATTAACTGCCTAATAAAGTACATTTGAAGAAGATGTGTCGTGCTGCATAAGGCAAATGGTGGTCACACCTGATATTGACTGGTTTTCTGATCCACACCCATAAGTTAAGGTTTCTGTGACCAACAGATGGATATCTACAGTGCATTTCCTTAGAGTATTCAGACCTCTTTCCATTTTTCCACATTTTGTTACATTACAGCCTTATTCTAAAATATTCTAAAATGTCTAAATGTCCTCAATCTAGATACAATAGCACATAATGAGAAAGCTAAAACAGGTTTTTAGAAATGTTTGCACATATATGAAAAATTATAGAAATACCTTATATAAATAAGTATTCAGACCCTTTGCTATGAGATGTGAAATTGATCTCAGGTGCATCCTGTTTCCATTGATCATCCTTGAGATGTTTCTATAACTTTATTGGAGTCCACCTGTGGTAAATTCAATTGACTGGACATGATTTGGAAAGACACACACGTCTATATAAGGACTCACAGTTGACAGTGCACGTCAGAGCAAAAACCAAGCCATGAGGTCAAAGGACTTGTCCGTAGAGCTCCAAGACAGAATTGTACCGAGGCAAATATCTGGGGAAGGGTACCAAAACCTTTCTGCAGCATTGAAGAACAGTGAACAGTGGCCTCCATCATTCTTAAATGGAAGGAGTTTGGATCCACCAAGACTCTCCCCAGAGCTGGCAACCCAGCCAAACTGAGCAATGAGGGGAGAAGGGCCTTGGTCAGGGAGGTGACCTGATGGTCACTCTGACAGAGCTCCAGAGTTCCTCTGTGGAGATGGGAGATCCGTCCAGAAGGACAACCATCTGTGAGCACTCCACCATTCAGGCCTTTATGGTAGAGTGGCCAAACGGAAGCCACTCTTCAGTAAAAGGCAAATTACAGCCTGCTTGGAGCTTGCCAAAAGGCAACAAAAAGGACTCTGACCACAAGAAACAAGATTCTCTGGTCTGATAAAACCAAAATTGAACTCTTTGGCCTGAATGCCAAGCATCACGTCTGTCTGAAACCTGGCACCATCCATACTGTGAAGCATGGGGGTGACAGCATTATGCTCTGGGAAAGTTTTTCAGTGGCAGGGAGACTAGTCAGGATCGAGGGAAAGACAAATGGAGCAAAGTACAGAGAGATCCTTGATGAAAACCTGCTCCAGAGCGCTCAGGACCTCAGACAGGAGGTCAGGACAACGACCCTAAATAGCCAAGACAACGCAGTAGTGGCTTCGGGACAAGTCTCTGAATGTCCTTGAGTGGCCCAGCTAGAGCCTGGACTTGAACACGATTTAACATCTCTGGAGAGACCTGAAAATAGCTGTGCAGAGACGCTCCCATTCCAACCTGACAGAGCTTGAGGGGATCTGCAGAAAATAATGAGAAATTCCCCAAATACAGGTGTGCTGTAATTGCTGCCAATAGTGCTTCAACAAAGTACTGAGTAAAATGGTCTGAATACTTATGTAAATGTCATATAAATTTGCTAATATTAAAAATAAATAAAAAATATTTATTGGGTATTGTGTGTAGATTGATGAAAGAAAACAGCATATTTAATACATTTTATAATAAGGCTGTAATGTAACAAATGTGGAAAAAGTCAAATGGTCTGAATACTTTCCAAATGCACTATATATTCCCGGTCCATAGATTGAAATAAATACATTAGGACTATTTACTGATTTCCTTAAATGAACTGTAACTCAGTAAAATCTTAGAAATTGTTGCATGTTGCGTTTATACATTTTCTTTCAGTGTATTTAGTGAAGTCGAGGGGGGGGGGGGGATCTATATTAGGCCCTATATGTACAATTATAAAATGTATAAAATTGTATAACATTGAGGTCCTTGAAAATATAAATGAAGAGCTTGAAAAAAAAAAATCACTAAAAGTCCTTGTCTGTATGAACCCTGCTTAAAGGATGTATAGTCCTAGGCCCATGTTGTAAAGGTGGAATTATGGGCCAATTTGCAAATATATTCCCCCAAGTACACAAGTGGAACTGCATTAAAAAAAAAAAAAGTTTTGTTGTTGTTTCAAAGCATTTTGAAATGTTTATACCAACGTCACACATTAGACCCATTATTTATAGCAAGACCCATATCTCGTAAATTGGTTGGAGCATGGTGCTGGGTTCGATTCCTTTGTGGGTTAACTCCACTGAATGTGTGTGGTTATGATAATAAATAGGATTCATAATCAAATAAAAAAGTTATTAAGAACAGTAGTTTGAGAGAAATACTACTGGATTAATCTGTTACCTCCTCCAGTATTCCAGCCATGACTGGGTCTGAGCCCTTCCTCTGCTGCAGCTGCCTTTCCAGGGCATTCACACTCAGCGCTGCCTAGAGGACGGCAAACAGACAGATGTCTCGAGACACTGCATTTGTCTCTACTATTATGACCTGTACTACAATAAATTGATTGCTGGTCTAATATCTTATTTATTTGAAAAGGCAGATTATGTTTTTAGTACCTGTGGTGTGGGTGCACTTGTCTGGGTGGCTGGGGAATATTTCTGTACAACCGTGGAGGGTGTACCGGTTTGGACTGGGCCTGAAACAGAAAGACAGAATGGATATCAACAATATCACAAACCAAAACAATAAAGATGCTAATGTTGAAAAAACAAGTACAGTGCCTTCAGATATTATTCATACCCCTTGACTTTTCACCACATTCTGTTATGTTACAGCCGGAATTCAAAATAGATTAACATTAATTTATTTAATCTCACCCACCACACACACACACACACAATACCCCATAATGTCAAAGTGAAAACATGTCACATTTTTGGGGTGCAAATGTACAGTTAAAGTCGGAAGTTTACATACCCAAATACATTTAAACTCAGTTTTTCACAATTCCTGACATTTAATGTAAGTACAAATTCCCTGTCTTAGGTCAGTTTGGATCACCACTTTATTTTAAGAATGCGAAATAATAATAGTAGAGAATTATTTATTTCATCACATTCCCAGTGGGTCAGAAGTTTACATACACTCAATAGGTATTTGGTAGCATTGCCTTTAAATTGTTTAACTTGGAACAAACGTTTCAGTTAGCCTTCCACAAGCTTCCCACAATAAGTTGGGTGAATGTTGGCCTATTCCTGACAGAGCTGGTGTAACTGAGTCAGGTTTGTAGGCCTCCTTGCTCGCACACGCTTTTATCAGTTCTGCCCACAAATGTTTGATGGGATTGAGGTCAGGGCTTTACGATGGCCACTCCAATACCTTGACTTTGTTGTCCTTAAGCCATTTCGCCACAACTTTGGAAGTATGCTTGGGGTCATTTGGAAGACCCATTTGCCTCAATATATCCACATCATTTCTCTTCCTCATGATGCCATCTATTTTGTGAAGTGCACCAGTCCCTCCTGCAGCAAAGCACCCCCACAACATGATGTGCCACCCCCTGTGCTTCAAGGCTGAGATGGTGTTCTTCGGCTTGCAAGCCTCCTCCTTTTTCCTCCAAACATAACGATGGTCATTATGGCCAAACAGTTCTATTTATGTTTCATCAGACCAGAGGACATTTCTCCAAAAAGTACTATCTTTGTCCCCATGTGCAGTTGCAATCCGTAGTCTGGCTTTTTTATGGCGGTTTTGGAGCAGTGGCTTCTTCCTTGCTGAGCGGCCTTTCGTTATGTCGATATAGGACTCGTTTTACTGTGGATATAGATACTTTTGTACCCATTTCCTCCAGCATCTTCCAGCAATTGACTCAGGCTAATTGACATAATTTATCAGAAGCTTCTAAAGCCATGACATCATTTTTTGGAATTCTCAAACTGTTTAATGGCAGTCAACTTAGTGTATGTAAACTTCTGACCCACTGGAATTGTGATACAGTGAGTTGTAAGTGAAATATGTTTGTAAACAATTGTTGGAAAAATGACTTGTGTCATGCACAAAGTAGATGTCCTAACAGACTTGCCAAAACTATAGTTTGTTAACAAGACATTTGTGGAGTGGTTGAAAAACAAGTTTTAACCTAAGTGTATGTAAACTTCCAACTTCAACACTATAACACTCCAAACTGAGCACAGGTGCATGCCATTTCATTTGATCAGCCTTGAGATGTTTCTACAATTTGGAGTCTACCTGACAATTCAATTAACTGGACATGATTTGGAAAGGCACACACCTGTCTATATAAGGTCCCACAGTTGACAGTGCATGTCAGAGCAAAAACCAAGCCATGAGGTCAGGGGAATTGTGCGTAGATCATCAAGGTAGAATTGCAATGAGGCATATCTGGGGACAGTTATGAAACAATTTCTAGAGTGTTGAAAGTTTCCAAGAGCACAGTGTTCTTTAGCATTGGGAAATTGAAAATATGGAACTACCCAGACTCTGCCTAGAGATGGCCATCCGACCAAACTGAGCAACCAGGCAAGAACGACCTTGGTCATGGAGGTGACCAAGAACCCAATGACCACTCTGACAGAACTACAGCTATCCTTGGCAGAGATGGGAGAACCTGCCAGTAGGACAAGAGTCTCTACAGCACTTCACCATTTTGGGCTTTATGGGAGTGGCCAGACAGAAGCCACTCCTGAGAAAAATGCACATGACAGCATACCTGAAGTTTTCAAAAAGGCATGTGAAAGACTAAGAGCATAAGGCCAAAGATTCTGTGGTCTGATGAGATTTTTTATAAACTATTTGGCCTGAATACAAAGCTCTATTTCTGGAGATAACCTGTCACAGCTCATCACCTGTCTAACACCATCCCTATCGTGAATCATGGTGGTGGCAGCATCGTGCTATGGGATGCTTTTCAGCGGCAGGCACTGGGAGACTGGTAAGGATAGAGGGAACAGTGAATAGAGCCAAATCCTTGATGAGAACCTGCTTCAGTGTAAAAATGACCGGGGGCGTAGATCTATGTTCCAACTGGACAATGACCTCAAGCATACAGCCGAAGCAACACTGGAATGGCTTCAGAACAAGAATGTGAAAGACCTTGAGTGACCCAGCCAAAGCCCGGACTTGAATCCCATTGAAAATCTACGGAAATAATTGAAGATTGCTGTTCACCGCAGCTCCCTATCGAACTCAACAGAGCTTGAGGAAATCTGCAAGGGAAAAAAATGGGAGAAAGTCCCCAAATCCAGATGTGCAAAGCTGATAGACATACCCAAGACAACTCAAAGCTGTAATCACTGCCAAATGTACTCATACAAAGTATTGACTCAGGGGTGTGAATACTTATGTAAATTACATTTAATTTTCAATACATTTGCTAACATTTCTTTGTCATTATGTGGTGTTGTGTGTATATGGGTGAAAACATGTTTATATTTAATCAATTTTGAATTCAGGCTGCAACAAACTGTGGAATAAGTCAAGGGGTATGAATACTTTCTGAAGGCACTGTACAGCTGTATGAATTATGCTGTATAAACAAAGCTTATTATTCTCCTTACCTGGCATGGCTGCAGACTTGGTGACTATGGGCAGAGGAGCAGAATGGCTGCTGGGCTCAGAGAAGGCAGCTTTGGGTGTGGAGTTGAAGGAGAAGGGCTGGGAGGCTGGAGCTGCAGCAAGGGTCTCTACTGCCATGAATCTGAGGGACAGAAACATAAGCATATCTAGCTAAGCCAGCCAACAAACATCTAAGTCAGGGATGGGCAACTTTGATGGGGGTAGGGGCCATAAAACACAGAACTCATCATGAGGGGCCGGCAGTGGCTCGTGGGTCTGCGTACCCACATCCAGACGCTGCACTTGATGAATTTATGAAATTGCTTCTTCCAATTATTGATAAACATGCACCTGTTAAGAAACTGACTGTTAGAAGGGTTAAGGCTCCATGGATTGATCAGGAAATGAAAAACTGTATGGTTGAAAGAGATGGGGCAAAAGAAGCAGATAATAAGTCTGGCTGGGTGACTTACTGCAAATTGAGAAAAGATGTGACTAAACTCAACAAAAAGAAGAAGAAACTGTATCATGAAGCCAAGATCAATGATATAAAGAATGATGGGAAAAAAACTTGAGCACTTTAAATGAAATGATGGGCAGAAAGAGAAATTTAACTCCTTCTTTCATTGAATCAGGCCCAAACAAAAAACCATTTGATGTTGCCAATTAATTTAATGATTATTTCATTGGCAAAGTGGGCAAACAGTGAGCCATCGTATTCATGCATAAAAAAACAAGCATTGCAAGTTTGAATTTTGTAAAGTTAGTGTGGGAGGTGGAAAAATTATTGTTATCGATCAATAATGACAAACCTCCTGGCGTTGACAACTTAGATGGAAAGCTACTGAGGATGGTAGCTGACTCTATATCCACTCCTATCTGTCATTTCTTTCATCTGAGCCTAGAGGAAAGTCTTCATTCTCAGGCCTGGAGGGAAGCCAAAGTAATGCCGCTACACAAGAGTGGTAAAGGGGCCTTTACTGGTTCTAACAGCAGACCTATAAGTTTGCTGCCAGCTCTTAGCAAACTCTTTTTTTTTTTTTTTACCAAATACAATGCTATTTCTCTGTTAACAAATGAAGAACAGACGTTCAGTATGCTAATAAAGGGCACTCAACATGTACTGCATTGACACAAATGGCAGATGTTTTATTGAAAGAAATTGATAATAAGATTGTGGGAGCTGTACTGTTCGATTTCAGTGCAGCCTTTGATATTATTGACCATAACCTGTTGTTGAAAAAAACGTGTGTTTTATGGCTTTTCAACCTCAGCTCTGAATCCAGGATATGGCAATCTACAAAATATAACTCAAAGGGTTTTCTTTAATGGAAGCTTCTCTAATATAAAACATGTAAAGTGTGGTGTACCGCAGGGCCCTCTACTCTTTTCTATTTTTACCAATGACCTGCCACTGGCATTAAAACAACATGTGTGTCCATGTATGCTGATGTTCAACCATTTACACATCTGAAATCACAGCTAATGAAGTAATTGAAACCCTTAACAAAGAGCTGCAGTCTGTTTTGGAATGGGTGGCCAGTAATGAACTGGTCTTGAACATCTCTAAAACTAAGAGCATTGTATTTGGTACAAATCAATTCCCTAAGTTCTAAACCTCAGCTGAATCTGGTAATGAACAGTGTGGCTGATGAACAAGTTGAGACTAAATTACTTGCCATTACCTTAGATTGTAAACTGTCAAGGTCAAAACATATGGTTGTAAAAATGGGGAGAGGTCTGTCCGTAATAAAAAGAGATGCTCTGCTTTTTTGACACCATACTCCAAAAAGCAAGTTCTGCAGACTGTAGTTTTGTCTTTTCTTGATTATTGTCCAGTCATGTGGTCAAATGCTGGCGTAGTTAAGCTCCAGCTGGCCCAGAACAGAGTGGCACGTCTTGCTCTTCATTGTAATCAGAGGGCTGATATAAATACAAGACTGACTGCATCACTTCTTTTAATAAGAAACATTAAATGTGTTGAAAATCCCAAATTGTTTGCATAGTCTACTTATAAACAGCTGACACACACACTTACCCCACCAGACATGCCATCAGGGGTCTTTTCACAGTCCCCAAATCCAGAACAAATTCAAAAAGCGTACATATTAGAGTCATTATTGCATGGAACTCCATTCCATCTTATACTGCCCAAATAAACAGCAAACCTTGTTTCAAAAACAGATAAAGCAACACCTCACAACGCCTCTCCCCTATTTGACCTAGATAGTTTGTGTGTATGTACTGACATGTAGGCTGTGTGCCTTTACACTTTTTTTATGTAGTTCTGTCCTTGAGCTGTGCTTGTGTATTAATGTTTTGTATTATGTCATGCTTCATGTTTTGTGTGGACCCCAGGAATAGTAGCTGCTCCTTTGGATCCTAATAAAATACCAAATTCAGCCCCCCCACCACCTAGCGAACAAAACATTTATGTGACACTCCTCATGACATCAAAGAGGATAAAAAGTATATTTGAAAGATTTTTTGCGATGGGGCGGAGAGAAGATTTAGCAATTTGATAACTAATTTCATGCAAATCTACACATTTTGCCATAGGGTGGATGATAAGTGATGATCAATGGGCCCCACCCCAGTCGGTAATTCATCCATGCTTACTACAAGTTTAGATAGCGGGCCACTAGACTAACTTAACAGTAAATAAATAAGTAAATAACAAATTAAATAAAACAAATTTGCCGACATGGGCTAATTAAGTTACTGCTGGTGCACAAACAAATTTCAAAACTGCACCTTGTGTATTCTATTACTCGAACTCTCAACAGTAAGTTGAGGCCCTAACGGAGTTGTTTTTAATAGAGTTGAAATTGGTCCGCAAGCCTACAAAAGGGGGGCCGTCAAAGTTATTCAGGTACTTATATCAACCTCTCACCTGTCATTGAGGTTCATCTTCACAGCGGGAGTGGTTGGCTCGGGGGTGCCTCGGAGCACCATGATGGGGGAGGCGGTGGCCAGGCGCTGGGGGATGGGCTTTGGAGTGGGGGCCGGAACTGGAGCCATTTCGACCACTGGAAGTTTGGGGGCACTGACGGAGAAGGCCGAAGCTGCGGCTGGGGTCTCTGTCAGGGGCTTGGAGGAGAAGGAGAAGCTACCCGAGGTGCCTAAGGCTGCGCTCGCGCTGAAGGCCGTAGAGCCCCCCAGAAAGAAGGCGTGGGGAGCAGTGGAAGAGGGGGGCATGGAGAACGAGAAGCCGGATGAGGAGGCTGGAGCTGGGGCTGCGGTGAACAGTGAAACAGAGGCAGGGGAGGAGGCAGGGGGAGGAGGGTTTGGTGTGGTGGCCAAGGGGAGGCGGAGCGGAGGGAACGCCGCCGGGGCTGATGGGAGAGAGGAGGTAGGGTAAGGGGGTGGGGGAGCTGCAGATCCTGCAATGCAGAGAGGAGAGCTGCTTTTAGTGGATCCTATCAAAACACTATTATAAATACTTTAGGTATTGCAAGTTTCATAAGACAAATGTATTCAGTGAGATAGAAAAAAAATACACGATATGAAAAAGCTGGAGGTCATCCAGACCTGCAGGGGGCAGTCTCTCTCCGTCCAGGGCCAGGCTGGTGGGGGCAGCGACCAGCTGCTTGACCCCAGGGCCAGGGTTGAAGTTGAGCAGTGAAAAGGGGCACAGCACTCCGTCTGTAGACAGCAGCAACAGAGTGGGCGCCGGGGGCAAAGTCTTCTCATCGGCTGGAATAGCGGGAAAGAGAGACATCAAGTACAGTATATGTTTTTATTTTACCTTTATTTAACTAGGCAAGTCAGTTAAGAACAAATAATTATTTTCAATGATGGCCTAGGAACAGTGGGTAGAACGACAGATTTGTACCTCGTCAGCTCGGGGGTTTGAACTTGCAACCTTCCGGTTACTAGTCCAACGCTCTAACCACTAGGCTACCCTGCCTCCCAGTATAACTAACTAAGTATAACTATTGGTAGTAAGAGAGAAACACACATGAATACACACACTTTAACTTAAACAAAAAGGCAAACAGCCAGACAGACACACACACACTGAAGCTCATGGAAGATGCCCACCCACACACAAGTACCCAGGACATTAACAAAAGCTGAGACAAGTACAAGGACAGAGCATATGAATTGCTATATTGCTGTGAGACGTGAGAGACCTTGAGTTCTTAGTAAGAAACAAAGCCCAGAGCACTTGGAGAAAAACCAGCACTAAAGCCAGTGTGATGAGACAAATAATGAGTCTGCTTGCCTGAGACTGCTCTCCAGAGAGAGAACAACAGTTTGTAAAGCTCAAGGTAAACCTCATCAGCATTCTCAGACATGCTTGTCTGGTTCTGTTGTTTGTTGATGTTCTCTCATTCGTCCGAGTCATTGTAATGAACGTGGGCCTCCACCCCCTCTCTTTCTATCCAATACAGCCTAGGTCTCTCGAGACAGGGTTTGATCAGAATACAATCATTTAAAAATGCTACTCAAATTGATAGTTTGGTTTGCTGGTGGAGTCTTTTAAGCAGGGAGCCCAGACAGCAACATCAGATACCAGATACCAGTAGATACCGAGACAGTAGACAGTAGCTTATCACTATTCATCTGACAGCTGCCAAAAAGCTGCCAAAAAGAATGTGCAAACCAGCGTCGCATACCAAATGCTACTGACTGACACTGAGGAGCGGAACATTGCATAAAAAAAAAAAACTTCACAGACGAGAGTAGTGTTTTCTTTCGACCAATCGATTGGTAGACATTTTAAAATGTATATTTTTTCCCATATATAGACAAACCCCATGTGTTTTAATAAAATCAACTATACAGTGCTTTCGGAAAGCATTCAGACACCTTGACTTTTTCCACATTTTGTTACATTTACAGCCTTATTCTAAAATTGGTTTAAAAAAAATAATTATCATCAATCTACATACAATACCCCATAACGACAAAGCGTAAACAGGTTTTAAGAAAAGAAAACAGAAAAACCTTATTTACATAAGTATTCAGACACTTTGCTATGAGACTCTAAATTGAGATCAGGTGTTTCCACTGATCATCCTTGAGATGTTTCTACAACTTGATTGGAGTCCACCTGTGGTAAATTCAATTGACAAGACATGATTTGGAAAGGCACACACCAGTCTATATAAGGTCCCCCAGTTGCCAGTGCACGTCAGAGCAAAAACAGAACAAAAACCAAGCCATGAGGTCGAGGGAATTGTCCGTAGAGCTCCGAGACAGGATTGGGTCGAGGTACAGATTTGGGGAAGGATACCAAAAAATGTCCTCAACATTGAAGGTCCCCAAGAACACAGTGGCCTCCATCATTCTTAAAATGGAAGACTCTTCCTAGAGCTGGCCGCCCAGCCAAACTGAACAATCGGGGGAGAAGGGCCTTGGTCAGGGAAGTGACCAAGAACCTGATGGTCACTGACAAAGCTCCAAAGTTCCTCTGTGGGGATGGGAGAACTGTCCAGAAGGACAACCATCACTGCAGCATTGCACCAATCAGGCCTTTATGGTAGAGTGGCCAGACGGAAGCCACTCCTAAGTAAAAGGCACATGACAGCCTGCTTGGAGTTTGCCAAAAGGCACCTAAAGGACTCTGACCATGAGAAACAAGATTCTCTCGAACTCTGACCTGAATGCCAAGCATCACATCTGGAAGAAACCTGGCACCATTCCTACCGTGAAGCATGGTGGTGACAGCATCATGCTGTGGGGATGTTTCTCAACGGCAGAGACTTGGAGACTAGTCAGGATCAAGGGAAAGATCAATGGAGCAAAGTAGAGAGATCCTTGATGAAAACCTGCTCAGGACCTCAGACTGGGACGAAGGTTCCCTTCCAACAGGACAACGACCCTAATCACACAGACAAGACAACGCAGAAGTAACTTCGGGACAAGTCTCTGAATGTCCTTGAGTGGCTCAGCCAGAGCCCAGACTTGAACCTGATCAAACATCTCTGGAGACCTGAAATTAGCTGTGCAGCGACACTCCCCATTCAACTTGACAGAGCTTGAGAGGTTCTGCAGAGAAGAATGGGAGAAACTCATCAAATACAGGTGTGCCAAGCTTGTAGCGTCATACCCAAGAAGACTTGAGGCTGTAATCGCTGCCAAAGGTGCTTCAACAAAGTACTGAGTAAAGGGTCTGAATACAATTGTCTTAAGGCTTAAAAATCCTTCCTTATTCCCCTTCATCTACACTGATTGAAGAAAATTGAACAGGTTACATCAATAAGGGATCATAGCTTTCACCAGGATTCACTTGGTCAGTCTGTCATGGAAAGAGCAGGTGTCCTTAATGTTTTGTATACTCTTAATATTGAATGCATGAAGAGAAATGACCATATCTACAATGTTTGTTTGGTTTAGAAATTATGGGAATTAACGGTAAATGTAGGCTACTACTGGTGATATATGTCATGGGGAATTGATAGACACTAACCATCACAAGAGTACTCCACTATAACTTGTCCTGCCATGGTTGTAGGGCTGTCCCAGACTAAAATAAAGATCTTGGTCTGCCTAGAAGGTCAGCATCCTGGAGTCGCCTCTTCACTGTTGACGTTGAGACTGGTGTTTTGCATGTACGATTTAACGAAGCTGCCAGTTGAGGACTTGTTAGGCGTCTGTTTCTCAAACTAGACACTAATGTACTTGTCCTCTTGCTCAGTTGTGCACCGGAGCCTCCCACTCTTTCTATTCTGGTTAGAGCCAGTTTGCGCTGTTCTGTGAAGGGAGTAGTACACAGAGTTGTACAAGATCTTCAGTTTCTTAGCAATTTCTCACATGGAATAGCTTTCATTTCTCAGAACAAGAATAGACTAACAAGTTTCAGAAGAAAGGTATTTGTTTCTGGCGATTTGGAGCTTGTAATCAAACCACAAATGCTGATGCTCCAGATACTCAGCTAGTCTAAAGGCCAGTTTTATTGCTTCTTTATATATATATATATGGGGCGGCAGCGTAGCCTAGTGGTTAGAGCGTTGGACTAGTAACCGGAAGGTTGCGAGTTCAAACCCCCGAGCTGACAAGGTACAAATCTGTCGTTCTGCCCCTGAACAGGCAGTTAACCCACTGTTCCCAGGCCGTCATTGAAAATAAGAATTTGTTCTTAACTGACTTGCCTGGTTAAATAAAGGTAAAAAAATAAAAAATAAAAAAATAAAAAAAATATCAGGACAACAGTTTTCAGCTGTGCTAACATAATTGCAAAAGGATTTTCTAATGATCAATTAGCCTTTTAAAATGATACACTTGGATTAGCTAACACAACGTGCCATTGGAACAGGAGTGATGGTTGCTAAAAAATTGGCCTCAATGTCTATATAGATTTTTTTTTTTTAATCTGCCGTTTCCAGCTACAATAGTCATTTACAACATTAACAATATCTACACCGTATTTCTGATCAATTTGTTATTTTAATGAACAAAAAATGTGCTTTTCTTTCAAAAACAAGGACATTTCTAAGTGACCCCAAACTTTTGAACGGTAGTGTATATGGATGATGATATAGGAACGGTAGTGTATATGGATGATGATATATGAACGGTAGTGTTTATGGATGATGATATATGAACGGTAGTGTATATGGATGATGATATATGAACGGTAGTGTATATGGATGATGATATATGAACGGTAGTGTATATGGATGATGACATATGAACGGTAGTCTATATGGATGATGACATATGAACGGTAGTGTATATGGATGATGATATGAACGGTAGTGTATATGGATGATGATATATGAACGGTAGTGTATATGGATGATGATATATGAACAGTAGTGTATATGGATGATGATATATGAACGGTAGTGAAAGGTAGTCTATATGTATGACGATGATTGATGAACGGTAGTGTATATGGATGATGATATATGAATGGTAGTGTGTATGGATGACGATGATATATGAACGGTAGTGAATATGGATGATATATAAACGGTAGTGTATATGGATGCCAAAGATATATGAACGGTAGTGAATGGCAGTGTATATGGATGACGATGATATGAACGGTAGTGTATATGGATGACAATGCTATATAAACGGTAGTGTATATGGATGACAATGCTATTTAAACGGTAGTGTATATGGATGACAATGCTATATAAACGGTAGTGTGTATGGATGACGATGATATATGAACGGTAGTGAATATGGATGATATATAAACGGTAGTGTATATGGATGACAATGCTATATAAACTGTAGTGTATATGGATGACAATGATATATGAACGGTAGTGTATATGGATGATGATATGAACGGTAGTGTATATGGATGATGATATATGAACGGTAGTGTATATGGATGATGATATGAACGGTAGTGTATATGGATGATGATATATGAACAGTAGTGTATATGGATGATGATACGAACAGTAGTGTATATGGATGATGATATATGAACGGTAGTGTATATGGATGATGATATATCGTCATATAGACTTCCAGCACCGACAGAGATGGCTGTCTCGCTTCATGTTCCTAGGAAACTATGCGGTATTTTGTTTTTTTTACGTGTTATTTCTTACATTGGTACCCCAGGTAATCTTAGGTTTCATTACATACAATCGGGAGGAACTACTGAATATAAACGCAACGTCAACTCTCCATCATTACGACCATTAATGTGACTTTCCCGAAGCGGATCCTGTGTTCTACCTTCCACCCAGGACAAAGGATCGGATCCCAGCCAGCGACCCAAAACAACGACGTCGTAAAAGAGGCAAAACGAAACGGTCTTCAGGTCAGGCTCCGGAGACGGGCACATCGCGCAGCACTCCCTAGCATACTACTCGCCAATGTCCAGTCTCTTGAAAACAAGGTTGATGAAATCCGAGCAAGGGTAGCGTTCCAGAGAGACATCAGAGACTAACGTTCTTTGCTTCACGGAAACATGGCTCACTCGAGAGACTATCGGAGTCGGTGCAGCCAGCTGGTTTCTTCACGCATCGCACCGACAGAAACAACCATCTTTCTGGTAAGAAGAGGGGCGGGGGGTTATGCCTTATGATTAATGAGAGATGGTGTGATCATAACAACATACAGGAACTCAAGTCCTTCTGTTCACCTGACTTCCTCACAATCAAATCAAAGAATTCCTCACAATCAAATGTCGACCGCATTATCTACCAAGGGAATTCTCTTCGATTATAACCACAGCCGTATATATCCCCCACCAAGCAGACACATCGATGGCCCTGAACGAACTTTATTTGACTCTATGTAAACTGGAAACCACATATCCTGAGGCTGCATTCATTGTAGCTGGGGATTTTAACACGGCTAATCTGAAAACAAGACTCCCTAAATTGTATCAGCATATCGATTGCGCAACCAGGGCTGGTAAAACCCTGGATCATTGTTATTCTAACTTCCTCAACGCATATAAGGCCCTCCCCCCGCCCCCCTTTCGGAAAAGCTGACCACGACTCCATTTTGTTGCTCCCAGCCTACAGACAGAAACTAAAACAAGAAGCTCCCGCGCTCAGGTCTGTTCAACGCTGGTCCGACCAATCTGATTCCACGCTTCAAGACTGCTTCGATCACGTGGATTGGGATATGTTCCACATCGCGTCCAACAACAACATTGACGAATGCGCTGATTCGGTGAGCGAGTTCATTAGAAAGTGCATTGACGATGTCGTAGCCATAGCAATGATTAAAACATTCCCAAACTAGAAACTGTGGATTGATGGCAGCATTTGCGTGAAACTGAAAGCGTGAACCACCGCTTTTAACCAGGGCAAAGTGACCGGAAACATGACCGAATACAAACAGTGTAGCTATTCCCTCCGCAAGGCAATCAAACAAGCTAAGCGTCAGTATAGAGACAAAGTAGAGTCGCAATTCAACGGCTCAGACACAAGAGGTATGTGGCAGTGTCTATAGTCAATCACGATTACAAAAAGAAAACCAGCCCCGTCGCGGACCAGGATGTCTTGCTCCCAGACAGACTAAATAACTTTTTTGCCCGCTTTGAGGACAATACAGTGCCACCGAAACCTGCGGACTCTCCTTCACTGCAGCCGACGTGAGTAAAACATTTAAACGTGTCAACACTCGCAAGGCTGCCGGCCCAGACGGCATCCCCAGCCGCGTCCTCAGAGCATGCGCAGACCAGCTGGCTGGTGTGTTTACGGACATATTCAATCAACCCTTATCCCAGTCTGCTGTTCCCACATGCTTCAAGAGGGCCAACATTGTCCCTGTTCCCAAGAAAGCTAAGGTAACGGAGCTAAACGACTACCGCCCCGTAGCACTCACTTCCGTCATCATGAAGTGCTTTGAGAGACTAGTCAAGGACCATATCACCTCCACCCTACCTGACACCCTAGACACACTCCAATTTGTTTACCGCCCAAATAGGTCCATAGACGACGCAATTGCAACCACACAGCACACTGGCCTAACCCATCTGGACAAGAGGAATACCTATGTGAGAATGCTGTTCATGGACTACAGCTCAGCATTTAACGCCATAGTACCCTCCAAACTCATAATCAAGCTCGAGACCCTGGGTCTCGACCCCGCCCTGTGCAACTGGGTACTGGACTTCCTGACGGGCCGCTCCAAGGTGGTGAGGGTAGGTAACAACATCTCCACCCCGCTGATCCTCAACACTGGGGCCCCACAAGGGTGCGTTCTGAGCCCTCTCCTGTACTCCCTGTTCACCCACGACTGCGTGGCCACGCACGCCTCCAACTCAATCATCAAGTTTGCGGACGACACTACAGTGGTAGGCTTGATTACCAACAAGAACGAGACGGCCTACAGGGAGGAGGTGAGGGCCCTCGGAGTGTGGTGTCAGGAAAATAACCTCACACTCAATGTCAACAAAACAAAGGAGATGATTGTGGACTTCAGGAAACAGCAGAGGGAGCACCCCCCTATCCACATTGACAGGACAGTAGTGTAGAGGGTAGTAAGTTAAGTTCCTCGGCGAACACATCACGGACAAACTGAATTGGTCCACAGACAAAGACAGCGTCATGAAGAAGGCGCAGCAGCAGTAGTGTATATGGATGACAATGATATAGGAACGGTAGTGTACATGGATGATGATATAGGAACGGTAGTGTACATGGATGATGATATAGGAACGGTAGTGTACATGGATGATGATATAGGAACGGTAGCGTACATGGATGATGATATAGGAACGGTAGCGTACATGGATGATGATATAGGAACGGTAGCGTACATGGATGATGATATAGGAACGGTAGCGTACATGGATGATGATATAGGAACGGTAGCGTACATGGATGATGATATAGGAACGGTAGTGAACATGGATGATGATATAGGAACGGTAGTGAACATGGATGATGATATAGGAACGGTAGTGAACATGGATGATAATATAGGAACGGTAATGAATGGTAGGGTATATGGATGATGATATGAATGGTAGTGTATATGGATGATGACATGAACGGTAGTGTATATGGATGATGATATGAACGGTAGTGTATATGGATGATGATATGAACGGTAGTGTATATGGATGATGATATAGGAACGGTAGTGTACATGGATGATGATATAGGAACGGTAGTGTACATGGATGATGATATAGGAACGGTAGTGAACATGGATGATGATATAGGAACGGTAGTGAACATGGATGATAATATAGGAACGGTAGTGAACATGGATGATAATATAGGAACGGTAATGAATGGTAGGGTATATGGATGATGATATGAACGGTAGTGTATATGGATGATGATATGAACGGTAGTGTATATGGATGATGATATGAACGGTAGTGTATATGGATGATGATGATATAAATCCAGGCACATTTCACGGTTAGGCGATTTTGATTATAGACCTAATTAAGTTGGTGTTACCTCTCTCCTCACTTTTCTTAAACAATTAAGACAGGGGCTATTTTCTCATCTCCTAACTCTGCTGTTGCCTCCGGCACATTGTTCTCCACACCAATATGCTGGTTAAATGTGCTATTATGCACATTGCAACATGGTCTAGGAAAAGGTGCCAATTCAAGTGCACCGATGTGTTTCAGAACCGCAGACAGCGACCACTATCCAACGCAGGAGAAAGCACATCTGTTATAAAATAATATCATTTGTATTTGTGTTGCACCATTGTTCTTACATATTATAACAATATACAATTTCAGTAGCACGTCTTAGACTGATGGACTGGGCCATCCCCACGGCTTCCACAATGGATCAGTCCACTCAGACAGGTGTCTTGCTTTTTTTTTTGCTACTGCTCGAGTAAAGAAATCTTGGTCGACCATCAGCCTATCGACCAAACAATCGACCAGTCGACGAAATGGGGTCAGCCCTACATTGTTGACAAACATATCAGCTGATTCCAAATGGTTCACCAGCTTCTTTTGCTTGACCCTTTCTGCCTACGCCACACTCTTAGATCTGAATGAACTGGTAACAATATGGCAAAGTCCTTTCATTCAGCGAGGGGAGAATTACAAATCCATCAAGGAGAAAGTGACCGGTTTGGAATGGGGTCAGAAGAATGTGGAAAGCTGGAAGGGGAGAGAGCAGCAACCACTCACTGATGTGGATCTCCTGCTGGCTGGTGTAGTCGATGGCCAGGCCCAGGGGCAGCGTGTCATCGTTATTCTGAGAGACAGGCAGCTCTCCCCTGCTGGCATCCTCCAGCAGCCACAGCTCCCAGTTAGTCTGAACAACACAAAAGCACATTGCACAGAGAGGTTACATGACAACATAGACACTCAGGGGCTCAATTGATCAATATCAGTTGGCCTTTGATTAGGGCTTTACTATTCCATAATCATTTATCAGAAGATGCTAAGGTGATGTCTTGTCCAATGGATGAGACTATGTTCTGCACAAAGATATCTGAAATCCACATCGAACTTGAACTGCTTTAGTTTCTAAGGCCCAGAGTGAGAATCAAGCCTGATTGACAAATATTACCTTATCTTCTTGCTTGGCGATGACACTGACTTCAATGGAGGCTGCTGATGCGGCAAGAACAACATCCCTGAACGAAGAAAAAATAACAATGAGCATAAGTGATTCACCAACCTCACAGCTGTTCCTCGAACATTGAAGTTGAGAGCCAGAGGGAAATGGAACAGAGCTTATACCAACTGAGTTTGCATACAAAAGCCACTTTCTACAAACAAGAAAATAAAAAATATCTGCAGACAGGCAGGGCAGAATACAGAGTGAGGAGCGTCTCACCAGTCCTCTATGTGGCTGAGGAAGTAGTGGTGCTGTCTCTCTGTGCAGGTGCCGTACACCGGGTCGTTGAAGTTCAGGTACCTCTCCTCCCTCTTCTCTGTCTTTGTCTGACATATCAAAATATTAATTGTCAAAATGGTTTCAGTAATAATGAAAAAGACAAATCCATAAATTATCATTTAGGAGAGAAAACATTTCAGTCACTGAGTGAAATGACCCTATTAGTATTAGAACAGTGAACAATTAGCACTGCAAAATGATCTCATAATCATTCAGATGCATGACATCTGGTACTACTCACAGGGAGGGAGATCACCACCAATTCAGGAGGTGTTTCCGGACAGCCGTCTGCTGCTGCATATGCCACAGCAAACACAAACGTACTCAGCCACTGCACATCCAGCACTGACAGAGAAAGGACAACACAAAGAAAACATATAATTGAGATTAAGGTTATCAGGCAGGAAAATAAAGGCACTGAAATGTTCAATTTCAGGTTTATTACTTCAGGCCAGCCTGATCTGTGTCAAGTTTACCTTTGACAGGGTTGTCAGAGCTGTAGAAGCTTGGGCAGGGGATCACTTTCTTCTCCTGAAGCCCCTGTTCAGGAGAGCAGAGTTAGACCAGGGCATAATCAATATAAATCACAGGAACGGAGCAAATGGAATGGCATCAAACACCTGGAAACCACACGTTTGATGTATTTAATACCATTCCACTATTTCAGCTCCAGTCATTAAGGTGCCACCAACCTCCTGTGGGCAAAATACATCATAAACTCCAGACTTCACAGGAATAATAAGTGTGTGTAACGTTGTTAAATGTATTATACTGAGAGTTGTTGGTACAGACTTACTGGAGTATACTGACTGACTGTTGCATTCATTTTTCCTGCTGCTACTTGCTTTCCTTTGGGACTCCAGCATACTGTATTAAGGGAGAAGATGACAAAAAGCGAAAACAAATTGTATAAAATTCCAATCACATGAAAAATGTATTCCTCAAAGTTATTACACACTATGTCACACTTACCACAGGTGATGCCCGCTGTGGCGGGTAGCTGGGCCTGCACTGTGACGCTGTCTGTGACCTCCAGCACCATCATGCTGCCGTCAGACAGACAGGTGGCCAGCATGGACACCTGCACAGGGTTCCATTTGAGGTCCTGCACAATAATGCCCAGGCCGGCTCTCAGTTGCAGAGTCGCAAATGGCAACTTCTGCGGTCGGGCCTGGAGAGAGGGGGCAGCCATGGAAGTGAGGGGATTAGGTGTGTGGGAAAAATATGGAACTGAAGAAGTTGGGGTGACTAGTCTTGATGTGCTTTCAAACGATATCAAAGCATGGACTCTGAACTCTGTTTCACCATGACGAAACCGTACCACCCCATTAGCAGTGGGGGGTTGTTATGAGAGTTAATCACCTTGTTGATGAAGGTGCGGACGTCATAGAAGGCCAGTGACAGGCCTGATGCTTCTGACATGCCACTGACTGACAGGGTGAGCTCATCACTGCTGAGTCCCAGGTTGTGCACAGGCAACTCCACATGAACATCAGCTAAGGCTGCTATCCCCTCAACTGAGAAAGAGTAAGATTGAGAGAAAAAAGTAAAGTCAAGTTACATTGGCCAAGGCACGTCATAACTGTCATTGCTTAGGAAAACTGTACGAGACAGAATGACCTATGTACAGAAAATCTTACCTATTTCATTGGAGTTTCCATCAACTTTGTCTGAAGCTAGGATGTCTCCTGTGAGGTACACCTTGATCTTTCTGTCTAGTCCGACAAATGTCAGTCCAAATTTGTTGGAGATGGCGAGCAGACTTGATCTATCCTTCGGCAGGTCATCAGGTGAATCAAAGACACGGGTTTTCTTCATTTGCCGGAACTGAAAATCCTGCATAAAATAATAGAATACTTCATGACTGTGATGGCACTGAATTTAGTCTCATGTATGCTACTCGTTTAACCCTTGTCTAATCTTAACATTCTGTATACTCACTCCCCTTGTCCTAAGGGGAAAAAAAAAAAGAAGACCCGCCTTCACTAAACCCCTAAAATAAAGCATTTTAACTGAATTTTAAACCCCAAATCTATTTTGCATGAAGAAACAATTCAAACTTTGTGAATATCTGGGTTTCCCTCTTCACAATGCAGAAAGAATTTATTTATTACAATACATCTGTCATAATTATTTTCTTTACTAAAGTAGAGGATCATAATTGTTATTGCTAAAGGTACTGCATAGGTGTAAACCTACATTTTTAACAAGAGATAGCACTAGTATGGCCTAAGAAAGTAGCAGACATGTGCAGAAAGTAGTTTTGAATGCATTTTATTGAAGGGAAACAATAAGTCTTGAACATTTTTGGCAAAATAGTAATATATTCTTATATACTGTACAATGACGAATTCAACTACAAAATACTAGTCTTCTCCCATTTTTTAACCATTGCCCCCAGCCAAAAAGTGCATAAACAACAATAAATAAGATAGATTTATGTTCTTCACATTTCTGTTTTGCATCTATCAACTAATTAGCACATGTAGGACAGTATGCAAGTGTGTGTGCATGGACTTTGCAGATGTATTTCTCACATGTGCAGCACATAGTATTTGTTTTACAGTCCTTCTTTGGGGGGCAGAATTGGCATCTCCTCCTCTTGCCTGCCCCAGCCTCAGGTGGATCAGGACAAGATTCAGCCCCCTGAAGAGCTTTCACAAGCGCTGCAGAGGCTGCTGTGCAGGGGAGGAGGTGCTCCCTTCAGTGAATGTGTGGGGTTACAAGTGCCTTTCCCAGATGCTCCAGGAACACCCTCCTCTTGTTCCGCTTATCAGGCATTCAGGTAGGGTTGATCTTGCTCCATATCATGAAGGCATTGTATGAGGACACATTAATTATGTTATGGAAGATGACCAGGGGCCGACGGGCAGTTATCCTGCTGCAGCTGTAAGTTCAATCACCTTGTCCATGTTGTCCATGTTGTCCACGCCTCCTTTGTTGTGGTTGTAGTCCAGGATGATGGCTGGCTTCCTGTCCTCACGATCACTGCAGTGTGCTCAGGAGGACCACATTCTTGTTCCTCTTTGGGAGGTAAGAAACTAGAGTGGTGGTGGGGTGAAGGCAAACTTTGATGAGATGGCCTCTCTCCCCCTTGTTGAGAGGAGCTACACTCCTCACCCTACAGGTGGAGCTCAGGCTTGTTCTTTCTAACTGTGCCAACCATGGTGATCTTCCTCTTCAGGAGCTGCTGGCTGAGTTCATAAGAGTTTAAGAAATTGTCATTTGATATTGTGCCCCTTCAGTCCATCTGTCACATCAAGCACAGCCCGCATCCCCTGGTTCTTCTCCAGGCCTCCACTGGTCAGCTTCTCTGTGTAGACTTGCATCTTCCAAGCGTAGATGGATTGTGCGTCACAGACCACCCACATCTTGATGCGATACTTTGCTTGCTTGCTGGGCATATACTGCCGGAAAGGACAGTGACCTTTTGACAAAAGAGATTACTATCAGTATTTAGTATCAGTGTCACAGAAAACAATCACATAAATCAATGATATTACAGCAATACATAATCAAATTAACTGTGAAAATCACTTACATTACAGATATGAAAATAAAAATGTACCTCAATGGAACCAGTTGCTCATCCGCTGTTACTTCATGCTCAAGGTTGTAGAGGTATGGCAGACGCTCCACCCACTTCTCCCAGACCTCTCTTTTGGCCGCCAGTTTGTCTCTCACATGTCTTGCAGGTCTTGACTCACGGTTATCAAATCGCAGCACTCTTGAGAAAGTGTGAAAGACTTTCAGTGGCATCGTGGCACAAACATTCACCTTTCCACTCTCTGCATTCCAGAGACTACATGTAGCCTCGCCTTGGGACCTATACACACCCAACTGCATGTCTTGTGAGCCCTGGAGTCATCCTTATGCCATGTTGTGCTGCCATCCTGCCCTGGTTGTCATATGGTGACAAGGACCATGTTATTTTGTTTTTCTTTGACAGAAACGTCTCTCTTTCAGCTTGGGGGATTTCTTCATCTGAAGATGATGCATTGCACTCTGGGTTGTATTCTTCCCCATCTTCTTCTTCAGATACCACCTGCACATCTAAATCATTCTTCTCTTGTTCCTCCTGGACATCTAAAAAAAATCTGATCTAAGACTTGTTGGGCACTGAATTTCACACTTTCTCAATTACTCATTTCTTCAGCAAAGAGAGTACTGGGGGGACTGTCATCAGAAGCACCTTGATGGCCTCTGACTGCATTCCCCATTAGTAAACAATGCTTAAGTGAAAATACTTAATATTTGTTGTTGTTGGTATCTGTACTTTACTTCACTACATTCCAAAGAAAATACTGTACCTTTTACTCCATAAATTTTTACTGACACCTAAAAGTACTCGTTACATTTTGAATGCTTAGCAGGACAGGAAAATGGTCCAATACACGCACTTGTCAAGAGAACATCCCTGGTAATCTACTGCCTCTGATCTGGAGGACTCACTGAACACAAATGCTTTGTTTGTAAATTATGTCTGAGTGCTGAAGTGTGCCCCTGGCTATCCATAAATTAAAAAAATGGTGCCGGCCTCCCGGGTGGTACAGTGGTCTAAGACACTGCATCGCAGTGCTAGCTGTGCCACCAGAGATTCTGGGTTTGAGCCCAGGCTCTGTCGCAGCCGGCCTCAACCGGGAGGCCCATGGGGCAACGCACAATTGGTCCAGCGTCGCCCAGGTTAGGGAGGGTTTGGCCGGCAGGGATATCCTTGTCTCATCACGCACTCGTGACTCCCGTGGTGGGCCGGGCGCAGTGCACGCTGACCAGGTCGTCAGGTGTACAGTGTTTCCTCCGACACATTGGTGCGGCTGGCTTCCGGGTTGGATGTGCATTGTGTCAAGAAGCAGTGCGGCTAGGTTGTGTTTCGGAGGACGCATGGCTCTTGACCTTCGCCTCTCCCGAGTCCGTACGGGAGTTGCAGCGATGAGACAATACTACTACCAATTGGATACCACAAAATTGGGGAGAAAAAAGGGGGGTAAAATAAGGAAATTATTTAAACTTTTACTTCTGATACTTAAGCACATTTTATCAATTACATTTACTTTTGATAGTTAAGTATATTTAAAACCAAATACTTTTACACTTTTACTGGGTAATTTTCTATTAAAATATCTTTACTTTTACTCAAGTATGACAATTGGGTACTTTTTTCACCACTGCAATATAGTGCAGGAAATGCAGAAATGCTGAAATTTGTTTTGGTTGAAGTTGAATTGAACAGTATAAAACAATCAGAATGGAGCAAGACACATTGAAATCACTTAGAATGTATGTGTTGCCACCCTAGGATCACTCACTACCAATAAAGCAAAAGTAGAACTTGTATTATTCAAAAACTAAAAATACCTTCATACCATCCTTTTTTAAAATTTGTATAAATACCGTGATATATTTTGGCCATATTGCCCAGCCCTACCATGGTGGTGTACAGCCTTCATGGAAATATGAACAAAGGCGATGTTTCACTTTTTCTAAATGTTGGGGTCTCTAGGAAATGTTGAAAAAATATCATTTCGGGGGTTTTCTCTGCTGTTAAACATAGTGGCGGTCTTCTTTTTTTTACCCATTAAACAACACAAGGGTTAATATCCGTAAAGCCCATTTTGACTATGTTAACAACAAAATATTGTTGACAGGACGAGGTGGATTTGGAAATAAATTACGTTGGGATAGCTAGCAGCTGAATGAATGCCTCCTAGAATAAATGCTACTAATAGCAAAAACAATATTATTTAGGTAGAGCACAATAGCATTCATAAATGGATGTAACTAACTAGTTAGCTTGTAGGTAGCTAATGATCTGACATAGCTAGTTACTGTTGAAGAAAGTCAGTGTTAGACACCCAAATGTATACAGCTAGCTAGCTAAACACTTGTTAATCCATACATCGTTTAGTTGTTTCATGTTCATGACTTTGTTGTTAGCTAGTTGAGTCTGGCTTAGCTAGCCATCTTTGACTAAAATATAGGATAACTACTAGCTAGTAACATTATGAGAATTGGGCAGTAAGAAACAGACAATAACGTAACGTTACTTCAGTTGGAAGGTTATCCCCAGATCGCTATCTAACTTACTAACTAGCAGAAACACTAGCTAGTTGACAGGCTAGCTAGCAAGCTAATGCTACAAGCTTGTTAACTTGCTAGCTACGTAGCTACAATAGTTTGCCTTACCTTCATTTCCCTTTCGGGAGGAGAGTCAGGGTCTTCACTCATTTTGAAATTAACAGCAGATATAATTATTTTAGCTACAACAGAACTTTACGAAATATACACGGGCTGGTTCTAGCCTTTCCTTTCCACATGAAACGAAATCATACCGCGCTCGAATTTGCGAAATACAATAAGGAAGTGACGTACAAAATCTGCAAGGCAGAATAATCCATCCCAGAGCGATTGGCTTGCTTGTTCAATTCAGACAAGAGTAATCGGCCTAAGACTCACATGTGACGTGACTTCAATGATTTCAAATTTGGAAGTGTAAATCAATGATCCAACATTAAATGATCTCAAAAGGCCTTGGCAGTCAGATTAATGGGGAAAGGTGACTAGAAGAGCGGGACAGCATAACATTACTGTCGATCATAAACCCTAGAGCCGATGGAAAGATGGCGGAATCGGATGATGAAGTGGATTCGGAATACAATGGCTGTAGAATCAAGGAGAATTGGAGTATTATCCAAAATAATGGAAAACAAAGCAAAGTAGTGTACAGTGATGAGAATGATCCTTTGTATTGAGTACTGTTTCTTAATGAGGAGCAGCTGAGCAGAGTACCAATCTTAAATAAACCATTTGAGTTATTCAAACTGGTGGAGAGATTGCTGGGTAAAGTGAAGGCTGTAAGGATCACGAGATGTGGGCTTGTTTAGATTTTTTGTGCTTCTGCGGATCAGAGGGAACGTGCATTGTGTCTTAACCGATTTGACAAGTTTGAAGTGTCGTGTGTGTCAGGCTACCCCTCAAGGGGGTTATATCTGACGTCTCGTGGGAAGTCAATTTTGAAGAGATGAAAAATATTCCTGGAGTGATTGAAGCATGTCGGATGAATTGTGTGGTGAATGGTGAACAAGTGAAGTATCTATCTGTTCTTTTGTTTTTTGATATGGAGTCTCTCCCGAGTGGCGCAGCGGTCTAAGTCATTGCATCTCAGTGCTAGAGGCGTCACTACAGACCCTGGTTTGATTCCAGGCTGTATCACAACCGGCTGTGATTGGGAGTCCCATAGGGTGCCGCACAATTGGCCCAGCGTCGTCTGGGTTAGGGTTTGGCTGGGTTAGACTGTCATTGTAAATAAGAATTTGTTCTTAACTGACTTGCCTAGTTAAATATAGGTTATAAAAAAATCAAAAATACTCAAGTACAGTTAGGGTATATTAACTACAGAGTCAGAGCATTTATCCCAAGACCAATGCAGTGTGATCATTGTAAAGCTTTTGGTCATGTATCAAGCGTTTGCAGAAGGGATAAGCCGAGATGTCGTGGAAAATATCATATTATGTGTTTTAAAAGTGATAAAAATGTGACATGTTGCAATTGCGGTGGGAACCATGAAGCCACGTCTTTCAAATGCCCCACAAGGGTGAAGGCGAATGAGGTGGCCAAAGTCAGGGTTGTACAGAGCATTTCATATGCAGCAGCTGGGTTGGGTTGGGAGTTTGAATGGTGCACCAGAAGAGTCCATGGTGGTGGATAGGCCTACACTGCAGGCTGCAGGGATTGCCTTTCATCAGCAGGATCCTGACATTTTAAAGGTTTGGACTTTGTTGCCTTTTATAGCTATGGTAATTAATGGCTCTGCCAAGGTGGAGAGAAGGTCCAGGAAGATAGAAACCATAGTGGATACGGCGGAGCGGTTCCTGGGGCTGAAAGATTTCTCAGCATAGGAGTTACATGGAATATTGGAACAAGCCATACCACCCTCTCGGGTCCTAGAGCCTGAGAAGGGAGATATGGATAATTAAAAGAAGGAAGAAGTGGGAGTTTTGTTTGTTTTGGTAATGTTGGTGGCGGCAATACACCTTTTGGGGTTGTAGTCCGCCATAAAACTCACAGAAGAAGAAGAAGAAGAAGAAGAAGAAGAAGAAAGGATCTCAAGCCAAGATGGCGTCGCTGTGAGAGGGACTGTTTTCTCGCTTGTCCAAGCAACTTTGAGGGTTAGGTGGTTAACAGTCAAATATTGGCAATCAATCTAGCAAGAAATTAACTATAACTTGTTTCAGCTACAAAATAAAATCTAACGGCACTCAAAATGAATGATGTATTATGCAAGGATCCCATTACAATATCAACATTGGTCAATTATGAAGGTTTTACAACTCACAATTTCAGGAAGATGGTTATGAAAGCTACATTTGCCACATTCAGAATTATGTCCCTGCAATTGAGGATGATTTCCACTCAGGTCGCAATTTACCAATGTCAATCGAACAAACCCAAGAATATATTTAATAATTGGCTACAAAGGGATATTTCTATACTTGGGAGAGTGCTTCTGTCCAAGGCAGAGGGACTGTCTTCGCTTTGTATACCCCTCGTGATCTTTATTTGTAAATCCCTCTACCTGTAAAGAGATCAACAAGACGTTTCTTGACATCATCTGGAAAAATAAGTCTCACAAACTAAAAAAGTCAGTCCTCTCAAATCAAAGATCTGAAGGAAGTCTGGAAGTGTTGGATTTTGTTCACATAAATAACACTTTCAAGATCAATTGGTTGAAAAGATGTTTGAATCAATTTGTTATTTCATTCCAAACAATGTTTAATAAATTGGGAGGTCTTTAATTTTGACTGAAAAATAATTACATTCCCGAAAGATTACCCGCTAAATTGGCTAGGTTTCACCAACCAGCTTTAATGTCCTGGAAAATGTGTTTTTGTCCCCACATTTTGTGGAATAATTCAGAAATACCATAACTGTAAGGAATACATCATTGTTCTACCCTAGCTGGCATGATAATAATATTAACTTTGTTCTTGATGTTTTTCAACAACAGGGGTAATATTCTTTCATATAAACAATTTATAACATTGAATGGGTTTCCAATACCTTTCAGAGAGTTTATTTCTGTGATCAAAGCCATTCCCAGTGGTCTAACTACACAGATTAAAACTCATCTTAGCTTTGGTGATGATCACAGAGTTTATCCAGAACTCAGTTTGGAAGGCGTGGGCGTACTTGAGAAATCTTGTAGCAAATACATAAGACACATTTTCCATTCACAGAATCAATTTACGCCTGGAGGAAAACATTTCTGGAACATGCTTATTCCTGACATTGTCTGGAAAAAAGCTTTCTTGATCCCTTACAAATATTGTATTCCAAACAAATTTAAGGACGTGCACTTTAAGATTCTACATAAGATATATCCTTGTAATTCTTTGTCCAAATTTGTTGATATTGATGATATCTGCGTTTTCTGTTCAAATCTGACTAACTTGTTCTATGAATGTAAATCTGTGATAGATTTTTGGAAAAACCTTGCAGAATACTTATTTACCTTTCTGAACACTACCCATGTTTTTTTTATTGTTGTTGCCAAATACTTTATACATGAACAATGATTACAGAATTCCATACCAAATATTTTTTATTGAATTTAACAATTTTGTAAAGACTTATCCAGAGTGAATAACAAAAATAATAACATATTCCGGAATCATTATAATGAGATATTTTTCTGAGTGAATACAATTGCACTGGAATGATCATATTTAAAAAAAATGTTTTAATATATATTTCTGTATATTATGTATTTAGTATATTGTTTGATGTAGGGATGTAAATTGTTGATAATTTTGTATAATGAATAAAAATTATCTGTGGTCCAAATCAGACAGGAGCTTCTGATGGAGCAAACCAACCTTGAGTCTGTAAGAGCCAGAAAAACAATCCACAAATATTGGTAGAATGATGGAAGTTACAGATAAAATCCTGTTAGTGTCACGCCCTGATCTGTTTTACCTGTCCTTGTGATTGTCTCCATTCCCTCCAGGTGTCGCTTATTTTCCCCAGTGTATTTATCCCTGTGTTTCCTGTCTCTGTCCCAGTTCGTCTTGTATTTCTACCAGTGTGCTTTTCCTGTGCGCCTGCCTTTTCTATTCTCTTTTTGCTAGTCCTCCCAGTTTTGACCCTTGCCTGTTTCTGGACTCTGTACCCACCTGCCTGACTATTCTGCCTGCCTTGACCTCGAGCCTGCCTTCCACTCTGAACCTCCTGGATTCTGAACTAGTTTTGACCTTTTGTCTGTCCACGACCATTCTCTTGCCTACCCCTTTTTGGATCAATAAACATCTAAGACTCCAACCATCTGCCTCCTGTGTCTGCATCTGGGTCTCGCCTTGTGCCCTGATAGTACGTACTGGCCATGACAGACCCAGCAGACTTGGACCAGCTCCGCCACGTTGTCTCCCTGCAGGGAGCCACTATTGGCAGGCATGAGGAGCTACTACAGGACCTGTTGGAAGGGCTTAATTCCCTGACGGAACGCCACGACCAAGGGTTTAAGGGTACCATGGAGCTAATTAAGGAGTTAACTCATAGGCTGCCTGCCATCCCTGAGAATCCCCAATCTCCCGGTACATTTTCTTCCTTTTAGTGGTGAGTTGTGTTAGTGTTCAAATACTGGAGAGTTGAGACCAAATCACGGACGCTGGACAGAGTGGATTTCAGTTGTAACAAAAGACAGTTTTAATGAGTCAGAGATATCTTGTCCCGCAGTTTTACGTGCACGGACCTAGTTCACATAACTCGGCAAGGAGCCAGGTGAAAAAGAGGCCTATACAATGGTTACATTCATTTTTATACATAGAATAAAGTAGGTGGAGTCTTGTCGTTTCGGTCTTCTTGACTGGTCGGAGGGTTGGAGGCGGGCCTTGCTCTAGCCAGAGCGGGCCCCATTGGTGCACAGCAAAAGTTCTTTGCTCTTGGGACCGGCCAGTTAGAGGGAGATGAGATGTGTGTTTATATAAGGAAGAGGGGGTCAGTCTTATGGCTGGGTGTATGTGTTCTTACGACGGAATGTCTTTGTTTATATGAGCTATGTGTATGAATATTTATATAACAGTTGGTATAGCCTACACCGGTTCCCCAAGAACCCTGCTTACCTCCTCCGGAGAGACATTCTGGGAATTTTGGTACCTGTCAGGGTTTTCTTTCTCAGTGCTCTCTTATTTTTGAGTTACAGCTATCTTCATTCCCTTCGGACCGATTGAAGATAGCGTATATTATTACGCTAATGTCGGGAAGGGCGCTCTCCTGGGCCATGGCTGTTTGGGAGCAATAATCCACCCTTTGTTGTCATCTGGAGGAATTCATGGCAGAGGTGAGAAAGGTATTCGATTCTCCGGTATCCGGAAAGGAGGTTGCCAGTAAGCTTCGTGAATTACGTCAAAACTCCCGTAGTGTGGCAGACTACATGGTTGATTTTTGTATGTTGGCCACCAAGAGTGCCTGGAACCCGGAGTCTCTTTCGATACCTTTCTTCACGGACTATCTGAGGTGGTTAAAGATGAGCTAGCTGCTCGGGAATTACCGGTGGACCTCAACTCCCTCATCGCTCTCACCATTAGAATTGATGGACGTCTAAGGGAACGCTAGAGTGAGAAGAAGTCTGGCCTCGGGCACACTCGTTCATTCGCTAGGGCTGGCTCACCTTCGAAGGAATCCAGAAGTTTCCAAAGGCAGTTTTTCTGAGAGGATCCGACGCCACCTGAGTCCCCTCGTGAATCATCATCGACGGGTGAGTTGGATACTCCTGAGTCAATGCAACTGGGAAGAGCTCTGTTATCGGTTAGGGAACGCTCACGAAGGTTGAGTTCTAACTGTTGTCTGTACTGTGGTGAGGCAGACATTATATAGCTAACTGCCCTATTAGGAAACCCCTGTATCTGGTCGGTACAAGTACTCTGGTTAGCCAGACTGGGAATTCCTTCATTCCCATCACCCACACACCTTTGTTTGTGCTTTTGCTGTGGGGAGACCAATCTAAGTCTTTCCGAGTGCTCATTAACTCTGGGGCTGATGAACGTTTTATGGATGCTACCATGGTTTCTGAATTGGGTATTCCCACTCAACCTCTCTCTGTCCCCATGAATGCAAGGGCACTGGATGGCCGTTCTATTGGAAGAGTCACCCATAGCACTGTGCCCGTTCATATTTGGGTATCAAGAAACCATAGTGAGACTATACAGCTCCATCCAGGGTTGGAGTCTGTTTTGTTATTCTCATTGCCTTAAAACGGCACACAGCTGTGCTTGAGACAGGACGGGAAAAAAACTGGAAAAAACTGGAAAAAAAACTTTCAGGCTCAGGACGTGAGCAAAGGCAGTACCATGACCTCCTGGAGGCACGGCCTACTTCTTTTCCTCCGCACCGTCCTTATGATTGTGCCATTGATCTCCTCCCAGGCACCACACCACCTCATTGTCGTCTATATTCTCTATCCGGCCCAGAGACCAAGGCCATGGAGGAGTATGTTGAGGAATCTCTGGCTACTGGAGGCATCTGTTCGTCTGCATCTCCTGCCAGTGCATGGTTTTTCTTTGTGGAGAAGCGTCCGTGCATTGACTACAGGGGTCTTAATGATATAAAGAATCGTTATCCCCTACCACACCTCGGCCTTCGAACATCTCCAGGGAGCCACCATTTTTTCCAAACTGGACCTTCGGAATGCCTACCACTTGGTTCGGATACGCAAAGGAGATGAGTGGAAGACAGCCTTTAATACAGCCAGTGGACATTATGAGTACCAGGTCATGCCGTTTGGACTCACCAACGCACCCGCTGTTTTTCAGGCTCTGGTAAACAATGTGCTCCGGGACATGCAAAACCGTTTCGTGGTCGTTTACCTGGACAACATCCAGTTTTTTTCCCAGTCTGCCCAAGATCACATTCTTCATGTCAGAGAAGTCCTTCCGTGTCTCATGGAGAACCAATTGTTTGTGAAGGACGAGAAATGTGAGTTTCACCGCTCAAAAATCTCCTTTATGGGATATGTCATCACGGATGGGAATGTCCAAATGGATCAGGAAAAAGTGAAAGCGGTGGTGGGGTGGCCTCAGCCTACGTCCAGGGTGCAGTTGCAACATTTCCTGGGGTTCGCTAATTTCTACCGCCGTTTCATTCGGGACGATAGCACTCTGGCGGCCCACCTGTCAGCACTCACCTCTCCCAAAGTTCCGTTCACATGGTCTCCAGCGGTTGATAAAGCCTTCGTGGACCTGAAACATTGGTTCACCACAGCACCCATCTTTGTCCATCCGGATCCATCCCGTCAATTTGTGGTAGAGGTTGATGCTTCTGATGTTGGAGTGGGGGCCATCCTGTCCCAGTGATATGCACAGGACCAGAAGCTCCATCCTTGTGCCTTCCTGTCTCATCGTCTCAGTCCGGCATTGAGGAACTATGACGTTGACAACAGAGAACTCCTGGCTGTCAAGTTGGCACTGGAGGAGTGGAGGCATTGGCTAGAAGGAGCAGAACAGCACTTCGTGGTCTGGACCGACCATAAAACTTTGGAATATCTCTGTACAGCCAAACGCCTTAACTCCAGGCAGGCCCGGTGGGCTTTGTTGTTCACCAGATTCAACTTCACCATTTCCTACCACCCAGGTCCCAAAAATGTGAACGGATGCCCTCTCCAGCATATACAGTTCCTCTGCCACACCCTCTGTCTCCGAAACCATTCTTCCTACCTCACACCTTGCTGCTTCAGTGGATTGGGGTATTTAAACCTTGGTTCGCAAGGCCCAACGTTCCCAACCTGAATCTGAAGCGGGCCCAGCTAAACGGTTATTTGTTCCTAACTCAGTCCGGTCCCGGGTCCTGGAATGGGCTCATTCCTCAAGGCTGACCTGTCATCCAGGTTCCCGTCGTACCTAGCCTTCATCCGATAACGTTTCTGGTGGACCACAATGGTTCCTGATGTCTCTGCTTTCGTCACCGCGTGCACAGTGTGTGCTCAGAACAAGACTCCACGGCAAGCTCCTTCTGGCCTCCTTCAGCCACTACCTGGTCTCATATTTCTCTGGACTTTGACACTGGGCTCCCTCCGTCTGATGACAACACTGTCATTCTGACGGTAGTGGATCAATTCTCTAAGGTCGCTCACTTCATCCTTCTCCCCAAACTACCCTCTGCCAAGGAGACTGCCCAGCTTATGGTGCAGCACGTCTTCCTGATCCATGGACATGGTCCCAACCGGGGTTCTCAGTTCTGGAAGGCATTCCGGATTTCATCCCCACTCCAACGGCCAGTCGGAGCGAGCCAACCAGGGCCTAGAAACCACCCTGAGATGCCTGGTCTCAACCAACCCCACTACCTGGAGCCGACAACTGGTCTGGGTGGAGTAAGGCCGGAACACTCTTCCCTGTTCGGTCACAGGACTCTCTCCTTTTGAGTGCTTTTTGGGGTATCAACCTCCACTCTTCCCGGAACAAGAGCAGGAGGTCAGCGTACCCTCGGCCCAGATGTTTGTCCGCCGCTGTCGACGTACCTGGAGAAGAGCTCGGGCGGCAATTCTCAAGACCAACTCCAGGTATCGTCGACAAGCGGACCGTCATCGGACCCCAGCTCCCCGCTACCGCATTGGGCAGAGGGTGGGGCTTTCCACTCGGGACCTGCCCCTTCGGTTGGAGTCACGCAAACTGTCCCCCTGTTTCATTGGTCCTTTTCCCATCTCTAGAGTCCTTAGTTCCACTGCTGTCCGTCTTGTGTTACCCCGTACCCTCTGTATTCACCCTACCTTCCATGCGTCTAGGATTAAGCCCGTGTCTCACAGTCCTTTGTCTTCTGTTTGTAGGCCCCTCCCTCCCCACTGGGTCATCGATGGCCAGCCAGCGTATACGGTGAGACGCCTCCTGAGTGTTCGACCACGGGGCAGGGGTTTCCAGTACCTGGTTGACTGGGAGGGTTAAGGCCCGGAGGAGAGGTGCTGGGTCCCTGCTAAAGACATCCTGGACCCGGCCCTCATTGCTGATTTTCACCGTCGACACCCCGGTCAGCCAAGTATACGCCCGGGTAGGACGCCAGGTGGCGCCTCTAGGGGGGTACTGTCACACCCTGATCTGTTTCACCTGTCCTTGTGACTGTCTCCACCCCCTTCAGGTGTTGTTTGTTTTTCCCAGTGTATTTATCCATGTGTTTCCTGTCTCTCTGTGCCAGTTCGTCTTGTATGTCCAAGTCAACCAGCATGCTTTTCCCGTGCTCCTGCCTTTTCTATTCTCTTTTTGCTAGTCCTCCCGGTTTTTACCCTTGCCTGTTTCTGGACTCTGTACCTGCCTGCCTGCCTTGACCTCGAGCCTGCCTGCCACTCTGTACCTCCTGGACTCTGAACTGGTTTAGACCTTTTGCCTGTCCACGACCATTGTCTTGCCTACCCCTTTTTGTTTCAATAAACATCTAAGACTCCAACCATCTGCCTCCTGTCTCTGCATCTGGGTCTGGCCTGTGTATAGCCTCACTATAGTTATTTTATTGCGTAACTTTTTTTAAAACTTTAGTTTATTTAGTAAATATAAAACCATTTTTGCATTGTTGGTTAAGGGCTTGTAAGTAAGCATTTCACGGTAAGGTGTTGTATTTGGCGCATGTGAGAAATACCATTTTATTTTATTTAAGGCTGAAAAGATTTGTCATGGGCCCTCAGATCCTCAAAGTTATTCAACTGCACCATGACTGGCTGCATCACCGCTTGGTATGGCAACGGCTTGGCATCCGACCGCAAGGCGCTATAGAGGGTAGTGCGTACGGCCCAGTATATCACTGGGGCTGAGCTCCGTGCCATCCAGGACCTCTATACCAGGCGGTGTCAGAGGAAGGCCCAACATTTATCAAAGACTCCAGCCACCCAGAGCCACTTTCACCACATACGCTGCTGCTACTGTCTATTATCTATCATATTGCCTAGTCACTTTACCCCTACCTACTGTATATGTACAGTTCATAGTTGCCTTAATTACCTCGTACCACTGCACATCGACTCGGTACTAGTACTCCCTTTATATAGCCATGTTTTTCCACTCCCTATATACAGTACCTTCAGAAAGTATTCATGCCCCTTATTTCACATATTGTTGTGTTACAACCTGAAATCAAAATGAATTAAATTGATATTTTTCTCCCCCATCTACACACAATACTACACAATTCTTTTTAAACAACTGTCTTCTTGGTAAGCAGCGTCAGTGTAGATATGGCCTTGTGTTTTAGGTTATTGTCTTGCTGAAAGGTGAATTAATCTCCCAGTGTCTGGTGGAAAGCAGACTGAATCAAGTTTTCCTCTAGTGTTCTGCCTGTGCTTAGCTCCATTCCGTTACTTTTTTTATACTTAAACTCCCCTAGTCCTTAACGATTACAAGCATACTCATAACATGATGCAGCCACCACTATGCTTGAATATATGGAGATATGTTTGTGGCAAATCCAATAAAACATAACACTTTGTATTAGGACAAAAAGTTAATTGCTTTGCCAAGTCTTTTGTAATATTACTTTAATGCCTTGTTGCAAACAGGATGCATGTTTTAGAATATTTGTATTCTGTTCCTTATTTTCACTCTATCAATTAGGTTAGTATTATGGAGTAATTACAATGTTGTTGATTTACCCTCAGTTTTCTCCTATCACAGCCATTAAACTCGAAATGTTTTAACATCACCATTGGCCTCATGGTAAAATCACTGAGCAGTTTCCTTCCTCTCTGGTAACGCTCCCCTAACCCGGACAATGCTGGGCCAATGTGCGCCGCCCTATGGGACTCCCGATAACTGCCGGTTGTGACACAGCCTGGGAATGAACCAGTGTCTGTAGTGACGCTTCTAGCACGGCTATGCAGTGCCTTAAACTGCTGCGCCACTCGGGAGGCCAGGACTTCTGTATCTTTGTAGTGACTGAGTCTATTGATACACCATCAATAGACTCAGTCGAGGGTTATTCGATGTCTGCTTTAAAAAAAAATATCCATCTATCAATAGTTGCATTTCTTTGTGAGACGTTGTGGTTGAACCTGAGTTTGAAATTCACTGCTCAACTAAGGGACCTTACAATTATCTGTATGTGTGTAGTACAGAGATGAGGTAGTCATCTCATGCTTTTACTCCTGAACTTATTTAGGCTTTCCATAATAAAGTGGTTGAATACTTATTGACTCAAGGCATTCCAGCTTTTCATTTTTAATTAATTTGTTTAAAAAAATGTTAACTATTCCACTTTGGCACACTTTGTGTGTAGGCCAGTGACCAACAAATCTCAATTGAATCCATTTTAAATTCAGGCTGGAACACAACAAAATGTGGAGAAAGGGTTGTGAATACTTTCTGAAGGCACTGTATAGCCATGTTATTTTTACTTGTTATTTTTATTTGCTATTCACTTTGTATTTATTCCTATATATAATATACTATATATTTATTCCTATATATAATATATATATATATATATATATATAATGTGTATCTTATCTTTAACTCTGCATTGGAAAAGGACACCTAAGTAAACATTTCACTGTTAGTCTACACCTGTTGTCTACAAAGCATGTGACAATTTTTATTACATTTTTTATTTATTCCACGTTGTTTCAATGTCATAACAACATTGAATCAACAAAGTGTATGCCCAGTGGGGAATTTTGCTGTTTTAGAGCAAATTTCTTGTAATTTTACCAATATCTTATTATCTTATCTTATAAAATCTTATCTTATTTTTTGGTTTGGGTGATCGAACCAAAAAGTAACGGAATGGAGCTAAGCACAGGCAGAACACTAGAGGAAACCCCATTGGCCTTGGCTTTGTCCCAATAGCTTTTTATTTTCCATACTGTCGTGTGACTAAAAGTGATACACCTGAGCAGGGGTATATCTTACCCTATGATTGAGGTGGGGAGTACTGCTGGTTCTGTTCTACCTGATAATGAATTGCACCTTCCTGGTGTCCCAGGTCTAAATCAGACCTTGATTAGAGGGAAGGAATAAGAATAATAAAAGAAGCAGTGAAACCGCTTCGAGGTCTAGATTATAATTTGAGGGACCTAGAGTAACTACTAATCATTTTGAGAAACCTTTTCTATTTGTTTCCAGAGTTTTCTGAACACTGTATTGGACTACCATGCCAATTGCTCTATTCATGTTGATACCAGTTCAACAAGGACTGGTACATGTTGAAGTGGCCAGTTTAAAGAAGAAGAATAACGACAAACAGGGAATATAAAACAAGAAGACTGGAATATATGTTGAAGTAATGAGTTTTATTAGAAGGCAGACTTCAAAGTATTGCATTTGAAAGAAATCAATTTACTCGTGAACTACACAATGTCAACCTCAACTAAAACTGGCGGTGGAAGGAAAAAACATATTTGGAATGGAGATTTGTTTGTTCTTTATGCAACATCGAAAGTAGCATCTTATGTTTCTCTTGTATATATTATTGATGCTTGAGTCAGAAGGCGCATATACATTTGAATCATTATCTTTTAAAATATAAAGTGGTCACAGAGTTCCACCCCCATTAAAACCAACCCCATTCTCCTGTCCCATTTTGACAGGTTCCAGCTTAATGGAACTCAATCTCTCAGACATCGACAAATGTCAAAAGTCACTTCCCACTGGGGACAAGCATCAATTTAACGTCTATTCCAAATTGGTTCAACATCATTTCATTGAAATGATGTGGAAACAACGTTGATTCAAGCAGTGTATGCCCTGTGGGTTGTCATAAAGGCCTAGATTAGTCAAGTAAGCTAAGTTACCCCAAAGTGCTGCTCTAGAATCAACTTAAACTATCCACATCCTGACCGTGACATTTAGGAGTAAAAAACACAGCAGGTCCTAGATCAATCAGGTTCTCAGTCAAATCTACAGTAGCTGAGAGAGGTGCACAGAGAACATGCAGTTGCCTAGGCAACCCCGAGGGCCAGAGTTGGCACTGCCACAGGCCTCCTTTCTGGAGTAGGTAGCTCACATGGACCAATAGCAAAGCTGGAAGCAACAAGGCAGGAATTAGCAGGAGCCCAGCTATTGATGACACATCTCCCATAGTGCAGGTGGGTCTTCCCTGTTCTGATTGTCAGCGCTCTAAGAACATGGCTTTAAAGGTTGCTCCCAGAGACTTAAGACTGTCCTCCAACCTTCACTCTTACATTTTGAAAGATTTTTTTATTTTGTTATTTCTAAAGTGCTGGCATTATGTTCAAAGACAAACAAACAATCTTAGTGCAGTTATTTTCCGAGTCTGTCTATAGGTTCACATGCACATCCATTACAGTAGTCAGTCTTACAATACCTCAAGCCTTACTGTAGTTATTACAATTTCTGTAAGCTGGGTGGGTTTATGCAAACGGTCAATAGGAGGTTTTGTATCGGTAGACGAAATGCACTCAAATATAATATTTTTCTTTGTCCTAGGCTCAGAGCTGACCATAGCAAAGAGCCTGATATACAGTGCCTTGCGAAAGTATTCGGCCCCCTTGAACTTTGCGACCTTTTGCCACATTTCAGGCTTCAAACATAAAGATATAAAACTGTATTTTTTGTGAAGAATCAACAAAAAGTGGGACACAATCATGAAGTGGAACGACATTTATTGGATATTTCAAACTTTTTTAACAAATCAAAAACTGAAAAATTGGGCGTACAAAATTATTCAGCCCCTTTACTTTCAGTGCAACAAACTCTCTCCAGAAGTTCAGTGAGGATCTCTGAATGATCCAATGTTGACCTAAATGACTAATGAGGATAAATACAATCCACCTGTGTGTAATCAAGTCTCCGTATAAATGCACCTGCACTGTGATAGTCTCAGAGGTCCGTTAAAAGCGCAGAGAGCATCATGAAGAACAAGGAACACACCAGGCAGGTCCGAGATACTGTCGTGAAGAAGTTTAAAGCCGGATTTGGATACAAAAAGATTTCCCAAGCTTTAACATCCCAAGGAGCACTGTGCAAGCGATAATATTGAAATGGAAGGAGTATCAGACCACTGCAAATCTACCAAGACCTGGCCGTCCCTCTAAACTTTCAGCTCATACAAGGAGAAGACTGATCAGAGATGCAGCCAAGAGGCCCATGATCACTCTGGATGAACTGCAGAGATCTACAGCTGAGGTGGGAGACTCTGTCCATAGGACAACAATCAGTCGTATATTGCACAAATCTGGCCTTTATGGAAGAGTGGCAAGAAGAAAGCCATTTCTTAAAGATATCCATAAAAAGTGTTGTTTAAAGTTTGCCACAAGCCACCTGGGAGACACACCAAACATGTGGAAGAAGGTGCTCTGGTCAGATGAAACCAAAATTGAACTTTTTGGCAACAATGAAAAACGTTATGTTTGGCGTAAAAACAACACAGCTGAACACACCATCCCCCCTGTCAAACATGGTGGTGGCAGCATCATGGTTTGGGCCTGCTTTTCTTCAGCAGGGACAGGGAAGATGGTTAAAATTGATGGGAAGATGGATGGAGCCAAATACAGGACCATTCTGGAAGAAAACCTGATGGAGTCTGCAAAAGACCTGAGACTGGGACGGAGATTTGTCTTCCAACAAGACAATGATCAAAAACATAAAGCAAAATCTACAATGGAATGGTTCTAAAATAAACATATCCAGGTGTTAGAATGGCCAAGTCAAAGTCCAGACCTGAATCCAATCGAGAATCTGTGGAAAGAACTGAAAACTGCTGTTCACAAATGCTCTCCATCCAACCTCACTGAGCTCGAGCTGTTTTGCAAGGAGGAATGGGAAAAAATTTCAGTCTCTCGATGTGCAAAACTGATAGAGACATACCCCAAGCGACTTACAGCTGTAATCGCAGCAAAAGGTGGCGCTACAAAGTATTAACTTAAGGGGGCTGAATAATTTTGCACGCCCAATTTTTCAGTTTTTGATTTGTTAAAAAAGTTTGAAATATCCAATAAATGTCGTTCCACTTCATGATTGTGTCCCACTTGTTGTTGATTCTTCACAATAAAATACAGTTTTATATCTTTATGTTTGAAGCCTGAAATGTGGTAAAAGGTCGCAAAGTTCAAGGGGGCCGAATACTTTCACAAGGCACTGTACCTTTGAAATGAATTGCATGGTGTGTCTGGATCATGGACTCAGTTACGTAGGACTAATTTAATGGGCGTCTCAATGTTTCAGCATGCATTATATAACAGTCATTGAACAAAGACCTGTTGTTATTTCGTCACTGATCCTAAGAAGAAACACACAGGGATTTCCTGACGGATTTCGTCATATCGGCAATCCATACGAAAGGACCTGTAGTTAGTGTAGAACCTCCCCTTCCATGACCACCACACTAGAGGAATGAACACTGTATAAGTGGGTTCTGTAGGAATTGGGTAACCAAATGGCACACAAAGCAGTTGGTACGGGGAACACTTAACAGCTCAGTGTAGGCTACTGTGTGCAGACCATCCACAGCGCGTTGCCAAATTGGTGGACCTCAGCACCCACTCGCTACAATCCCACAATCTTTCCTGCTCATTGTGTTCATTCAGTTTTGTTGGACAAGTTGGACTAAAATGCAGTTTCAGATTAGGCCTCTATTTGAAGAAATAGCTAAGTGCTACACTAAGTAAACATTGTAAACTAGAACATTATATTACATACATATGGGACAGCATTCTTTTCAGCAACCACAAACAGAGCTCACTCTCTTTAGGTTAGCCACAACATTCTCTGAGTTTCACTCAGTTTTCTAGCGCAGCATAATTTCATTTATAACTTCGACCCCACATAAAGTGGGGTTAAGTTATTTTTTGTTGTGTGGCTTGGAAAGATTTAGGTACAACAGATGCAGTAAGGCAGGCAGGAAGTGAATCAGATATAAACAGGTTGAAGCATTAAACAAAGACAATGTATAAAAACAAGGGTTCCTATGGGTAAAGTTTGTACTACTGTAGCCTACTCCATGGCTCATTTGAAGCCTTTCCAGTCTGTGATCATTCATGGTGATAACTGTTGAGTGTGTGATATATATTTCAGATTGATCAAGTCTACATGTTATTCAGGTGGTTTTGAAATAACAAATGACACCAATAACTAAATATTCTGCTACTCAGGCAGTATAGATCACTACTGACAAGAAGTGGAGTAAACTTAGTCATTATTTGATCAAGTAGCATGAAACTAACAAAGGTTTCTAATCTACTGTGTATGTGATAATATGCCACTATTCTAGCCTGTCAGAAATGCTAGACCTATAGAAGCATGCCCATGCAAAACAGTATAGTGTTTCTCGTGTTGACACATACTGTGCTGCAATTCAAGAAGGCAAATGGATTGGAGCTAAAGTCCAGAATATGGAGCGATTTCAGTGTCAACAGAAATTGTGTGTGAATTCCATACTTTTGTATTTGTATTAGGATATTTAATTTAAATTTAATATTTTTGAATTTGTAATGCACAAATGTAATCATTGAATTCATAAATTGAACTTGTATTTCAAGATTTGAAACTGAATTGAATGAATATTGCATTCCGTTTTAAATTCTATTTAAATTTAATTGAATATTAAAATTCAATATTTATACATTCAGTTTCAATATGGTAGATATTGCATTAATTGTATGTGTATCAATTTGACAAAGTAGCATTTCAAGGGTATCAAAGTTTCATACATTCAAATGATCAGATGCATTCAGATTTAGTTTTCAAATTCATTTTTTCAAATTTTATTTTACTTTTATTTAACTAGGCAAGTCAGTTAAGAACAAATTCTTATTTTCAACGATGGCCCGAGGAACAGTGAGTTTACTGCCTTGTTCAGGGGCAGAAGTTCTCTAAATTCAGATTCAAAACCAGAGACAACATTCTGATACTTTCCCAGCCAGGAAAGGTAGAGGAGAACAGATAGAATCAAACACTCTCTGTGGTAAACGGAAGCTTCTAGAGCCAATGTGACATGTTGAATTGATTTTCTTTCTATGGATTTGGCTCTAGTGTTTGAATAATTTTTGGTTATAAGCTATTATGACCCGGTTCCTGAAAGCTAAGACAGTCTGGAACATGGACGTGCCTTCTGTTCACCTCTATAATGATCACAGGCTGCGCAGGACACGTAAGAAGGGAGTGTCACAAAAAAACACAATTTGGCCCCCATAAGAATATATAGTTGAATAGCCCCGGTCATAGCCCTTCTAAGGATAGCCTTTCCACTCCCTATTTAATATTTATCTTGTGAGTGAAAAGGTTTGAAACAGATCTCCTGCATGTCACAAGACTGTGTTAGCCCATTTAGCTAAAGCCTAGAAATTTGAATAGATTTTGATTTGATTATAGGTAAAAATTCAAGAAGTTCATGTAAAGGACGACTCGCTGCTGGCTTATTAAAGGAAAACTCCACCCAAAATATATATATATTTTTTTTTAAAGTCCACTGTTGATACAATCCCAAAATGTTTTGCATGTCAGCAGTCAGGTTTACAAGATATAGGATTTTCAAAAAGCAAAGTGTCACATGCCATATGTCTTTTGCGTCATATGATGCATTTTGCATCATCATGATGATGTGGCAAGTGACACTTTACTTCTTGAAAGTCCAATATCTTGAAAACTTAACAGCTGACATGCAAAACATTTTGGGACTGTATTATTGAAAAAAATACAAAAATATAGTTTTTAGGTGGATTTTTCCTTTAACGTTACTGCTTCCCAATGATTCAGCTCATACTGAGACTCGAACTCAGGTTACTCATGAAATGAGCGTGTTTGGTGGTTCACGCTCATTTGATGAGTCACCTTGCCTGAGACCTAAAGATGTGTTAGTTTGACATGTCTGAGTTTGTGTTAGAAGTGTTAGTTTCAAGTCTCTGGTAAGGATAGTCATTACAAGAGTAACGTGATTTACTGGGTTGACTGTGTTAGCCTAGACATTGGTTCTGTGACTTGGAAGGGTCTCTTCAAGGAGGAGGTCAAAGGGGGGTGAAGTGTAAGACAGGTGGTTCGGTGACCACGCTCGCATAATGAGTAACTTGTCTTGAGACCTGAAAAATTGCATTGTCTGGCGCACATGAGCCCTGGGTTAGAACCCCATCAGTCAAATAAACACGTCTTCAGGTCTCAGGCAAGGTTGCTCATCACATGCATGGATCACCAAACCACCTCTGTTGCACTCTCATTAAATGGGGTGGACAGATCCTTCTGCTTCTGTTTGCCACAGAATGTTGTGCAGTAGGCCTGATTTCAAACCCAGTTAGCTATATTGGTGCCGTGATCTCTGAGTATGAGGTCAAAGGGGGTGAAATGTAACTGAGGTGGTTCAAAGAACCACGCTCTTTTGATGAGTAACCTTGCTGAACACATTAAGACTTGTGTTAGCTTCCTGAATTCATCCCTTTGAGTTTCAGCTTAGAGGGCTAACACAGTCTTGTGACATGCAAGAGACCTGGTTCTAACCCAGTCAGTCACAAGAACAATAAGAAATAGGGAGTGGAAAGGCTATCCTTAGAATAGCTATGACAGGGCTATTCTACTATATTCTTATGGGGACCAAATAGCATTTTTTGTATGACACTCCCTTTTAACGTGTCCTGTGCACCTGTGATTCATCATAGACGGGAACAGAAGGCATGTCCATGTTCCAGAGAGTCTTAGCTTCCTGGAATGGGGTTATAATAGCTTATAGCCAAAACAGCTGAGACAAATTCATAGGAAGAAAATTGGCTTTAGAAACCGCCAGAAGCTTTGGTTTACCACAGAGAGCATCTGTTCTCCTCTACCTCTCCTGGCTGGCAAAGTACAAGGATGTTGTCTGTAGTTTTGAATCTACATTTAGAGAGTTTAATTTGAAAACTAAATCTGAATTAATCTGAGAAATTGAATATATGAAACTTCGATGAATTTTAAATTATAGTTTGTAAACTTGATAAACAGACAATGAATGCAATATCTACCATATTGAAACTGAATGAATTGAAATATAATTTTAAAACTGAATGCAATATTCATTCAATTCAAGTTCAATTCATGCATTTGTGCATTACAAATTCAAAAATATTAAATTCAAATGTAATATCCTAATACAAATAAAATATTATGGAATTCAAATACAATTTATGTTGAAACTGAAATCACTCCATACCAGAGTCTTAATATTTGTATTATTTGCTTACAGGAGCACACAGTAAAGGGGTACTTTTCTAAGCAAGTCCCCTCCAACATTCTAACCTCGCCTGCCAATGTATTCTGTGAAAACAAAGCCTATTTATTGTCAGCACTTATTTTACCTTAGCATTCAGAACTGTACATAAAAAACAATACCTGGCTCTCCATTCTGTCATCATGACTCTAATAAAGCTAGTTTAATTATTTGTCGAAGTCCCAAAACAAACAGATGATTAAGCACAATACACTCTTCCCCTGCAGTCTCGATTAAGGCACTGATCCCCCCGCCCCTTCTTCAGAACAGGACACGTATCAACATTTCCCATCACAGGGAAACTCCCTACCTGATGACAGTATTGCACTGGAAAGCATTTCACTTCCCCTTAGAGCCAGTAGTGGTTGCACATGCAAATCGACCAAAGGAGAAAGCAGTTATTACTTATATTACAGGCTTGGTATTCGGACCGTCTATCTGTCCTATCTTATTAATGAGTTGCAACAAGCAGGTTTAATTATAGATGAGATAAAGAACAAGGAACATAATTGGTTTCTTGTTGGGGATGTAGATAGAATAAGTGAACAACCTATCAATAGGCCAACAAACATGGCAAGTTTGACTGTATATTTGGGTATTCACCGACATCGGCAGACATCTTCACCATCCTTCTTTATTGAAATCACACAGCAGCTCTAGTGCCCTTAAGACGGAAAGTCGGTCACCTTTCTTTCAAATAATTGTTAATGTTATTCCATTCTCCGGCCCACTTTATATGAGCAGATGCAACAAGATGCTAGAAAATAATTGTATCTTGTGGCACCAAGATCCTGTACTTTAATGTACAGTACTGTTCCTATGCTCTACCAGGGCTAGAAACCAGCTGAAGCAGTGCTACAGTTTACATTCACCCACAGTCTCAAACAACCGTTCACTCATCCCACTTCCCTGCAGGTCACATTTCTCAAAAAATACTCTTGTAAACTTATTTGTTTTCTCATTTCCTAGCTAGTGCAATTATAAATCTGGACTCCTAATTACAGAAACAGGACCATCCCCAAAAGAACCATACGACAGGATCATATATATATTAAACACAACACAACTGGCCCAATCTTGAAAATGGCACATATAATAAAGCATTGGAAAGAGGAAATGTGATCTTGTTTGTTCTCTCTTGTTTCATTGTTATGTTATGCCAAGCATGCCAGCGTTTTGAAAGTTGGCCCAGTGTAAGCTGTAGTCGAATGACATTGGGGACAAAAATAGATTTGTTTCTGAAACCAGATCAATCTTGTTTTTTTTAGTAAATATAGATGTTTCCAGAACAATAATATCTAACAAACATGATGTGCTTTCCCATCATGCAATTATAAAACAACAAAAAAAGGCTGTCCATTCAAATGACTGTTTTGGGAGTTGATTAAACCTCATGTTTTTAACCAGGTGTTAGATTAAGTACACATTCATAAACTATAACATACATACCGTGTGGGTGTCTGATAGGCCTATCAATATGTTACCCCAAGCAACCCTTCCATTTAGACTCCCTACTTGTGGCAGCTAGAACAGAAAAAGTGCGACAAAACTAGTAAATGCCGCTGTGCAACATTTTGTCTCTCATCTCCCTAACTGTCGTCGTCAGCATGACCGCCCGTCCAAGTCCACTAACCTCAAACCTTCCAAGATAAGGGGGCAAATGTCAGTTACTTCTTTAGAACAGTCATATCTCAGCAGCTCCATAAGTTTATCATCAATACCCTCCCTATAACCTCTTCAAATAAGCCAGAAGAAATTTCTCATATTAGTTTCATTCAATAATTTACAACAACAAAAATTTGTTGGAGGATGAAAGGAAGCTGTAGGCTGGGTGCTGCAGTCGGTGTCAATCCTTTCTTCTCAGCATGTCTCTAGCATGCCTCCACCCCAGGCCAAGGCCAAACCCAGGTTACACTAATCTGGGTCAAACGTAGGCCAAACGCATGACTCCGAAGAGAAACACATATACCAGTCTCTCCTCCTTGGAGTATTAATGATCTATCTTCAGGCAACTGCTGATTGTTTTCTGTATGCAGATTCATAAATGGCTCTGTTGTTGTTGTTGATTCTCTGTACTCATTTTGCATGCAAGCGTTGTGTTAGTGCATGTTTGTGTCTCTGCCATTGTGATACTGTGTGTTTTTTTGTAAAGGTGTGCTAAATGATGCAAACACTGTTAAGCTGGTTGGTCAGTGTCTCAGATGCATCTGTACTGCACCAGATGTTAAAATCACAAGGTGTGTGGGAACAGTGTGTGTATATACGTGAGTCTATCCACCAAAAGACACAGGCATTGCATTGACTGGCTAATAGAAGAAATCATCTTGTATAAGGATGATCCATAGACAAAAAAGCCCTTCATATTTCCAGATCAAGTGTTCAATCAGTTGGAAAACCACAACCCTTAAGCAACAGGGTAAGAGGTTAAAAGTTTCTCTTCTCTGTCACAAAATCACATGCTTGGTTTTTCCCCCACATGCAATTGTTCAACTGATTTGTTGCTCTGTATGTTGAGATGAGATCATATGATATCTTCCAAGAATTTGTGTGGCACTTAAAGAAGGAACATGGTCATTTGTGTTAAATACACTGATCCATGTTGTTCCTGTAGAGAACTGTACGTTCAGTCTTTTACACAGCCAGTGCAGTGTGAGCTGCTTCAGCGTTACTGAGGTTATTTTCAGAACCCATTCTGCTTTCATTTGAAAAGCGCAATACAGGTTAAACAATAATGTATTCATTATTATTATATCTGTAACCCAAGTATGTCTGGTAGTTTAGGTCTACTGTGTACCCTAGGATTACTATGTTTATGTTTTAACCATTTATTTAAGAGGATCACAATGGAGATATGTTTTCAAACTTTTTTTGTGTCAAACTTGATGATTTTAAATGCATTATCCACATGTGTGGTTGTATTGTGTTTTAAATGATCATATACATCTATCTATCTATTCCAAGAAGAGGGCTATCATTTTACAGTCTTATCTGATCTATTCCATAGATGAAACTGTTATGTAGCAAGTTCTACTGCTATGCAGGAATGATAACACAACAGTGTTACTTTGTTCAGTTTTCTACAATTGGGTCTTGAAGATGAACCAGAACACAAAAAATTATCTAGAGAAATAGTAAAGTAATGTTTTTCCATTTTTAAATGAGAGATTTCTTATATTCGCTAAGTCATTCTGCTTGTTCCCCAGCAATGCCTGTGTCTGTTCAGCATAAAACATCTTGTACTTCTTGTACTCCCTGTCCTGCTAAAGAATACACTGCAGTGTGTGTGTTTTTGTGTGTGTGTTTGTTCATTGCACAGTACTATAAGTTCTGCAAGCGTGGCTTCTCGTGCTGAGAGGTTCCCTTTGGAGAGCGTGGAGGAGGACAAGAGATGGAGGAGAAAAGAAATAGCAAGCGATAGACAAAGTGTGGCGCTGGATGGATCGGAGACAGTAGTCAGGGGATATTCACTGCCCGTTCACTATCAGGCCGTCTCAAAACTCCTCCCCTTCCTGTCCCGGGGCCATGTTGCCCCGCTCTCCGGCCTCGCCTCCCGGCATCATCGTTCCCTCCACACCATCCAACCCCATTTCCTCCTCCTCCTCCTGCTGCTCATCCCCCCCTGCCTGGGAAACAACAATCTCTGCATCCACGTCCTCCCCTACAGCCACCCCCGATCCCGGGCTGCCCATGTCCAACAGGGCGTGAGTTCTGAGTGGGTCCTTGAGTTCCGGGTACAGCCTCTGGTCCAGGGAAAGGCTAGAGGGGGTCAGGGATTTGAAGTCGGTTTCGAAGGGGAGCACCACCCCGGGTCCGGCGGCTCCCAGGGCCAGGCCCAGGCCCACACCAGCGGCCACCCCCACACCGGCCCGGTAGACCTCCATGCCGTCGGGTAGCATGGACTTGATCTTGGGCAGCCAGCGTTTGCGGACGCGCCGCGCGTTGGTGCACATGTCAGCGGCGATCACGTTCATCTCACTCTCCTTGAAGTTGGGCGCAAAGTTCTGACAGTAGACTAGAGAGAGAGGGGGGGGGGGGGAGTTGGAAGACATTCAGCTTTGTAAATCAGTAGCCGTTTTGCCTGTTGCTCAGTCAACAGTACCAGTCAAAAGTTTGTACACACCTACTCATTCAAGGGTTTTTCTTTATTTTTAATACTTTCTACATAGTAGAATAATAGTGGACATCAAAACTATGAAATAACACATATGGAAATGATGTAGTAACCAAAAACTTTTAAACAAATCAAAATATATGCTATAATTTAGATTCTTCAAAGAAGCCACCCTTTGCCTTGATTACAGCTTTGCACACTCTTGACATTTTCTCAGCCAGCTTCATGAGGAATGCTTTTCCAAAAGTCTTGAAGGAGTTCCCACATATGCTGAGCACTTCACTTGGCGGTCCAACTAATCCCAAACCATCTCAATTGGGTTGAGGTTGGGTGATTGTGGAGGCCAGGTCATCTGATGCAGCACTCCATCACTCTCCTTGGTCAAATAGCCCTTACACAGCCTGGAGGTGTGTTTTGGGTCATTGTCCTGTTGAAAAACAAATTATAGTCTCACTAAGCGCAAACCAGATGGGATGGCGTATTGCTGCAGAATGCTGTGGTAGACAGTGTCACCAGCAAAAGACACAGACAGTGTCACCAGCAAAAGACCCCACACCATCACATCTCCTCCTCCATGCTTCATGATGGGAACCACACATGCGGAGATTATCCGTTCACTTACTCTGCATCTCACAAAGACACGGCGGTTGGAACTAAAAATTTCACATTTGGACTTATCAGACCGAAAGACAGATTGCCACCTTTCTAATGTCCATTGCTCGTGTTTCTTGGCCCAAGCAAGTCTCATCTTCTATTGGTGTCCTTTAGTAGTGGTTTCTTTGCAGCAATTCGACCATGAAGGCTTGATTCACACAGTCTCCTCTGAACAGTTGATGTTGAGATGTGTCTCAAGTCAATTCACAAGGTGCAGTTAACTCTAATGAACTTATCCTCTGCAGCGGAGGTAACTCTAGGTCTTCCTTTCCTGTGTAGGTCCTCATGAAAGCCAGTTTCATCATAGTGCTTGATGGTTTTTGCGACTGCACTTGAATAAACTTTTAAAGTTCTTGAAATGTCCTAAACGCATTAAGAAAGAAAGAAATTCCACAAATGAACTTTTAACAAGGCACACTTGTTATTTTAATTGCATTCCAGGTGACTACCTCATGAAACTGGTTGAGAGAATGCCAAGAGTGTGCAAAGATGTCATCAAGGCAAAGGATGGCTACTTTGAAGAATCTAAATTATAGCATATATTTTGATTTGTTTAACCCTTTTTTGATGACTACATGATTCCATGTGTTATTTCATAGTTTTGATGTCATCACTATTATTCTAGAATTAGATTTTTTTTTTTAAACCTTCAATGAGCAGTTGTGCCCAATTTTTTGACTGGAACTGTATATGCATAGTTGATCGTTGTTTTTTAAAATAATAAAACAAATATTACACTTAAACAAGTGATGTTAAAATGTACTTGAACTTCCATGAATTCACACCTCTTCAGTCATAATCTCACAAATCATCTACAACAGTTTGACTCTTAAACAATAATCATTCAACAGAGGCTGCCATCCCCATGAACCATTATCCTCCATATTTCACAATGTAAGATCAACATTTGACCAGCGCCAGACTCACGTTTGACAGCATTGAGCACACGGCTGTCCAGAGGTTTTCTACTGGGGTCACTGGTAGAGGAACGGATGCCAGTTCCACAGCTGTTAGCCAGGGTGTTCCTGCAGGCACACAGAGCCAACACCAGAGGGCAGCGGTAACACCAAACCCATAGGATTACATGTCTCAACACGATTGACTGTGCTGCACTCCAAAACCATAGATTTATGCTGACTTGAGAATATACATTCATACATATATATTACACTTAGAAAGCAAGGAATGTAAATGTAAGTTGGATATGTGGAAAGATTTTGAGTATGAATATGACCCCACATGAAACAGATCATTATAAATCTATACTGACAAGGTTAACATCTTCTGAATCTGAGTCACACCTAAAACATGTAAATAATGTCATTATTAATCAATACCTTCAGACTAGCTTTGACTTACCTGTCGAAGAACGTGGCGAGCAGGCGACGCAGTAGGACTTTGTGTTTGATGCCAGCACACAGGTGACAGTTCATCAGCTGGCCCCGTGTCATAAACACAGATGTACCTTGGGTGGTATGATAGAGAGCTCCCTGAGTGAAATAGGTTTCCCTATCACTAGTCCATTACCCTGTGTTTCTGTCACTACTCCATTACCCTGTGTTTCTGTCACTACTCCATTACCCTGTGTTTCTATCACTAATCCATTACCCTGTTTCTATCACTACTCCATTACACTGTGTTTCTATCGCTACTCCATTACCATGTGTTTCTGTCACTACTCCATTACCCTGTGTTTCTATCACTAATCCATTACCCTGTTTCTATCACTACTCCATTACACTGTGTTTCTATCGCTACTCCATTACCCTGTGTTTCTGTCACTACTCCATTACCCTGTGTTTCTTTCACTAATCCATTACCCTGTGTTTCTATCACTAATCCATTACCCTGTTTCTATCACTACTCCATTTCACTGTGTTTCTATCGTTACTCCATTACCCTGTGTTTCTATCACTAATCCATTACCCTGTTTCTATCACTACTCCATTACACTGTGTTTCTATCGCTACTCCATTACCCTGTGTTTCTGTCACTACTCCATTACCCTGTCTTTCTATCACTAATCCATTACCCTGTTTCTATCACTACTCCATTACACTGTGTTTCTATCACTACTCCATTACCCTGTGTTTCTGTCACTACTCCATTACCCTGTGTTTCTTTCACTACTCCATTACCCTGTGTTTCTATCACTAATCCATTACCCTGTTTCTATCACTACTCCATTACACTGTGTTTCTATCGTTACTCCATTACTCTGTGTTTCTATCACTAATCCATTACCCTGTTTCTATCACTACTCCATTACACTGTGTTTCTATCACTTCTCCATTACCCTGTGTTTCTGTCACTACTCCATTACCCTGTGTTTCTATCACTAATCCATTACCCTGTTTCTATCACTACTCCATTACACTGTGTTTCTATCACTACGCCATTACCCTGTGTTTCTGTCACTACTCCATTACCCTGTGTTTCTTTCACTACTCCATTACCCTGTGTTTCTATCACTAATCCATTACACTGTGTTTCTATCATTACTCCATTACCCTGTGTTTCTATCACTACTCCATTACCCTGTGTTTCTGTCACTACTCCATTACCCTGTGTTTCTATCACTACTCCATTACCCTGTGTTTCTATCACTAATCCATTACACTGTGTTTCTATCGTTACTCCATTACCCTGTGTTTCTATCACTACCCCATTACCCTGTGTTTCTATCACTATTCCATTACCGTTTCTATCACTACTCCATTACACTGTGTTTCTATCACTACTCCATTACCCTGTGTTTCTGTCACTACTCCATTGCCCTGTGTTTCTATCGCTACTTTACAACCCAACTCTGCCAGCCTCTCATTTCTTTCATGAAACATTTATGCTGTAAAAGTACTCTATCACCCTGACAGTGCTATTTCACTCCATCACTTATTTTGTAACCCTTTATTCCCATCACTTATGTGACAACTCTTATGAATACGATTTCCAAAGTATTTATAGCAAATGGCAAATCAACTTGAACTTGAACATTTCATACAGCATTTGATCTAATCTCAACCTGACTAGGTATCCCCCTTTCCATTCCTTTTACCTCAACCCTTTTACCAAAGACCAACAGAGACCTTGCACTATTCATCAATCTCCCCTGCAGCATACCTCCCACTAGCTCCAGTTTCTCCCCCGGGTCTCCTTCGGTGTAGAGCTTGGGGTGGCAGCGGTATCCGATCTGGCTGATGAGGCTGGCGGGCAGGGCCACCAGGTCCCTACGGACCAGCACACAGGAGCGGTTCTCCAGGGACAGGGGTATGGCTGCCATCTCTGGCTTGTCCTGGACTGGAGAGGGACAGGTGAGGAGAGGGGGAGGGTTAACTCTGTAGTGTAGGAATTCATAGGGAAGAGTTATGGATAGAACTATAAACCCTTTCTATAGAGAGGGAGGCGTTCACCCTACGTGAAATACAGAGAGACAGAATGACAAAGAGAATGAGAGTCACACACATACACACACTACTATCTAGTCGTGAGGGTGTTTAATACATTCTAAGTTCCAGAGGGACACAGGAGAGAGAGTTACTGGTTTCAAACTTTGGATTCCCTCCCAAAAACATCCCATTAACCTCAAGATACTGTACATACAAACACTTACACCAGACACGTCCACACACACCAGATGTGCTCTCTCACACACACACACATTTCTTCTTCTATCCTTGTGGGGACCAAACAATTGATTCCAGTTCAAAATCCTATTTTCCCTAAACCCTAACCCCAACCCTAATTCTAACCCTAACCCTAATTCTAACCTCAACCCTAATTCTAACCCCAACCCTAATTCTAACCCTAACCCTAATTGTAACTCGAATCCTAAACCTAAGCCTAAAATAGCAATTTTCCTTGTGGGGGCCAGCAAAATGTCACCACCTGTCCGAATTGTACTTCTGGTCTCCACAAGGATAGTAAAAACACACATGCTCGTGCACGCACGCACACAACGCACGCATGCACAAAACACATGCACGAAACGCACACACACACACACACACACACACACACACACACACACACACACACACACACACACACCACTCTCAAATATCCCACAATGTCACCCTGGGGTGCTCTGACTGATTGCAGATAGAATGCTGAAACTCTAGACTTTGACAAACCTGTCCAATAACAATGCCTTGAGCAGCAAAAAATATGAAGCACTGCAGTAGAGAGAGTGAAGTGTGTGTGTGTGTGCATTAGAGTTGTGATAAAGGAGCTGTTGTTGGTCACGATGTACAGTAAAATGTATAACTTCATACAGCGTTCCCAAATGCCTATATAAAGTCCCATAAGCAGTGGCGACCTGTCATTCAGTGCCTGTTTTGAGCCCCACAGCAACAACATTTTTCCATTAATACGTGTCACATATCAGTTTGCAATCAATGTAAAAGAAAAGTCAAATACATTTCATTGAGTTAATAAACCCTCCATACAAACATGGTCTTTTTTATGCTTTCTTGAGTAAGGCAGCTCCAAAATGCAGGGGTTTCAGCCTAGCTCAGTGCTTTCTGTGGTGGTGAGGCAGCCAGCGGAAAATACGGAGCGTAGGGGTTGGTAATGTTCTCTAGGTGCGCCGTGATTGGCTCAGTGTTCTGTCACTCATGGTGACACTGCTTCACTGCCAAATCTAAGGGTAGAGCTCGAACATTCAAGTCCCTTGGATGCTGCCATAGAGTTACATTAGAAGTGCCCATCCAAGAAGGCTCAAGATTATTGGCTACAGATAAAATCAAGTTATATCTACAGTAGCTTTGTTGGGACTGATCATGTCAACATCATACTTTCAAATTCTTAGCTAGCAGTCATCATCATGAATCAAGTCAAATCTACTGGTAAATCATTTTTAATCCTTGTCATATGAAGACAAATAATGGAAAGAAATTCTAGATAAAACAATGCTCTTCGGCCTTTGGACATAAACATTACACAACCAGTTCTAAATCGCAAATTCAACTATGAGTGGTTTGGAAGGAATCAGTGGCTAACTGTAAGCATTGCAAAGCAATCACTGGTCTGCAATTCAGTGGAGTGGGTGTGTGGTACCAATTCTGGGTTTAAGGGTCTCTTTTCCAAGCTTAAAATTATAAACATTCAACATTAGCCATACTTTCAATCCAGCATGATTTCTGCCTCTCTCAAAACAACTGTTTACTCAGAACTGGGAAATCAGACCTAAGTGAGTTCAAGACAACTGGGAACTCGGGGAAAAAACGTTTGGAATGGTCATCCAACTCGGAATTGTAAGTCGGGAACTCAGGCCTCTTTCTAGAGCTACGACCTGAAGATCACTGACGTCATCATGATTCTACCCCCCCCCCCAGAGTTCCCAGTTGTCCTGAAAGCACCATAAATCCAGAGAATGCCAGACTTTGATGACAAAGTTTGATGACAAAATTAGTCCAACGAAGGACCGCCGCGCCACCTTCCTGTTCCAAGTAAGCACAGCACAATAAGGTAAGTCCAGAAATGTCTTGTATGCTGCTGCATAAATGATGTAATATGCCAGGGAGATATGTACACTGTAGATAAGAAAGTAATACCAAGTGTATGTAGTGTAGTAAGCTGTCAGTAGTCCATGTGCCTCACCCTAATAATTTGGTCTATTTTCCCCTCTTAATTTCGCCTACTGTTCTGATTTGGTGGTGCACATGTAGCCTGTAACCTGTTTTAGAGAAATATAATCATTGAATTTTGTAAGATCTTTCATTGTCTGCTTATATGCCCCCTATATTTATTCTATGGTTCTTACTTGGTGTAAAGGGAGAACACTGTAAGAACGGCCCATGTTCTGAATTCTGTCGCTGTACATTCAAAAGTGCAGAACAAATACTGTAGTTATATTGACTATGTTCGTCCTAACTCGCTCATTAATGTATTAATCGAAATTACAGATTGCATCTTATCTGCTTGTTGTCCCCTTATGACATAGTTTGTACATCTCAATTGTCAGTAGAAACCACATTTGTTTAAGCAAGTCAGCCATATCAGCTATGCTTTTTTTTAAAGGCAGTAAATGTGGTTGAACTGTTTCACTGCCAGACAAGACTCAGCTGATAGCCAGGTGAAACAGTGGTAAGGTGTTGGGACTGCTGTTGGGACTCTGCTGTTGGGACAGCTTTATGTAAGCCCTAGCAGTTTGTGGACACCGTTTGTCACCGTTATAGTGCAATTAATCTATTGTTTAGTGTTGTGTAGTGGTTTTGCTGGCATGCATCCCCCAACATTGCTTTGGGTTTTCCCCACCAAGATTTACATGCTAAAATCACCACTGACTATAAACATGACATGATGCAATGCTAATGTTAAGCAGGCCTAAATTATCTATATCATTTATGACATGCTATGAGATGCATTATATGAAACCCATTTTATGAAGCCACATGTGACATTATTTATGACACATCCATTCATGATTTTGTAAGAACAATGTATAGGACAGCTTACAAAACTGGCACGCTTGGATATCAAATGTGTTACCTGATACAAGAGTACTAACCTGATCCATTCTCCAGCTCAACATTTAGTAATACGTTTCTTAAATATTGCCCCCTAAAACCATTTTTCTACATGGCTGTTTTTGTCTGTATAATACGCAACATATTCTTTGATTCTTACATTTCAAAATGAAAGGAATATTGCTTCATTTGACTCATGAAGTGAGATATTGCAAGGGAGCCTTTGCTTTGACATCAAAGGATATTCTCATGCTAAGAGGTTATCAGAGAATTGGGCAGCACTTTATGTGACGCAGTCCTGGAAAGTATTTTCTAGAAAACTACAATTGCTAGCATGTAGTTCTAAGGTAAATACCAGGTAAAAGATATACAGTAACAGCATTATCAAGCAACAGTTGATACTTACTTCCGTATGGGTTGGCTGAGCGCCCATAGATCTGACTGTAGGCCTCTTCCGTGATCCCGTCGTACGGTTCTTCCTCAAACTCCTCATCCTCGTTCTGGTAGGAGGTAGGGCTGTCTGTGGTGGGCAGGCTGGAGGCCCCAGGACTGGACCTCTCTCCCCCGGCCATTGGGTAGGGCTGCATCCCCGGGAAGATGGTGGTCCCGACCGAACCTGTGTAAAACAATGAGCTTCCCCTGGAGAGCCGTCCCCCCAGCTCAGATGAAGAGGACCCTCTCTTATGATGACTCAGGCTGGGCAACCCCAGTGGGGTCGGATCGCATCCCTCCAGTTTGATCTTCCGTGTGGGCAGCACCAGGGACGGGGACCAGCCCTGCGGCCTCAGGATGGAGGTCCCTGCCCCAGCCATGGTGTTGTTGCTGGGACTCTGTGGCTCTGAGCCTGATTGCTGCTCCTCCATAGCAGCCGTTTGGGAGTCGCAGTGGGGCGAGTTGGCCTTGAACATCAGGTCCATGCCTCTCTCCACAATATGCTGGATCTGAAGATACCCGGCGGTGTACATCACCACCAGCTGCTCGCTGGCTGCCATGGTCAGCTTGCCCGTGTAGCAGAAGGATAATATAAGCTGGAAGCAGGCAGGAGTCACCGATGAGGGCAGCTCGAACTGGCTCTTGGATGAGCCACTGAACAGGTCTCGGAAGTAGAGGCTGCTGGCGGCTAGTACAGCCCGGTGGGCCTTAAAGGGCTGGCCTTTAACCAGGATGGAGACATCACAATACTGGCCCAGCAGGCGCTGCTCGTTGAGGGAGCCCAGCACGGTGCTGCCGAAGCTGGGGATCTCCACGTGGAGCAGCTGGGACATGGTGGTGGAGGAAGAGGAGGAGGAGGAAGAGGGTCTTTAAAGAGTCACCACAGACAAGATCAGTGAGAGGGACATCTGTAGAAGGAAAGGGATGGATTAGACAAATTGGAAAAGTTGAGAAGAAAGGAGGATACAGTTCAGTGTGTTAGAAACAGAGCAAAAAGAGAGGAGAAAGACAAGTGAAAGAGATGTGTGACAGAGAGGCTAGAGTGGGCTGGGGTGAGAGAAAGAAAGAGTGAAGTGAGAGATCAGAAAAAGAAAGGTGAGAGAAGAGTGTGTGAACAAAGAGAGAGAAAAGAGGGTGGGAAATAGACAGAAAGAGAAAAAGGCAGAGGAAGCTATTTAAACACATGAACATCGATTCCTTTGAATGAGGGCATTGTAAAACGCCCATTTTGGTTAAGATGGCTTGATTTCACAGAACTATAAAAAGCTGAAATTCTTAAAATAATATTTTAAAAAATCACATTTTCTGCAAAGTATGAAATAATTAAATGATGTCATCATTTTGGCAGACCTCACTGAAAACATAGAAACTGCAGAAATATGGTATAAAAACATGAATGAATAATGTTCTGTTAATATGCAAAGTAAGAATTCAAAGTAGTTGAATTCAGTGATAAAAGGAAGTCAATATAACCAGAGTAATGATATAATTGACACATATTATTCACACTCGTAAGTGTGATCCCTTCACTTTGACTATATAAACTAAACTGTAGCCAGCAAGGAAACATATGCATTATCCCTGGAAACACATAACTTCGGAGAGACAAATATATTTAACTTTGATAGCTCCCTTTACAATAACAACCAGTTACAGGTCGACAAGCTCCCCAGATGTATTTGCATACGCTCCTTCATTCCATGAACCTTATCTTTGTGTGCTTCCCCACTCACTCGCCAGTTTCATTATTGAGCAATGCTGCAGAAAGGTTTCCAGGAATACAAACTGAAAAGTGTCATCCCCCTCTCCCGCCTCCACAGACACACACACATCCCTCTCTCCCGCCTCCACAGACACACACACACATCCCTCTCTCCCGCCTCCACAGACACACACACATCCCTCTCTCCCGCCTCCACAGACACACACACATCCCTCTCTCCCGCCTCCACAGACACACACACATCTCTCTCTCCCGCCTCCACAGACACACACACATCCCCCTCTCCCGCCTCCACAGACACACACACATCCCCCTCTCCCGCCTCCACAGACACACACACATCCCTCTCTCCCGCCTCCACAGACACACACACATCCCTCTCTCCCGCCTCCACAGACACACACACACATCTCTCTCTCCCGCCTCCACAGACACACACACATCCCTCTCTCCCGCCTCCACAAACACACACACATCCCCCTCTCCCGCCTCCACAGACACACACACATCCCCCTCTCCCGCCTCCACAGACACACACACATCCCTCTCTCCCGCCTCCACAGACACACACACATCGCTCTCTCCCGCCTCCACAGACACACACACATCCCTCTCTCCCGCCTCCACAGACACACACACATCCCCCTCTCCCGCCTCCACAGACATACACACATCCCTCTCTCCCGCCTCCACAGACACACACACATCCCCCTCTCCCGCCTCCACAGACACACACACATCCCTCTCTCCTGCCTCCACAGACACTCACACATCCCTCTCTCCCGCCTCCACAGACACACACACATCCCCCTCTCCCGCCTCCACAGACACACACACACATCCCTCTCTCCCGCCTCCACAGACACACACACATCCCCCTCTCCCGCCTCCACAGACACACACACATCCCTCTCTCCCGCCTCCACAGACACACACACATCGCTCTCTCCCGCCTCCACAGACACACACACATCCCTCTCTCCCGCCTCCACAGACACACACACATCTCTCTCCCGCCTCCACAGACACACACACATCCCTTTCTCCCGCCTCCACAGACACACACATCCCCCTCTCCCGCCTCCACAGACACACACACATCCCCCTCTCCCGCCTCCACAGACACACACACATCCCCCTCTCCCGCCTCCACAGACACACACACATCCCTCTCTCCCACCTCCACAGACACACACACATCCCTCTCTCCCGCCTCCACAGACACACACACATCCCTCTCTCCCGCCTCCACAGACACACACACATCTCTCTCCCGCCTCCACAGACACACACACATCCCTTTCTCCCGCCTCCACAGACACACACATCCCCCTCTCCCGCCTCCACAGACACACACACATCCCCCTCTCCCGCCTCCACAGACACACACACATCCCCCTCTCCCGCCTCCACAGACACACACACATCCCTCTCTCCCACCTCCACAGACACACACACATCCCTCTCTCCCGCCTCCACAGACACACACACATCCCTCTCTCCCGCCTCCACAGACACACACACATCCCTCTCTCTCGCCTCCACAGACACATCCCTCTCTTCTCTTCTCCTCTTTCTCGCACACACATGGATGGACACACACAGACACCACACACACACACACACACACACACACACACACACACACACACACACACACACGCACATGCACACACATCCCATCCATCGCAGACAGCTCTGACCTGTACAACCCAATCCTCAGGAAAGGAGAGTGGACACACCATGAAGCTTTCACGCGCCAACACCAGAAAAGAAAGCAGGAAGAGAGAAAAAAGCACTCTGTTGCTCTCTCTTATTCTCAAAGCCTCCCTCTCTGACTCTATCTTGCTCTCTGTCTCACTTGAGCTCGGAGCTTTTCTCCCTCCCTCTGTTTTCATTCTCTCTCGCAAAGCTTTTCTCCCTCGCTCTTTTCTCTCTCACTCTCCTTTTACTCTCCCTCTCCCTCACCTTCTCCCTCTCCCAGGGCTGAATTCAACAAGTGCTGCTGCAGCTGGAGAGAGCGCATCAATGATGAAAGGAGTGGGAGGCTCTCTGTGTGCAATCAATGCAGCATCTATACGTATGTCACAGGGAGAGGGAGGGATGGAGCGAGAGAAAAAAACAGGGTAGAGTTACAGACAAACAGAGACGGAGACTGGGTGGAGGGGGTTGGGGGGGAGTTGAGACAGAGGGAATGTCGCTAAGAAAGGCAATTGCGTTGTAGCAACTTCAGCTCCTATCTGAACCTAAGCAGCGGCCAAAAAATAGAAAACGTCATAAAAATAGCAAGTTAATAAAATAAGAGTTGAATGAGAAAAAAGTAAGGAGAGAAAAGGAGCTCATTATACTGTCTGAAATGTGCAGTTGAAAGTAGCCCTGTCATTCACCCTGAAATCTCCAGTTTGATGCAAGAACATATTGAGAATGTGACTCATACTTAAACAGCTCATACCACTACCACTACTGATTCTGAATGCCGGAAAATATTAATCTTGCTAGCGTTTGTGCAAGTATCACATTGGGAGTGTCTGTTAAAACGCTGTGACTGTCTCTTGGGGGATTTTAAACATGAGTGAGTGAGTTCTCTAAGTGAGATGTCACTGGGTTCACTATGTTAGCTTGTTCAGGTAGACAGCTCCCTCTGTTGTCTGGTTGCATTTTTGGACAGGCACTGAGCAGGTCTCCCGGACTGCTGTTTGTCGGTGGATTAGAGCGGGAAAAAGGACCCCAGACGTCATTGAGTGTGACAGAGGAAAGCCCAGGGAAACGTTAGACAGCAGCTTACTGTACAGAGAGTGTCTCTGCTAAGGACTGTGAAGGAAGCTGTGAACATAAAACAACCATGACACAGATTGACACACGTAAGAGAGAGAGAGACTGAGAGAGGGAGAGATGAACGGGAACAACTGAGTGAGAGGGATAGAGAGAGGGAAAGAGGGAGTGTCTAGTGTGTGGGCAACATGATGTGTGTATGTGTGTGTGTGCCAATCCTTTTTTCCCTCTTAACATTTGGCATATTAAGAAAACTTGTAGATTCACTGGTAATTTACTCACTGCTTAGCAATGTAAACAACACCAGCTAGAATACACACTGTAGGCGCAATGATGGCACAAATACATGAAATTACAGATAATCGGAAATTAGATAAAAGTATCTTGTTATTCTTGTCATGTGGTATTTCCCCCCTCCCTCCCTCCCTCCCTCCCTCCCTCCCTCCCTCACTCACTCCCTCCCTCCAGCCAGACAACGACCCAGCCTGCCAAATGTAATGCAAATAGAGATATCCAAACTGGGCAAACTTCTCACTTCACATCCCCACAGGGAAAGACATCACCCCCTTTCTCTTCCCCTCTTCCTCTCTTCATATCACGGCACTTTCCCTCTGAGCTGCTGTCTTTCTGCCAATTAATGCACACAGGGCTGCAATGCAGTGAGTCCCACGCGCGCCACAGCACAGAGAGAAGTGAAGCATGCTGGGTATAGAGTCTACAGACATGCATGTACGTGCCAGCCTGGGCAGAGAGGGGGAGGGGGATCCAGAAATATGTTGAGTCAGGCAGACGGGAGGACACAGCACTGCGCACAGCACATCAGCTCTGAAACAGCCCACTAAATTTAGACTTTGTACATCTCTGATAACAAACATAAAGAAATGAACTCCATCAACCGGCTGTCTATTTCTGGCTAATCTTGGTTAAATCAACCGGCTGTCTATGTCTGGCTAATCTTGGTTAAATCAACCGGCTGTCCATTGCTGGCTAATCTTGGTTAAATCAACCGGCTGTCCATTGCTGGCTAATCTTGGTTAAATCAACCGGCTGTCTATGTCTGGCTAATCTTGGTTAAATCAACCGGCTGTCAATTTCTGGCTAATCTTGGGTAAATCAACCGGCTGTCTATGTCTGGCTAATCTTGGTTAAATCAACCGGCTGTCCATTGCTGGCTAATCTTGGTTAAATCAACCGGCTGTCTATGTCTGGCTAATCTTGGTTAAATCAACCGGCTGTCAATTTCTGGCTAATCTTGGTTAACCCAGAACTAAAATCTCATGTAATTTAGTCAGATTTATGTTTACGTGGTCTGTCCACGAGAGATTAATGTTTGGCTGTCGTGTGCTCTGTGTGTATCTGTTTGTGTCTCTGAAGTTGAGAGAGGGAGCGGGATAGAGAGAAATATATATATTTGAATATATATATATTTGAGAGAGAGAGAAACAAATAGAGTGCCCTGTGTCAGAGTGTGTGTGTGTTTGTGTGTGTTTGTGTGTCCACGCCCGCACGCTGCTCTACGTCAAAGCCTCATTGACAGCGCCCTCTCTTTTTTTTTTACTAGGTGTGTTTTTAGAATCATGTCTTTATGTGGCACTGTGAGTTATGAGTGTGTAGGTGTAGTTTATGGAACGGGAGATTTGAATGCTGTTACTGCTCCTACCAACTGTATTGGAATGTGTTAATCAGGGCTGCACTCTGGTTGCTGGTGCTGATTATTTGTAATAGCAGGCTGGAGTATTTGAATATGCAATGCAGGCTTATAGACCAGATGGTATAGGTCAACCCTACTCCCTACTCTCCACACACACAACACTGAAATTATAAAATTTTAGAGAATATGCACAAAGGGACAATATAACACAAAACATGTTTTAAAGCACAGCAGCACTTTTTAATGTTTGTAATGGGAGCTATTGTTTAAACCTGTGATGATTCTATGTCCCTTTGATGAGTCCATTCAAATTCTTTGCAATATTAAACTGAGGCAATATATGCTAAAAGCCTTCCAGTGTAAAGTCTATAGCCACCGCTATAACGGTGAGGCTATACAATCTCAATATGAACAATCCATCTCTATAAATATTCAGATACTGCAGTTGTTCTCATGTCTAAAGTGTAACAGACAACAGATTCCATCCACGTTGTTGAGACGGCCGACTCCCTGGCAACAGTTCTACCAATCGGGACGGACTGACGGAGCGTCTGCCACGGCTCTCGTTGATGCATTGAGAGAAGAGAGCGATTGAGGAGAGAGTGAGAGAAGAGAGATGTCTGACTGCTTATAGCTGCTTATAACGCAACATCAGGCATGACCTCCCCTGGGATAAGTTGTCTATACAAAGTCAATGTCAGATCATTTTTGTTTGACGTTGGAATCGGCTGAATCACCGGCTTATGTAATATGGATACAGTGATTTTTTTGTTGGTGATATGATATTGTCTAGATTTTCTTTCTAATCTGAAGCAGAGCACTTAGACTAAAACTTTGGATGGAAGGTTTTGTCTAACATTGGATGGAAACAGCCAAGTTCCAAGTTTTTAAGCTGTCTCCAAGCTCTCGTTGTCATCACAATGGGAACACATACAGCACAACATACAGTGTAAACGTATAGTGCATAATACATATTTATCATACAATGCATCATCCACATATTTCTTACCTAGTCTGGTGCATATGCTTATTGCAGTAACTAACTACCTTCAATTCCCTCAACCTAAACACTAACATTTCAACCACCCTCCACTTGAGTCCCTCTACACAGGTTTCTGACAGTGTACTCCTGTAGTGGTACCTGTCTCTATCCCTCAGTAGCAGAGATGAGGGGGTAGACTCAGAAGAGGGACTGCCAGTGAGTTCTAGGCAGGCAGACTGGTGTTAGACTAATGGACTCCAAGTGGGCGTAGGAGGTAAACAAACAAACAGTCACAGCAGCTACATCAGCCCCACTGACAATGACAGCAGGACATCAGGGCTTTTAGAAATACAGCATGAGAAAGAGGGATAGAGAGAGAGAGAGAGAGAGAGAGAGAGAGAGAGCGAGCAAGCAAGCGAGCGAGGCACAGTGAGGAATGAGTAAGATAGAGATATAAACTGTAGTAGGCTATACGCATATTGAAATTGGAAAGTGAGCGAGAGAGTGAGAAAAATGTATTTTACAATAAACATATACAAATTCCAATTGGCTACACTTAAACTATTTAACACCATCCTCAGCTCTGGCATCTTCCCCAATATTTGGAGCCAAGGACTGATCACCCCAATCCAGAAAAATGGAGACAAATTTGATCCCAATAACTACTGTGGGATCTGCTTCAACAGCAACCTCAAGTAAATCCTTTGCATTATCATTAACAGCAGACTCCTATATTTCCTCAGTGACAACAACATCCTGAGCAAATGACAAATTGGCTTTTTACCAAATTATCATATGACAGACCACGTATTCACCCTGTACACCATACCTGACAAACAAACAAAACAAACCAAACCAAAAACTATTCTCATGCTTTGTTGATTTCAAAAAAGCTTTTGACTCAATTTGGCATGAGGGTCTGCTATATTAATTGATGGAAAGTGGAGTTGGGGGCAAAACATACGACATTATAAAATCCATGTACACAAACAACAAGGGTTTCTGTTAAAATGTTTAAAAAAAACACACTTATTTCATTTCTCAGGGGTGAGACAGGGATGCAGCTTGAGTCCCACCCTTTTCAACATATACATCAATGAATTGGCGAGGGCACTAGAACAGTCTGGTGCATCTGTCCACAACCAAGGATGGTATACAGCAGCACCTAGCTCTTCTGCACATATTCTGTTAGACCTGGGCCCTGACAGTGAATCTCATTAAGACAAAAACAATTCCAAAAAAAGTATATTTGCCAGGACCACAAATACAAATTCCATCTAGATACCCTTGCCCTAGAGCACACAAAAAACGATACCTACCTCTGCCTAAACATCAGCACCACAGGTAACTTTCACAAAGCTGTGAACGATCTGAGTGACAAGGTCAGAAGGGCCTTCTACGCCATCAAAATAAACATACATTTCAACATCTCATTTAGGATCTGGCAAAAAAATACTTGAATCAGTTATAGAACCCATTGCCCTCTACGGTTCTGAGGTCTGGGGTCCACTCACCAACTAAGAATTCACAAAATGGAACAAACACCAAATTGAGACTCTGCAAAAACACCCTCCATGTACAACGTAAAACACCAAATAATGGATGCAGAGCAGAATTAGGACGATACCCACAAATAATCCAAATGCAGAAAATAGCTGTTACATGCTACAACCTCCCAAAAGGAAGTGATTCCCAAACCTTCAATAAAAAAGACATCACCTACAGAGAGATTAACCCACAGAAAAGTCGGCACAGCAATCTGGTCCTGGAGCTCTGTTCACAAACACAAACAGGACAGCAACACAATTAGACCCAACCAAATCATGAGAAAACAGAAAAAAATATTACTTGACACATAGGAAAGAAATAACCAAAAAACAAAGCAAACTGGAATACTATTTGGCCCTTAACAGAGAGTAACCAGTGGCAGAATATCTGACCACTCTTGACTGACCTAAATTTAAGGAAAGCTTTGACTATGTGCAGACTCAGTGAGCATAACCTTGCTATTGAATGAGGCTGCCGTAAGCAGACCTGGCTCTCGAGAGAAGACAGGCTGTTTGCCCACTGCCCACAAAATGAGGTGGAAACTGAGCTGCACCTCCTAACCTCCTGCCAAATGTATGAGCATATTGGAGACACACAGACTATTTGAAAACCAATCCAATTCTGATAAACTCCCATATCTATTAGGTGAAATACAACAGTGTGCCATCACAGCAGCAAGATGTATGACCTGTTGCCACAATGGCAACCAGTGAAGCACAAACACCATTGTAAATACAAACTATATTCATCTGTCTATTTATTTTCCCTTTTGTACTTCAACTATTTGCACATTTTTACAACACTGTACATTGCCAGTAATATAACATTTGAAATGTCTCTATTCTTTTGAATCTTTTACTGTTGTGTATAATGTTTACAGTTCATTTCTGATTAATCTATTTATTTCACTTTTGTTAATTATCTATTCCACTTGCTTTGGCAATGTAAACATGTTCCCATGAGAGAGAGCGAGAGAGAGAAAGAAAAAGCATTAGTGTGGGCTATGCCACTGCTTATAACTAACTATAAGTTAAGTATAACTACAAGAAATCTGAGACGTGTCAAATAAATTATATCCCGCTATGCATTTTGTTTGCTAACTTGCTAGCTAAGTGGCTAGATGTCAAGATCAAGCTTCTTGGTTACAGCACAGACATTATATCCCCTTCCGGTAATACTGTATACCTCGGTATGAAATGGTATGACGGTATGAAAATCTGGATGCCTCCCAACCCTAGTGTGTGTGCATGTGTGTGTCGTGTGTGTGCATGTGTGTGTTGTGTGTGTGTGTGTAGAGTCACTGTGATGTAAGTGTGCACTTAATACTTGTGTGTGTGTTAGAGAAAGATGCAAGTCAGCATTTCACGATACCATTTACACCCTGTATTCTGTATATGTGACCAATAAACTACCATCTAGAAGGCGGAGACAGTAGAGATGCATCAAAGCTGGGACTGAGAGACTGAAAAACAGCTTCTATCTCCAGGCCATCAGACTGTTAAATAATCACCACTAGCTGTCCTCCTGTACCCTGCCCTGAACTTAGTCCCTGTTACTAGCTGGCTACCACTGGTACTCTACCCTGCACCTTAGAGACTGCTGTCCTATGTACATAGTAATTGAACATTGGTCACTTTAATTATGTTTACATACTGTTTTATTCACTTTATATGTACAGTGGGGAGAACAAGTATTTGATACACTGCCGATTTTGCAAGTTTTCCCACTTAAAACGCATGTAGAGGTCTGTAATTTTGATCTCGCGATACATGTCCCCATCCATCCTCCCCTCAATACGGTGCAGTCGTCCTGTCCCCTTTGCAGAAAAGCATCCTCAAAGAATGATGTTTCCACCTCCATGCTTCATGGTTGGGATGGTGTTCTTGGGGTTGTACTCATCCTTCTTCTTCCTCCAAACACGGCGAGTGGAGTTTAGACCAAAAAGCTCTATTTTTGTCTCATCAGACCACATGACCTTCTCCCATTCCTCCTCTGGATCATCCAGATGGTCATTGGCACACTTCAGACGGGCCTGGACATGCGCTGGCTTGAGCAGGGGGACCTTGCGTGCCCTGCAGGATTTTAATACATGACTGCGTAGTGTGTTACTAATGGTTTTCTCTGTCTGCCTGATTTATATAGCAAGCCACGACCACGTGACTCACTGTCTGTTGTAGTGATCAATTTTCATGAATGGGGTGGTGTACCTAATAAAATGACCACTGAGTGTATGTATATATATATATATATATATACATACACATATATACATACACTCAGTGGTCACTAGTTCCATACATTTTTATTGGTCGTTGACACATATTTGCTGATGTTATCGCATTAAGATATTAAATGAATACATTTAGAAATATCAGAACAAGCAATGTCAGTGTCCAGAATATATATATATAGATATATAGATATATAGATATATATATATATATTCTGGACACTGACATTGCTTGTTCTGATATTTCTAAATGTATTCATTTAATTTCTTAATGCGATAACATCAGCAAATATGTGTCAACGACCAATAAAAATGTATGGAACTAGTCAATCCTAATAACAGCTACAGTAAGATGACAGTCACATAGAGTATATGTCATAGACCTTGTGCGAATCCGGTGTAACAATCAACACAACAGATACTGTATGTACATGATTCCATGGCCAAATACATAGGGCATTCATTGAGAGACCTTCAAAGGAAGTATCTGTATTATAAGATCCATATTCATACATCATCAAATATGGCTTATGTATTCTTAGGGTTCAATTCAATCCGTATCGCGGAATATCCGTGTTCTAGCTTGATTTAAATTTAAAGGCAACGTTCACGCGTTCGAGGAGACTGCATTCATGGTAAACGCTGCATACAGTATGTCGGCTCAATTGTAAATGACCATTAAAATGTAATGAGGAACGTCTGCGATATGGATTGACTCCAGCCCTTAGTGATCATAAAACTGCAGTAACAATACGATGTAGCAACAGTATCCCCTAATAGCAATCTAGCCAGGGACACAAAGTTTGCTGTAAGCATTGGATCAATCACAGCAATCAAAGGAGTAGTGCTGTAACATGGCTCCCTTCACTGCTTGCTCTCCTGGCTTGTCCTCTAGACATATTCCATGCAAATGTGTCATTGTCATTTACATGCATACTGCCAATGGTGTGGCCTTGTGATTCAGGACAGCAGGGTCATCAACAGACTCAGGCAGGCAGAATGTCACTGTCTTATACAGGGACGTAGTTTCCGCTCAGTCTGAGGTAATGTGAGGTGTGTGTATGCATGTGTGTGTGTGTGTGTGCGTGAGTGTGTGTGTGTGCGTGAGTGTGTGTATGTGTGTGAGAGAGGTGGTGAGAAAGTGTAGCATGTGCATGAGAGTGAGTGTGTGTGAGTTTGAAAGAGAGAGGGAGAGAGAGTGTTGGCTTGTGCATGAGTGTGATTGTGTGTGCATTTGAAAGAGAGAGAGAGACTGTTGGCTTGTGCTTGAGAGTGAGTGTGTGTGAGTTTGAAAGAGAGAGGGAAAGAGAGTGTTGGCTTGTGCATGAGTGTGATTGTGTGTGCATTTGAAAGAGAGAGAGAGACTGTTGGCTTGTGCTTGAGAGTGAGTGTGTGTGAGTTTGAAAGAGAGGGAGGGGAGAGTGTTGGCTTGTGTGTGTAATATATGACACACAGAGAACGACAAGGGTAGACGTGTGTGTGTGTGTGTGTGCATGCGTGTGTGGAGGACAGAGCTCGGTACACTATCCTCTGCAGTGTTCCTGTGCCATTGAGTCACCTGTTTTTAAGAGCGGACCTCCCTGATTCTATATGAGTCAGCAGAAGAGAGGGGAGAGAGAAAGGGAAAGAGTGAGAAACGAGATTTGAAACACAGAGCTACAGTACATGTTATGTGCAGGGAAAGTGAGTGAGCCAGAGAAAGGGGGAGAGAGAGAGAGAGAGAGAGAGAGAGAGAGAGAGAGGGAGGGAGGCACAGTGAGGAATGTGAAAGTCAGAAACTGTAGTAGGCTATATGCATATCAAGATTGGAAAATAAAAGAGTTTAAAAAATGCTAGTCAGTGAATTATATCATGTGACGCATGTCTGACATCAGAGTGGGACAACATGGCTGCTGAAAGGAGGACATCATTCAGCATCACCGGTCACTGTCAGTGCACTCCCGTCACACCAAAACTTGCACAACGCCCTCAGTATACTTCTGAACTGGGGCACAGAGAAATGGTTACAGGGAAACAACTATATTGAATTCCACATCCATATTGAATTCCACATCCAGCAAGGTCTATCACATAACCTACAGAACTTCCATGATAAGGACTTGATACACTTCTGCTGTACTTTGCTGTGGGTCCGTCCATCTAAAAATTGGGACACACACATACACACACAGGCACGTCGCTTTCCACGAGCACATACAGTGCCTTGCGAAAGTATTCGGCCCCCTTGAACTTTGCGACCTTTTGCCACATTTCAGGCTTCAAACATAAAGATATACACAACAGTATAAAAGCAACACAGCTGAACACACCATCCCCACTGTCAAACATGGTGGTGGCAGCATCATGGTTTGGGCCTGCTTTTCTTCAGCAGGGACAGGGAAGATGGTTAAAATGGATGGGAAGATGGATGGAGCCAAATACAGGACCATTCTGGAAGAAAACCTGATGGAGTCTGCAAAAGACCTGAGACTGGGACGGAGATTTGTCTTCCAACAAGACAATGATCCAAAACATAAAGCAAAATCTACAATGGAATGGTTCAAAAATAAACATATCCAGGTGTTAGAATGGCCAAGTCAAAGTCCAGACCTGAATCCAATCGAGAATCTGTGGAAAGAATTGAAAACTGCTGTTCACAAATGCTCTCCATCCAACCTCACTGAGCTCGAGCTGTTTTGCAAGGAGGAATGGGAAAAAATTTCAGTCTCTCGATGTGCAAAACTGATAGAGACATACCCGAAGCGACTTACAGTTGTAATCGCAGCAAAAGGTGGCGCTACAAAGTATTAACTTAAGGGGGCTGAATAATTTTGCATGCCCAATTTTTCAGTTTTTGATTTGTTAAAAAAGTTTGAAATATCCAATAAATGTCGTTCCACTTCATGATTGTGTCCCACTTGTTGTTGATTCTTCACAAAAAAATACAGTTTTATATCTTTATGTTTGAAGCCTGAAATGTGGCAAAAGGTCGCAAAGTTCAATAGGGCCGAATACTTTCGCAAGGCACTGTAGATCGATATGTAGGCACTATTGCGTATTTTCCAGAACATGTATGGCCATTATACATTAGAGGAGCCAGCAAGAATAACGCACTGTACGTGTGCTCTGGGTCATTAGACACCATTAGACATGCACCTGTCTGGGGAGTGGACATGACTGTTTATTTCTGTACTAGTGCTATAGCCTAATAATTACTGTTGCTGTGGTTACGCCTATTGGAATTTTTCCAGAACATATGTGTTCATTTCTGAGGAGTTAGCAGGATGACATGTCTTTTTATTTTTGTACCATTGCTACGGCCTAATGTTTACGGTTGCTATGGTTACATCTATGACCTACATTCATGCACCCGTCTTAGGCGAGAGCATGGCTCTGTTTCCATGCCCTTAATATGAAAGGCAAAAAGGATAACGGTGGCCAAATGCCAGAGGGGATGAATCATAAAGAGGAGTTACTATGTGTGTGACGTAAGGATATAACCTGTATAAAGAGTGTGTGCCAAGACTGGAAAGGGAGTTGTTTTAATGAAACAGCTCGGCTTTTATTATATTGTAATAAAAATATATTTGAACTCACAGGCTCCGGTATTTGAGAAATATTATTGACTGAATATTTCCACGACAGCACACGCACGCACGCACGCACGTACACACAGAATTTCACGTCAGCGGACTACCAGACTTGGCTAGGTACTGTAGCAGTTACACCCCTCCATACTCCACATATACGTGTACTCAAATTACATGTCCCCTTAAATAACCTGTATTACTGGACACCCCTGGCCAGTCCAATCATAGGAGCTGTCTTTTCCTATAGACTTGGAGAAGGTTGCCTAAACACTATGCAAATAAACAGCATAGACAAACAATGACCTGGACGTGTTTTTACATTAGATTTCCTTATATTTACATGGGATCGACCTCGAGTGAGCTTAGTTAAGTTGAGGAGGGAGATTCACGGGTTTTGCGTAATTTGGCCAGATGCTTGATGCTTATGCTGTCTGTCCAAGAGAGATTAGTCTCCATGTTACATGGTAGGATTCATATTAAGATTTTTGATTGTGGCAGTGTAGCAATGTAGCAATAGCATATTATAGTAATAAATACACTGAACAAAAATATAAACACAACATGCAACAATTTTGAAGATTGACTTCCTTCAATGAACTCAGTACAGTCAAATGAAATAAATTCATTAGGCCCTAATCTATGAATTTCACATGACTGGGAATACAGATATACATACATCTGTTGGTCACAGATGCTTTCAAATAAAAGGTAGGGCATGGATCAGAAAACCAGTCAGTATCTGGTGTGACCACCATTTGCCTCATGCAGCACGACACATCTCCTTCTCATAGAGTTGATTAGGCTGTTGATTGTGGCCTGTGGAATGTTGTCCCACTCCTCTTCAATGGCTGTGTGAAGTTGCAGGATATTGGCGGGAACTGGAACTTGATGTTGTACACGTCGATCCAGAGCATCCCAAACATGCTCAATGGGTCTGGTGAGTATGCAGGCCATGGAAGAACTGGGACATTTTCAGCTTCCAGGAATTGTACAGTGTACAGATCCTTGTGACATGGGGCCGTGCATTATCATGCTGAAATGTGAGGTGATGGCAGCGGATGAATGGCACAACAATGGGCCTCGGGATCTTGTCACATTATCTCTGTGCATTCAAATTGCCATCGATAAAATGCAATTGTGTTTGTTGTCCGTAGCTTATGCCTGCCTATACCATAACCCCACCACCACCATGGGGCACTCTACTCACAATGTTGACATTAGCAAACTGTTCGCCCACACAATGCCATACACGCTGTCTGCCATCTGCCCGGTACAGTTGAAACCGGGATTCATCCGTGAAGAGCACACTTCTCCAGCATGCCAGTGGCCATCGAAGATGAGCATTTGCACACTGAAGTCTGTTACGACGCAAACTGCAGTCAGGTCAAAGGTGAGGACGACAAGCACGCAGATGAGCTTCACTGAGATGGTTTCTGACAGTTTGTGCAGAAATTATTTGATTGCTCAAACCTACAGTTTCATCAGCTGTCTGGGTGGCTGGGATCTCAGACGATCCCGCAGGTGAAGAAGCCGGATGTGGAGGTCCTAGGCTGGCTTGGATACACGTGGTCTGCGATTATGAGGCCAGTTGGACTTAATGCCAAATTCTCTAAAATGACTTTGGTAGAGAAATTAACATTCAATTCTCTGGCAACTGCTCAGGTGGACATTCTTGCAGTCAGCATTCCAATTGCGCCCTCTCACAAAATTTGAGACATCTGTGGCATTGTGTTGTGTGACAAAACTACACATTTTAGAGTGGCCTTTTATTGTCTCCAGCACAAGGTGCACCTGTGTAATGATCATGCTGTTAAATCAGCTTTTTGATATGCCATACCTGTCAGGTGGATGGATTATGTACAAAATTGTTCACCAAATTTGAGCAAAACAAGTTTTTTGCGCATCTGGAAAATTATATTTTATTTCAGCTCATGAAACATGGGACCAACACTTTACATGTTGCGTTTATATTTTTGTTCAGTGTATACTACTTCTAAAGTGTTACTGCACATTTGATTTATATTTCTATAACATGTTTCCTATCCTAATGACGCTACTCACAAACTGCAAAAAGCCAACCAATTGCTTAATCAGCGTTATTCTGTGAGTTGACCGGACTTGAATTTGAACTAATGTGTTAAAGTTTGTTTACTCAACAAACTCTGCTCGAAGTGAGCTGAATTTGAACAAGCTTGTTGAGTAATATTGTTGAGTATAATTACAAATTCATTCTGAAAACCACACCCATCCGTATCATATTTCCCAGCATGCTCTATTACAGGTTGATTTTCAGAAGTGTTTATTTCAATACTTGTGTTTTTGCATGTATATTCATTAGTTGATTAATCTTATGCTACACAAACAAAAATAATCATCATTTCCCGAAACTAATCCAGCACAGTTAACAGTCAAGACATAATTACAAAAATTCCAGCAACACAATGACCATGACAGGATCATTCGGAGCATCAGATAATGCTATGCTAATTTGCAGTGGTATAAGGGGGCTGTGTAGCAGAGACTGTGGCCGACTCAGATTCCAGGCTTTTCCACTGCCCTGCACTGGCAGTCCACCAAGCTCTCTGGCACAGATTGAACATACAGAGTACATACAGGGCAGGACTCCAGAGAGAGGGTTACTGGTGCTAACTCCTGCTGAGGTCTGACTTCTCACAGAGGTTTGATTTAGGTTAAGCATTCGCTCTTCAGAGAAATGCGTTTGTTACAATGTCATAATAATATCATGACTGTGAGGGTCTAACTGCAAAAATAACTTCTACATATAAAGGCTTTATACACTGTATCATACTTGAAGTCTTCATAAGAATGACATAGATGCTTCACAAATCATCTATAAGGTTATATCATACTTTACAAAGTGTATGACGGGTGACATAACAGCTCCCTATGTCGGGTGCATTGCCTAATGTGACATAACCCACTATATCAATTCCCCCCAGGGCTCAAAACTGCGACCAAAACACTCGCATTTGCGACCCTTTGACTTAGCAGTGCGACACTAATTTGTTAATGATCGCGAGGGTGCCAGTAAACAAAAATATAGCTGGTCACATTATTTCTTTGTTGACAATTACATGTTTTTATTAACACGATTTAACAGTAATGTGCAATTGACCAAAAATAAACCATATGAAAGCATCTGCCTGCCCCTATTTCGCTGTCAGACTACTGTGCGCATGGAGAAGAGAGAGATGCATCCTAATAAGCACAAGGTTATGACTGTTGCTCAAAATGCAATTGCGGGAAAAATACAGTTTTCAAAGCAACTACGGTTGTCCTAGTTACAGAAAGTTACAGCTTTCTGTGAGTATATCAATTATTTTGCACCTGTATTGACAAATACATATTGAGTTCATGGCATCACTTTACGACCAGAGTCGGCTATGAATATGGTTTTGTTCCACCTGCAGAGCGGAGCGCGCCATTTGGGTGAATAGTCCTACATCAAGTAACCTATATAGGCCTAGGCTTGGAAAGGTTTTGTAGGACATTGCATTTAATGAAAGATTAATCAATTACCCTACATGGCTATCTAGCAACATGATCATATTTAGAGTTAGCAATCTAGTGTTTTGAGTTCCCACTTCCTCAGGTGGTGAATAATATAGCCTAGTGCCCTAGGTCAAAATGCAAAGATATAAAAAGTAAGCATACATGACTCCAATGCATTTACAAACTGCCAGTGAGAAAAATAGTTACCTTTGAACCCTTTGTAAATCTATCCAAATCAATGTAAGAACAAAAGGGCATGCTAATTTAAAAGATGACTAGTCATTATTTGCCTGGTTCTGTATAGAATGCATTATGGGACCCAGATCAGGCCATTATCGTTGCGCAGTGGCGAATATTTGGTGCGACCAAATCATGTACTGGGGCTATCAACTGAAAAAGTTAGTCTAGAGCCCTGTTAAGATGCAATTGCTGATATTACATGTGAGATTACACATTACATTATGTGCCCTATAAACTTGGTGCTTACCTCATGCTCTGGCCTGGAGCAGGGCAGGTAAACAGTCATGTGAGGCCTACAGTGTGCTTTATGCTAAACTAAGGCTATAACAGCTAACAGTAAACTGGAAAAGTAAAATAAAGGCCAGGGATCCCCAATTACATTCAGCCGTGGGCCGATACTCCTTGAGCGAATGGTCGGGGGCCGATACTCCTTGAGCGAATGGTCGGGGGCCGGAACATAGTTCTAAATCATTTGTACACTAAAAAATGACTGCAAGAATCCCAAACAGATAATAGTTTTTGACAAAAACAGAATCATTTCAAACCTTGATTACATTGGGATACGATCACATACAGTGGGGCAAAAAAGTATTTAGTCAGTCACCAATTGTGCAAGTTCTCCCACTTAAAAAGATGAGAGAGGCCTGTAACTTTCATCATAGGTACACTTCAACTATGACAGACAAATTAGAAAAAAAAATCCAGAAAATCACATTGTAGGATTTTTAATGAATTTATTTGCAAATTATGGTGGAAAATAATTATTTGGTCAATAACAAAAGTTTATCTCAATACTTTGTTATATACCCTTTGTTGGCAATGACAGAGGTCAAACATTTTCTGTAAGTCTTCACAAGGTTTTCACACACTGTTGCTGGTATTTTGGCCCATTCCTCCATGCAGATCTCCTCTAGAGCAGTGATGTTTTGGGGCTGTTGCTGGGCAACACGGACTTTCAACTCCCTCCAAAGATTTTCTATGGGGTTGAGATCTGGAGACTGGCTAGGCCACTCCAGGACCTTGAAACGTTTCTTCCTTCGTTGCCCGGGAGGTGTGTTTGGGATCATTGTCATGCTGAAAGACCCAGCCATGTTTCATCTTCAATGCCCTTGCTGATGGAAGGAGGTTTTCACTCAAAATCTTACGATACATGGCTCCATTCATTCTTTCCTTTAGACAGATCAGTCGTCCTGGTCCCTTTGCAGAAAAACAGCCCCAAAGCATGATGTTTCCACCCCCATGCTTCACAGTAGGTATGGTGTTCTTTGGATGCAACTAAGCATTCTTTGTCCTCCAAACACGACGAGTTGAGTTTTACCAAAAAGTTATATTTTGGTTTCATCTGACCATATGACATTCTCCCAATCTTCTTCTGGATCATCCAAATGCTCTCTAGCAAACTTCAGACAGGCCTGGACATGTACTGGCTTAAGCAGGGGGACACGTCTGGCACTGCAGGATTTGAGTCCCTGGCGGCGTAGTGTGTTACTGATGGTAGGCTTTGTTACTTTGGTCCCAGCTCTCTGCAGGTCATTCACTAGGTCCCCCTGTGTGGTTCTGGGATTTTTGCTCACCGTTCTTGTGATCATTTTGACCCCACGGGGTGAGATCTTGCGTGGAGCCCCAGATCGAGGGAGATTATCAGTGGTCTTGTATGTCTACCATTTCCTAATAATTGCTCCCACAGTTGATTTCTTCAAACCAAGCTGCTTACCTATTGCAGATTCAGTCTTCCCAGCCTGGTGCAGGTCTACAATTTTGTTTCTGGTGTCCTTTGACAGCTCTTTGGTCTTGGCCATAGTGGAGTTTGGAGTGTGACTGTTTGAGGTTGTGGACAGGTGTCTTTTATACTGATAACAAGTTCAAAAGGTGCCATTAATACAGGTAACGAGTGGAGGACATAGGAGCCTCTTAAAGAAGAAGTTACAGGTCTGTGAGAGAGAAATCTTGCTTGTTTGTAGGTGACCAAATACTTATTTTCCACCATAATTTGCAAATAAATTCATTAAAAATCCTACAATGTGATTTTCTGGATTTTTTTGCTCATTTTGTCTGTCATAGTTTAAGTGTACCTATGATGAAAATTACAGGCCTCTCTCATCTTTTTAAGTGGGAGGACTTGCACAATTGGTGGCTGACTAAATACTTTTTTGCCCCACTGTATGCCTCTCTATTTATTCATGTGTCTATGTGTTTGACCAAAACTGGCTCTTCTTCAGCGCCATGGAGTGGACAGGTATTATGATCGCTGTCCTTTCAGCCCCATGAACCTGACACCTTTGATGTGTCACTTGTTGTCGCTATTGATGACAGTGTGACTGTGGTGTTAGGCTACCATAGGTTGTTTAAAAAGTTCTGTTTTGCTGGTCGCATTATTTTATGCTGTGTGTCAAATGTTTTGTCGGTGCCAGTTCTGTCTCTGTGTGATTCATTCATAATGTTTTCAAAAAGCATTGCTCTTCCTTCATTAGGAATAGGATGGTCCAACTACAGCAGATAAAATGTTGGCCGCATTAACTGATGTTATGCTTTCTGTTATTTTCTAGATTTCTTTGTTTGACACAACATTTTGGAAAATGTTTGGTCCCTCTGAAGGGGGTCCTATAGTCATAGTTCCCCACTGGCGTATACTATATAAAGCATTTATACGTTGTACTTCATTTTAAGGGGGACTAAGATACTGTGCGGAGTGAATAACATGGTAATTGAGATATCTTAGCATGCAATTGAGCCATCAGAAAAAGACAAGGTAAATTCAAATGCTGTCAAGACCACACAATCTCAAGACCCATTTAGTGATCGCTGGAGAGATGACTCCCATTGTATTGTGTTCCGCCTTAGAACAAATGAATTTACATTTCACCTCAAGGTCTATGGACAGATAGGCTACAGAAAAGTAATACCATTGACAGAGTGCTTCTGTATAGCCAAGTCTTATAGGTACTGTAGGGAACACTTAATTTCGAAGGTCTGCTATACGTTTTATACACATTAATCTAGTTTGTTCAAAACCTATGTAAATTAATTTACTATTATGATGACAAGTCCTCATAATAAATTATTAATATGTAGTGTATTGTATGTATTCACAAATGCTAATGATACCATACATGAACAATGACTTACAATGATTACACAACTATTCATGGTCTACAAACTATTTACTGATGGTTTTATAAGTGGAAACCTTTAGGAAAAGTGCAAATAGATTCTACTGATTTCTTTTCAGTCACACCAAGACAAATCTACTCTTGAGTTTTAGTATACATTGTAAAGGGAAACTGGACTCGTGATGCTATCAAAATGTCATTCGAATTCCATAATCATCCCACCCCTCAGTACTTCTCTTCATTTGCTGTAATGTCTATGTGCTGTCATTCATAGTGAAACACTTGGAACAGTAAAAGGCACACATGCTCTCTGCCGCTCTCTCATTCTCCTCCTCTAACACACACACACACACACGCACACACATACACACGCACACACATACACACGCACACAGACGCACACACATACACGCGCACACACGCACACGCACACACACATGCACACACACGCACACACACACACACACGCGCACACACACACACACACACGCACACAGACGCACACACAAACTGGCGTGACATCCATGCCATGTGATCTTGCCAGGCGTTATGCCAAAGGCCAACCATGTCACTTACCAGAAACCTCACACAGAGAGTAAGAGAGAGAGGGAGAGAAAGGGAGGGAGAGAAAATGGCTTTTAGTTTTGCAAGAGCTACTTGTCAAACCTCTCCACATGGAACACTGAAAAAGCGTATGAAGCATTATGACATTTCTCTGTTATCGTCAATGTTCTTGAGGCAGTAGGTTCCAAGTCAAAAAGGAGCACATTAGTTAGTCCTTATGTTAAATTAATATGGAGAGCATGTTTACTGCCCATTGTCTCAGTTCTTGGAAGACTTCCTCTAAAGCACAGAATGAGCCAAAGCAATCAAATCAGTTACCTTTCAAGAATCTTAATAGCTCTTTCTCTCTCTCGCTTTCAGTGAATGTGTAGGTTAATAGTTTGTCAGTTTGTATGTGTGTGCATGAGTTTATGTATACTGTTTAAGTAGGTGAACAGTTAAAAAAAACTCTTATCTTCTCTACTTTTCTTTTAAACCTTCCTGGTACAAGGAGTTACACTGCTCAAGCTTTCTGAGGAAAACTGAAGAAAGAAATATATAAATATTAAGCACACCTTCCTAATATTGAGATGTACACCCTTTGGCCTTCACAACAGCTTCAATTGGTCGGGGCATGGACTCTACAGGGTGTTGAAAGCGTTCCACAGGGATGCTGGCTCGTGTTGACTCCAATGCTTCTCACAGTTATGTCAAGTTGGCTGGATCTCCTTCGGGTGGTGGACCATTGTTGTTACACACAGGAAATTGTTGAGCGTGAAAAACCTAGCAGTGTTGCAGTTCTTGACACAAATTGGTGCGCCTGGCACCTACTACCATACCCCGTTCAAAGGCACCTAAATCTTTAGTCTTGCCCATTCACCATCTGAATGGCACACAATCCATGTCTCAGTTGTCTCATGGCTTAAAAATCCTTCTTTAATCTGTCTCCTCCCCTTCATCTACACTGATTGAAGTGGATTTGACATGTGACATCAATAAGGGATCACTGCTTTCACCTGGATTCACCTGGTCAGGCTATGTCGTAGAAAGACAACGTGTTCCGAATGTTTTATACACTCTTCTGTTTACCACCCCTACCTTGTCACAACGCAACTGATTGGCTAATTAAGAAGGAAAGAAATTCCACAAATGTACTTTTTACAAGTCACACCTGTTAATTGAAATTCATTCCAGGTGACTACATCCTGAAGCTGGTTGAGAGAATGCTAAGAGTGTGCAAAGCTTATTTTTACTATTTTCTATACTGTAGAATAATAGTGAGGACATAAAAACTATGAAATATGACAGCTTTGCACATTCTTGGCATTCTCTCAACCAGCTTCATGAGGTAGTCACCTGGAATGCATTTTAATTAACAGGTGTGCCTTGTTAAAAGTTCATTTGTGGAATTTGTTTCCTTCTTAATGTGTTTGAGTCAATCAGTTGCATTGTGACAAGGTAGGGGTGGTAAACAGAAGATAGCCCTATTTGGTAAAAGACCAAGTCCATATTATGGCAAGAACAGCTCAAATAAGCAAAGAGAAATGACAGTCCATCGTTACTTTAAGACATGAAGGTCAGTCAATCTGTAAAGTTTAAACAAGTGCAGTCACAAAAACCATCAAGCACTATGATGATACTGGCTCTCATGAGGACCGCCAAAGGAAAGAAATACCCAGAGTTACCTCTGCTGCAGTGGATAAGTTCATTAGAGTTAACTGCACCTCAGAAATTGCATCCCAAATAAATGATTAACAGAGCTCAAGTAACAGACACATCTCAACATCAACTGTTCAGAGGAGATTGTGTGAATCAGGCCTTCATGGTTGAATTGCTGCAAAGAAACCACTACTAAAGGACACCAATAAGAAGAAAATACTTACTTATTGGGGAAAGAAACACGAGCAATTGATATTAGACCTGTGGAAATCTTTCCTTTGGTCTGATGAGCCCAAATTTTGACCGCCGTGTCTTTGTGAGATGCAGAGTAGGTGAATGGATGATCTCTGCATGTCTGGTTCCCACCGTGAAGCATGGAGGAGGTGTGATGGTGCTTTGCTGTTGACACTGTCTGTGATTTATTTAGAATTCAAGGCACACTTAAACAGCATGGCCACCATAGTATTCTGCAGCGATACACCATCCCATCTGGTTTGCGCTTAGTCGGACCATCATTTGTTTTTCAACAAGACAATGACCCAAAACACACCTCCAGGCTGGGTAAGGACTATTTGACCAACAAGGAGAGTGATGGAGTGCTGCATCAGGTGACCTGGCCTCCACAATCAGCCGACCTCAACCCAATTGAGATGGTTTGGGATGAGTTGGAGCGCCGAGTGAAGGAAAAGCAGCCAACAAGTGCTCAGCATATGTGGGAACTCCTTCAAGACTGTTGGAAAAGCATTCCAGGTGAAGCTGGTTGAGAGAATGCCAAGTGTGCAAAGCTGTCATCAAGGCAAAGGGTGGCCACTTTGAAGACTTAAAAAAAAACGTATGTGGTTTCTACATGATTCCATATGTGTTATGTCATAGTTTTGATGTCTTCACTATTATTCTACAATGTAGAAAATAGTCAAAATAAAGAAAAACCTTGAATGAGTGGGTGTGTCCAAACTTTTGACTGGTACTGTATATATCTGACAAACAATCCACTGTTGACCAAACAAGAACCAATGCCATGCTACACCATCTACAGTTTAATGTCATCTTCCATCCAATATGCCAACATTAGTTCATATAATGCAACATACAACTTCGCTAGTTAGGCTCTATTGATAGGACAACCCACACTGTAGCTAAGGCCAGACACAATCTGAGAAGGCAGAATTTCCTTAAGCCCTCAGAAATTATTTGAAATGAACAATATAATCAACATATCAAATCAAACACTGCTACTACAAATGCACTGTAATGGTAACAGAATAACTACAAATTAATTGACTAGATATTCTCAGAATTCTTGAAAAATGGTGAAAAACATCTCTACAGATTGTGTCTCACCATTCCAGATAAACATCTAGCAAACTTTATTTTCAGTCCATTTCAGACAATAATCCCAAAACACATATTATATGGGGAAAAAGTGGAGAAAATGGAAATAAAAAGTTTTGAAAACATACCAATAACTAAACACACACACACGTCAAACAGAATCAGGCAGCACAGTATGACAGAACCCACTTCACATCTAAATGACAGGAACTGTGTACTGGACTCAGTTGACGTCATGATGGGATCTGTGACAACACTGCTGGCCCAGAGCAACCATACATACAGTAAAGATGATGAGTAAATAATGTATGTCTGCCCTGTATCACCTACCATGCACACTGCCATCCCATTGCCTCATCATCATCTCTAGATGGCCTCACAGAAAGAAGCCAGATGGGTAGGGCCTTTTTACACAGAGCATTTGTAGTGTGGTCCCTCCCTCCCTCTCGTCAAGTGCACTAGTTAAACCAAGGAGCCAAAGAGACAGAAATCAAGGCGTTATTTTTCAGCTAGCACTGTAAACAAAGAATTAGAATCTCATCTCAAATATTGGTTGTCAAATGAATAACATTTACTCCCAAATACTATAAGTGAAATATTTTCTCGCACTCAAAGCACCAAGTACAGTAGCAACAGTAGTACAACAATATGTACTGGTAAAGCAACATAGTGGGTGGGTCCTACAATGCTGGATAATAAACACAGAGGTGGAAGGTGACAGTAAACCTAAACATTTCCTTTACAGTTGATCGCTCCGATGTTAAAGAGTCCATACTGTTCAGCCAAGCGTCTGATGAAGGGTAAAGCCAGTTAAGCGAACCCTACAACCTCTCTCTCTCTCTCCCTCTTTCTCTACCCTTTCTCCCCATGTACGTGTCTCTAACTGTGTGTGTGTGTCTCTCTCTCTCTCTTCTCACCGCCCCCCTTTGCCCCCCGTGGAATGTTTCGTAGTGTGGAGCCTATGGAGGAAGGGCATCCCAGGACACAGCATACAAAAATACAGCTGTTGGGCGCCATCACAGTGTTTGGCAGCCGTCCAACTCAAAGATGGGCGACGGTAAAGGCCTCGGGTTGAGAAAAAAAAGAACACTCTTTCCATGTATGTCGTTGTTAAACATTAAAGATAAGAACTTGGCAGTACACCTCGTGGCCCTCACTGACTTCCCAGCAATAAAGCAAAGAACTATGAAAGAGGTGTCATCGTGTGGAGTCTATAGACAGGCAGGAACGTACAGACCTACACACAAACATACACTGAGCCTTTAGGTTTAGATTGAGATCATAAGCAGAGTGTTGGGAGTCTCTCTGTCTGTATATCCTTCTCTTGTTTGGTATGACAGCTGAGATGGATTTCACAGTGTTGAGAGCTGTGTGTGAAAGGCAAACCTGTAGGCTTGGAGTGCTGGATGTCAGCCATGTTAGTTAAAGCTACACACACACACATACAAGAAGCAAATGAGGCCAACCTCTAACCTGACACCGCCCATTCCACCTCATATTGATGAAAACATCTTGGAAAGATAAAATAGAGGGGCCATCTTGCAATGTACTGGTCTAAGAGTTATGAATCATCTCTAAACAAGAAACACTAAACAACAGAAAGTGTGTGTGTGTGTGTGTGTGTGTGCCTGCGTGCGTGCGTATGTGTGTGTGTGAGAGAGAGAGAGAGACAAAAATAGAGAAAGACAGCAAGAGAGAGAGAGAGAGAGAGAGAAAGAGAGAGAAAGCGAGAGTAAGAGGGAGAGCAGGAAATGAAGAAATTGCCACGAGCTACATGCAAGGCCCAAACAATACAGTAGGCATTGTGTGTAGTCACATGTCAGGGGTTTCATGGGATGCAGACAGTAACACAGAAGTCAGACCCCAGGTCATAGAGAAGCACTGATCCAGTATGGTACTGTCAGAGTAAATGGTTGTAAATCAGGGACTCTGTCAAAATTCTGCCATTTTTAGCCAACAAACATCATGGATGTAGCCTATTGATTCCATCGAATCAATAATGGACTATATAAACTGTACTATGCATTTATTCACAAACAACATCATTTATAAGTATCCTATGGAGACACGTGAATAAGGCAGGCACATTCAAACGAGTACAGACCCATAATACAGTATCAGATAGAATTACAAGAAAACATCTTGCATACATTTATAAGCACTTCTCTAAACTGAAACCTTTATAGTCTACTCCTAATGCTTTGACAGGTATAGATTGATTTTCTGTACACTATGACTTAACATGTTAAGTTAGCACTGAGGACATAAAAGTACTAATATATATATATATAAGGTGGTTGAATCCTATATTAATAGCACACAATATGCCGGTCTGATTGCAGTGAGTTACTGTAGCCTCTCTCATTTGGATACCATAACTTTAAGATCCACAGCTATGAATAGGCTACATGGTATGCAACATATGTGTGGGTCTATGGTTAGGCGGCTACATGTGTTGTATAATGCCTATAGCCTACAGGGGTGCGTTTTTGGTTGAACTTGATAATGACGCAATGACCGATATCATTCCACTTTCGCCACTCATCCTGTTTGAAACATTGCAGGATATATTGTTGACTAATACAAAGTGTTACATTTCATACAGTTAATTGCCAAAGTATCATAACATTTCAAAACATCTGCACAAATTCCTGTAGTCTACTTGAGGGTTATATTTTTCGGAAATTCAGTTGCATTAAATCAACATCATGGTTCTAACAAAACCTCAAAATCTACGAAATTGTTATTCTACAAAACTATTAAAGTGAAATATCTGTTTAGCCTATGTCAATGTCGCTATGTCATCCGATGATGTAGGCTATCAAGCGATGGATATGAAAGATGGGTAGATTAACTCTACATTACGAGGAAATAAAACATGGCAAAACATATGCGTTAAATAAACACTATAGGCGTGTATATCAAACCAAGATGAAGACGAATGTTTACCCGGTATGTCGGTCCTCCATAAAAGGGAAGACAGTAGTCGGCACTCCGCACAGCGTTATTTCTTCAGATGTAAAGTTTGCAGGGTCCGTGGCCGTCTGTAGCACAGGCAGGCCCCGAGTGCACCTCGATTGCTAGCTCCAAGGACTGTATCGCTCGCTCTCCTATCTTGAACGATCGCCCCCCATCTCTCTCCTTCTTTGCGTGCCTCTAGTCCTTGTGCCGGGTGTGAATTCCGATCACATGGACGCTATATGAATTGTGCGCAGACTGACATCATTATACATGTGATATACTTTCATCAAGACAGCCTAGGCGTCTAGAGGCTACTGTATAGTCTTTCAGATGTTACTGTACTTTATTGTAAATACAATAAACAGTTGCCATAAAGGGCATGTGGTAGGCGTACTCACCTTTTAGTTGACACCTTTACATGAACTCGAAACACTCTGATGAGTCTTAAATGCGTATTTCCAAACCAAATTGTATTCATATGGCAGAATTCAGGACAAAGGAAGCAGCTATACTTGACCAAGTGAATTGTTTTACTCTATGAAGGGTGCGCTCTGGAGTGCATTTACATGCACGGTTAACTCACGTGGCCTATGCGACGACTGTTGCATGACGTGCATGTGTGTAGTTTATAACTTTGGGGACCGACTGCGGGCTACATAACATAACATGACCTCAAGTCAACTGTCCCCTAACTACTGTATCCGTTTTACTGTAGTGAATCCACATACCACCCCCTAATGTCAGAAAACAAAATTGATATACATTCACTGACATGCCTCAGTCCATCCATGACTACAGTATATACTGTATTTCCATAAAATCTGATATATTTAATGTTTGTAAGCCATGCCCTTAAGCCTTAACTAACTGTGCTTTTCGAAACCTAAAGCAGTTGATCTTAACTATGTCTGATTGATAATTAAAATTAGCCAGAAAATAGTCCCACAAATCATTAAACATATTTGAATGTGTGCATATCAACACTGGGGTGCAGTGTGTACTATACCCACTGGTTATATAAAGTCATTGGTAATGGTTAAAATCACTCTGTCATTATTACTGTATACATTTTAGAATGTATCCTAATGTACAGTATATCCTTATACAAGGCAATATTGTAAAATAACTATTACAACACAATAGGGAAATGTGTCTATACAGTACCAGTCAAAAGTTTGGACACACCTACTCATTCAAGGGTTTTTCTTTATTTTTTACTATTTTCTACATTGTAGAATAATAGCGAATACATCAATACTATGAAATAACACTTATTGAATCAAAGTGGCCACCCTTTAACAAGAGTATGCAAAGCTGTCATGAACGTATCCTCTGCAGCAAAGGTAACTCTGGGTATTCCTTTCCTGTGGTGGTCCTCACGAGAGCCAGTTTCATCATAGCGCTTGATGGTTTTTGCGACTGCACTTCAAGAAACTTCAAAAGTTCTTGAAATTTTCCGGATTGACTGACCTTCATGGCTTAAAGTAATGATGGACTGTATTTTCTCTTTGCTTATTTGAGCTTTTCCTGACATAAAATGGGCTTCGTCTTTGACCAAATAGGGCTATCTTCTATATACCAACCCTATCTTGTCACAACACAACTAATTGGCTCAAATGCATTATGAAGGAAAGAAATTCCACGAATGAACTTAACAAGGCACACCTGTTAATTGAAATGCATTCCGGGTGACTACCTCATGAAAGCTGGTTGAGAAAAGCTAAAGCTGTTGTCAAGGCAAAAGGTTGCTACTTTGAAGAATCTCAAATATAAAATAGATTTAGATTTGTTTTAACACTTTTTTTTATTCCATGTGTCATTTCATAGTTTTGATGTCTTCAATATTATTCTACAATGTAGAAAATAGTAAAAATAAAGAAAAACCCTTGAATGAGTTGGTGTGGAGCTGGGTTCATCCAAAGTCTTGGGCATGTCCCAAATCATTCAAATGGTTTTCTTAACTCCTTTCCTTAATATTGAGCGCTGATCTGAAACAGACTGACTAGAGAAAGCAGTACGGTGGAAACTCAGCTCTCTTTCCGTTTAAGTACTGAAACAGAAGCTGTGACTATAACTAGTGCTCCATTTGTAACCAAGTGGGAAGTGGGAATTTACCACACTACTGGAGAAATATCCACTTGAATGGCCTCTAACTGATAATTACTAGTGTGAAACTCGTCCATCATCCTGAGCTCCCGCATGCTGACCTCTGACGACACTTACCTCGGAAATGACCTGGATAACAGAATTTTCTGCAGTTAAATGCAACAAAAACATTGCTTTTTATAAATTATCTGTTAATATGGTTTTTGAACACTATAATTTGTTAAGAAGCATGATAACTGCACATAGTTTATGGTTTACACAGTTTGTTGGCCATTAGCCAATCAGCGTTTCTGAACAAGTTCAAAGCATGTGAATGCATCCAACTGGTATTTACGACTTCACAACTGGTTGATTCACACCTCCCACTTGGTTACGAATGCAGCATTGGGCACGGACCTTCTCCTGGACAGGCCCTAGGGTTGCAGGAAAGGGAACAAGGAAAGGAGAAATTAAGCAGGATCTTGGTACTTAAAATGAACAATGAGACACAGTTATAATCACTGATAGATAAATGTTATGAATAGGTTTTCATTCAATAATTTCAGCCTGTCCTTACCAGATCAGTCCTAGTGTAGGAAAGAAGATGAGGAAAGGAGGCTATATAAGGCCATTGGGACACAGCCATGGCCATTGTTATGGTTGGCAGAGACCGAAGGTGTCTGGCTGTGATTGGCTACTGTGTTCTCAGGGAGGCAGAACAGAGAGTTGTCTCTGTGAGAGCGATTCTGGGACCATGTGAGGAACTACATTTTGATATTATGAGTGCTTCACCCAAAGCCACTCACAATAACTAACTTGCATTGTTACAGACTTGATGACACAGCCCCAGCAACAGGCCATGTCCATGGCAGATATTATTGGTATCAATAAGACAATATGTACACAGGCTTATCCATATATTTTACAGCACGATACATTAGCTTTTTTTTCTCAACAGAGGATGTATAAAATAATAATGTTAGCTACAAATATAATGTCTGTCACCTGGGCAGTCAATTTAAACACCCATACTGAACATATCCTTTATTTTTAGAATTAAACATTGTCACTTGTTTTCCTCCAGTCATACAAGACAGCATGTTTTTTTCCTTCTAGAGTGTTGAGGGGCATACTATCCCTCATACGCCAAACTAAAGTAAGATTTATTATTACAGAAGTCTTAGTGATATGGTATATACGCACCCACAAGTATTTAGTCAGCCACCAATTGTGCAAATTCTCCCACTTAAAAAGATGAGAGAGGCCTGTAATTTTCAGACAAAACTAGAAAAAAAATCCAGAAAATCACATTGTAGGATTTTTAATGAATTTATTAGCAAAATGTGGTGGAAAATAAGTATTTGGTCAATAACAAAAGTTTATCTCAATACTTTGTTATATACCCTTTGTTGGCAGTGACAGAGGTCAAACGTTTTCTGTAATTCTTCACAAGGTTTTCACACACTGTTGCTGGTATTTTGGCCCATTCCTCCATGCAGATCTCCTCTAGAACAGTGAGGTTTTGTGGCTGTTGCTGGGAAACACAGACTTTCAACTCCCTTCAAAGATTTTCTATGAGGTTGAGATCTGGAGACTGGCTAGGCCACTCCAGGACCTTGAAATGCTTCTTACGAAGCCACTCCTTCGTTGCCCGGGCGGTGTGTTTGGGATCATTGTCATGCTGAAAGACCCAGCCACATTTCATCTTCAATGCCCTTGCTGATGGAAGGAGGTTTTCACTCAAAATCTCACAATACATGGCCCCATTCATTCTTTCCTTTACACGGATCAGTCGTCCTGGTCCCTTTGCAGAAAAACAGCCCCAAAGCATGATGTTTCCACCCCCATGCTTCACAGTAGGTATGGTGTTCTTTGGATGCAACTCAGCATTCTTTGTCTTCCAAACACGACGAGTTGAGTTTTTACCAAAAAGTTATATTTTGGTTTCATCTGACCATATGACATTCTCCCAATCTTCTTCTGGGTCATCCAAATGCTCTCTAGCAGACTTCAGGCGGGCCTGGACATGTACTGGCTTAAGCAGGGGGACACGTCTGGCACTGCAGGATTTGAGTCCCTGGCGGCGTAGTGTGTTACTGATGGTAGGCTTTGTTACTTTGGTCCCAGCTCTCTGCAGGTCATTCACTAGGTCCCCCCGTGTGGTTTGGGGATTTTTGCTCACCGTTCTTGTGATCATTTTGACCCCGTGGGGTGAGATCTTGCATGGAGGCCCAGATCGAGGGAGATTATCAGTGGTCTTGTATGTCTTCCATTTCCTAATAATTGCTCCCACAGTTGATTTCTTCAAACCAAGCTGCTTACCTAATGCAGATTCAGTCTTGCCAGCCTGGTGCAGGTCTATAATTTTGTTTCTGGTGTCCTTTGACAGCTCTCTGGTCTTGGCCATAGTGGAGTTTGGAGTGTGACTGTTTGAGGTTGTGGACAGGTGTCTTTTATACTGATAACAAGTTCAAACAGGTGCCATTAATACAGGTAACGAGTAGAGGACAGAGGAGCTTCTTAAAGAAGAAGTTACAGGTCTGTGAGAGCCAGAAATATTGCTTGTTTGTAGGTGACCAAATACTTATTTTCCACCATAATTTGCAAATAAATTAATTAAAAATATTTTTTTTATTTTTCATTTTGTCTGTCAGTTGAAGTGTACCTATGATGAAAATTACAGGCCTCTCTCATCTTTTTAAGTGGGAGAACTTGCACAATTGGTGGCTGACTAAATACTTTTTTGCCCCAATGTAGTTTTGTACTTTATAAAGGGGAATTAAAATAATATATTTTCAATATTACTAATTTCCATATCGGCTCTGTAACTTCAAATTCCATTGTCCTGAGCAAAGGATGCCAATTTGAAACTCTCTCTCAAAAAAAACAGCCAATAGTTAATGTAAACTGAAAAATGACCTTATGTAGTTTCTTGCAATAGCCCCTTGAGTTTAAAGAGTATTTCTCTCAAAAACTGTAATTCCTAAAAAATGTGTCCGGTGATGTTGTGAACTCCGTCACGTTTAAAATCCTAAATGAATCAGGAATGAGCATGGTCAGCTCCACCATTCATGTCCCCATTATACGTGTATGTAATGCAACAAGGCCACACATGGTCTGTCATTTAAAAAAAACTTTTGATAGATTTAAACAAAACATTGAAATCACCACGGTGACAAGTTCACAACCATAAACTCCATCTGCATGATAGGATATTAATTTTGGAACAAATATATATTTTTATTTTATTTAACTAGGCAAGTCAGTTAAGAACAAATTCTGCTTTACAATGACGGCCTACACCGGCCAAACTTGGACGACACTGGGCCAATTGTGCGCCGCCCAATACGATCCCAATCACGTCCGGTTGTGATACAGCCTGGATACGTTAGAATAATTCGATTTTAGAGTCATACAGCAACTCCGGAAGAACACATTTGCTACTTTGTATAGCACTTTAATGAAGATGAAAAAATAGTTTTTTTGTCAACTCCGTAAAACATCAACTCTGTCAGATTTTTGTCTAACATTAACTCCGTCAGAGTGCTGAAAGATCTGATAGAATGGTTATATTTCTATTGGGGGTTTTCAAATAAAACATTTTTGTACATTTGACAAATGTTTCTATTGAAGCAAAAATGTCTGTTTTGAGTATTTGTTGTCAACTCCGTCAGTGGCTTGTCAACTCCGTCAATGATGGCCAGCCCTATTAAAATCGATATATGTTAACATTCAGAAAAAAATATTTTAAATCACTGTTCTGCAACACATGCTTCAACTATTGACACATTTGCTGTGCTAGACCGAAGGGATAATGTTTGCTTTATAAACGTTGTTTTATGTTTTAAATCAGGAAAAACATGCCAAAATGCTAACGAAATTAGTCCTGAAGCATTATATAGCGCTATAAAACAAAACAAAAAGAAGTTTGGAGATTAGATTATTCAAATATGTAATAATACCCGTGTTAGAATGAAACAAGCAAGGCCTTTAAACACTTGTTGGACAATACATGTAAAAATGAAATGCCTTTTATGGTGTCTGACAGAGTTGACATAAATCCAGTTAGTTGCATTTTTTTAAATAAATATACAGAATTAGGTTGTTCCTTTACATGGTTTGATAGCTAATACTAATATACACTACATGACCAAAAGTATGTGGATACCCGCTCAATGAAAATCTCATTCCAAAATCATGGGCATTCATATGGAATGGTTTTCCCTTTGCTGCTATAACAGCCTCCACTCTTCAGGGAAGGCTTTCCACTAGATGTTGGAACATTGCTGTGGCGACTTGCTTTCAGCCAGACACAAGAGCATTATGAGGCCTGGCATTGATGTTCGGCGATTGGGCATGGCTCGCAGTTGGCGTTCCAATTCATCCCAATGGTGTTTTAAAGGGTTGAGGTCAGGGCTCTGTGCAGGCCAGTCAAGTTCTTTCACACCAATCTCGACAAACCATTTATGTATGAACCTCGCCCCAGGACATCCTTCCTCCTCCAACAAACTTTACAGTTGGCACTATTGGAGCAGGTAGCGTTCTCCTGGCATCCGACAAATCCAGATTAGTCCGTTGGACTACCAGATGGTGAAGCGGGATTCATCACTCCAGAGAACGCATTTCCACTGCTCCAGAGTCCAATGGTGGTGAGCTTTACACCATTCCAGCCGACGCTTGTCATTGCACATGGTGGTCTTAGGCTTGTGTGTGGCTGCTCGGCAATGGAAACCCATTTCACGAAGCTCCCAACTAACAGTTTTTGTGCTGAAGTTGCTTCCGGAGGCAGTTTGGAACTCGGTAGCGAGTGTTACAATTGAGTATAGATGATTTTTACGCGCTTCAGCCATCCCGTTCTGTGAGCTTGTGTGGCCTACCATTTCGTGGCTAAGTTCTCGACGTTTCCACTTCACAATAACAGCACTTACAGTTGACCGGGGCAGCTCTAGCACGGCAGAAATTTTACGAATTGACTTGTTGGAAATGTCGCATCCTATGATGGTGCCACGTTGAAAGTAACTGAGCTCTTCAGTAAGGCCACTCTACTGCCAATGTTTGTGTATGGAGATTGCATGGCTGTGTGCTTGACTTTATACAACTGTCAGCAAAGGGTGATCCTGAAATAGCTAAATCCACTAATTTGAAGGGCTGTCCACATACTTTTCTGTGTGTGTATGTGTGTGTGTTTGTGAAAAAAGTATGATTGTCTGGTCTTTCATGAATCCCTGCACTATATAATCTGTCCACCTTTTATTCCTGGTCATACTCACACCTTCATCACAACTGCTGCTGTGTGTAGTGTTTTGGTACAAAATGGCTGCCGTGCATCACTCAGGTGGATGTCTGACATTGGCATAAAATAGTGATCCATGGTCTGTTGTAACCAGACGCTACATGTCCACAAACACCAAGAAGCACCAGCCCAGGCCTCCCACCAGGAACATTGTGACCTGCATACTGTAGATGAACAGGTTGTTGAGCACCCCAAAGTCAAAGCGCCGGTGTCCTAGCAACAGCAGGATCACGGACAGCTTGTACTGCAGCCGCAGGAAAAGGCGCGCGCTCACGTACTGCAGGCAGAAGAGAGCAGACAGCGACACCCAGAGGAGGGAGGTCAGAAGGCTGCAGCCAAAGTAGAGCAGGAAGCGCAGGAAGCCGTACATGCAGCGCGAGCGCAGGTACAGGTCAAAGTTGTTGTACTTGGTGCGCACAAGCTGGGTGGTGCGCGCCGTCCCGCAGGCCGAGTGCATGCAGGTAGTGTGGGGGCCATGGAAGCTGCGCACTCGCCGAGGGATAGGGATCACAGGCATGAGTGGGTGAATTGAGGTCTAGGTTTCTGCGGGGAGTCCCGGCAACAGGCTTCCTCCTCTGCTTCAGTGGTGGTGAAGGTTAGCATCATTGGCTGGCTTTTAGTGCTTAGCACGGGACCACAGGCATGGAATGTAGGTCTCTGATTAGGCCTGTTTGGTGTATGTTGCTACGTGCATCCAAAAGGCAACAGGGCTCTGTAAAGAGGGAACAACATATTTACAAATACACATGGACAAGGAGCTCTCCATCTCTCTTTCTCACACACACACACACACACACACACACACACACACACACACACACACACACACACACACACACACACACACACACACACACACACACACACACACACACACTCCTATTATAGATGTAACCTAGACTTGGTCACTAGGCCTAATGTGCTCAAATTGTACACACCGTCCGTTTAGAAAATGGACATTGAGTTTTCTTGAAAGATGTCGTGAACACTGAATTCTCAGCAATCGATTCGATGCTGCATGACTTTCTCAAACGTCTTCCTATTCACCACAATGGTGGTGGTGCGCTCTGAAACGACTGATGCAAGTCAACATGTTATAACTCATTGCACAAAGATATATACACAAAGTAACAAACTGAGTAGTTGCAGCAATTCCCTCGGATACCACGTTCCTTTGATATAAATGGCTATACTTGCTAATGTAACTCAACAGCGGCGGTAGGGTGTTGCTCTGACAACCGGTGAATACGTCCTGTCGTAAAATATTTGTCATTCTTCTCAAGACAAAATCTGAAATTTAAAGGAGAAGAGCTCTAATTATTTGGGATTTTACTGTAGCCAATACAGTACCACAGTATGATTCATAATACCCAGCAGTCAAATAGGGAAATGGTTCCAATCGTTTTTCCATAGGGAATTTAAGAAACACTTATATATTTCGTGTAGGCGTACCCTGGTGTGACCTTTTGATAACTGTGTAAATCTCTCTAGGACAAGGTGACTTTTATCAATATATTTACCTGCAAAAAATTTAATGTTAATTAGCTGCTAATGGGGCTATCATAAAGAACTGCAAATACCATGTGATCTGGACAAGACTGCCAAATCGAGGCAATGGTATGTATCTCTGGATTAACTATCTAATGTTAGCTAAATGTAGTAATGAATAGTTAGCAACAGCTAGCTAAATTTCCATAAATGTTTAATGCTTTTCGACCTGTCCCCAAATTAATATAGTTGGTTCAGAGTTTGTTTTGATATTTCAACCTACATGTTCTGATCGTGTCTGATCTGGGTGGACAAAATCAACATGCATGTGATGGCACACGCGGTCGCACGCACGCAAGTGGTCTGGTCAGCATGCAAGTCTACACGAAACACAGCACTTATTTTAAGTGTTTCTAAAATCCGCTATGGGGAAAAAGTTATGGTGTAAAAACGGTTGGAACCATTTCTCTGTTTGACCGCTATGTTGTATGGGTATTATGACACCTCCACTGAGGGTCTCTATTACATTTTTTATTGGTTTCTTACCTGTATTTGCAACGAATTGTACAACACCAAACAACTGTAAATTATGAATAGGAAAAAAAACATTGTGATGAATAAACATGTTATTGTGAGAAATGGAAACGCCAGGCTACCTCCTCAAAGTTAAATTTGTTTTAAACTTGACAGGCTAATAATTTTCATGAATGTGTGAAAACTAAAGAAATCAAGCCAAACTGTAATAGTATTTGAAATTAGTATTTGAGAGAGATTGGAGGTAAAATACATGGCCACCTCATGTGATAGCCTCACAGACAAAGATTACCCCCAATCTGTCATTGGAATAGTGGGAGAGCGAACTGATAGTGTCACTCAAACATAAAAGGCCTAAACTCTAGATTTGGTCATAGCCAGCCCATTGCAATCATTCCTAAAACATGTAGGCCTAGTAAGTGTGTTTTGAAACCTTAAAATGTATGAAATTGATATCTAAATATGTTTCATAGATGATAGCCTACATCAAGGCTGTCAAACACATTCCATGTAGGGCCTAGTGTATGCTGGTTTTTCCTTTCAATTAAGACCTAGACCACCAGGTGAGGAGAGTTTCTTACTAATTAGTGACCTTAATTCATCAATCAAGTAGAATGGAGGAGCTAAAGACTGCAGACACTTAGCCCTCCATGGAATGAATTTGACACATATGGCCTACTTTAAAGTTTATCTAAAAAATAACTTATGGCTTACGATCAGTAACCATAAATTCTTCATAGCCATAAGATCCTCAAAGACAATACAGTATTTCAATGCACTGAGACACATTTAGGAAGCATTGCAGCTTCTGATGTCACTAGGTCCTGGAGGGGGGCACGTGTCACCCCGGTAAACTTGCTCTAACCTCTCTATAACTTTTCCAGCAGATCAAGCAACCTTCATTGGGCAGATTTATGAGGTGGTCGAATGATTACATCCTGGCCATTTGTCAACCGGCCAGACGGCCAAGGGAGAGACAAGGCAGCCGCAGATAAATCATAAACAGAAGCGTTTTTAAAGAGTTTATTACAGTCGTTAATGGTGCGCCGGATCACTTTGTGCAGGATTTAAAGGTATATTATGCAAAATCAGAAACACTAACCTTATAATACTTGATCAAACACGCATAAAGCTGTCACCGAGGCTGAATAAATTCTCCCAATTAACTTGCTTCCAGATTGTGATTGCTTTTACTAATTAAATCAACAGTGTAATAATTTGAGTGTGGCTGATCTGATGTCTGATTTGGGAAAACAGAGATAAGGACTTCTGCTGAGACCTCTGGTGAGGATGATTAAAAACAGGAGGGCATCTATTCCATCCATAACAAAATGCTTTATTTCTCTACATGTCCCATTGTCGCCCAACTGAGCTGCTTTGTAGGGAGGTATCTACTAATCTTATTAGGTTATCACCACATTGTCACGTGGTCACATCACAACCAACCTTCTCACAGCTTATTTGCAACATTGTGACAATGTCATGCAGCCTATTAGTAACAAAACCATGTCAACTGTACAAATGAGGAGAAGTGCCATGAAAGATTATAAGAAAGATACCTAGAGCCTCAGATTTGTAGGCTAGGCCTAATGGATGGCACTGGCGACTAGAGGGTATCTGTAGCCCAGCTCAGTTGGTAGAGCATAATGCTTGCAACGTCAATATAGTGTGGGTTCAATTCCTGGGACCACCCATATGTACACACATGACTGTAAGTCACTTTGGATAAAAGCAGCTGCATTTATATAATATATTTGAATATATTAAATTGTTGGTGGAGTGGAAGGAGGGAGTCGCGGCACCAGGAATCCAAGTTTCATTTTTTTTTTCTTGTACGACTCCAAAGAGAAAAAGGCAAAAGTCTTGCAGGAACTTTGGTAAATTAATACAGTATTGGCACAAAAAGAAAATCTAAGTAAACGGCTGGTTTAAATAATGACAATTATAACCTTGCAGTAGGCCTATAATAAGCATGCATTCACTTGGACACATTCACATGCTTTGAACTCATTCAGAAATGCTGATTGGTTAATGGCAAACAAGCTGCATCAGCCATAAACTAAAAGTACAGCTATCATGCTCGCAAACAAATTATAGTGTTCAAAAACCATATTAATAAATAGCTTTTTATAAATAATGTTTTGTTGTTGCATTTAACTGCCGAAAATGCTGTTATCCTTTAGTAGGTGACGTAAGAGGTCAGCATGTGGAAGAAATCGGAGCTCAGGGATAATAGAAAAGTTGCCCACTAGTTCGAGGGGCGTTCAAGTGGATTTTTCCCAGTCATATGTGGTAAATACCACCTTCTCACTTGGCTACTAACACAAGGGAACACTGGCCTGTTGGCTCCGTAGTCACACTACTTCAACAATAATCAGATTCTGAATCTGTCTTCTTCTGTGTTATTATGGTGGTCCGCAAGCAAGCGTTAATAATAATTTGTAACATTTTTATAGTGTTTTTCATAGAATCTCAAAGCGTTTCAAGGGTAAAAAAAACGAACAAACAAGCAATATATCATGACAGGTCAACCAATAGATGCCAAATCTTTTAAAGCTGCATCCTCAGAAGATAGAGAGGGTCATTGCTTGAGTTTGTCATCTTCACTAGGAACACTCTGTCTCAGCACTGCTGTATTCCTCTCTCTCCCATTCCTCTCACGCATCAGGCAACTCCTCAAATTATGTTCTTACAAGATCAGGAATTGGCAGACAGGTTAAACAAAAAAGCTGGTACTCTGTCCAGATTTATTTTTCAAACAAAAACATTAGCCAGCTAGCTAGCCAATCCAAAGAGTGTTAACCTGTCAGTCGATCTGTTAGAGGTGCATGCCACCACCTATTGTACGGGTGGTAAACTATAGAAAAAATATCCATTGTAGGAAAAAAGGGGGAAAGACCAACATAATACAAAAGACAAAAATAGACGTGTAAAAAAATGAATCCCACTCCTTCAGTCACATTCCAATGTAAGTCACATCCCTACACAGGCTCAGGGGCCTGTGATGCCAGAACATCCTTTGACAGGATTTCTTGCAATGCCTTGGCTGTAAACTCAGTCCCAAAAAGCGTTCTGCGGCACTCACAATAATTAACATTTTCTCAGATTTCTTCTTTGTTTGTGCTGTGCAATTTATGATCATTGCAATTAATGTTACAAAGCCCATATTTTTCACATGTAACATATCAGGTTCCCTTGATTGCCAAGCAACATTCCCTGGTGCAGTCTTATTTACCATGGCGTCTTCAACGCCACTCGCTCCTTCCACTCTTCTCACCGCCTCCAGGTAGGAGGCACGCTGGACAACCCTTATTTTTGCTACCTCGGCCTTCTTCGTCCTAACAGAGCAATCCAGGTGCTCAAGTGCATGTTCGCCACCACAGTTGCAGCATATAACTTCAGCTGGCATACAATATTCTTCCCGTATGCATACACTTGATACATGCCCAAATCCTTTGCATTTATTACACTGGAGGGGCTTGTGCACAAAAGCTCTTACAAGGTACAGTGTCTCATAAAGCCTAGCTTTACATGAGAAAGGAGAGACTCATCAAAAAACAACAATATGGATGAAGTGGATTTCCTTACTCAATCCACCATACGGGTCAGTTGACTTGCACCAATCACTTCACCTACTTCCTCAGGTATATAATCTGCATCCACATCATGCGCAACCCCAGAAATAACCCCCTTGACATGCACCCTGCTTCGGAAATCAATACACAACATTACATCAAATATTATTGGGCTCCCGAGTGGCACAGTGGTCTAAGGCACTGCATCTCAGTGCTAGAGGTGTCATTATAGACCCTGGTTTGATTCCAGGCTGTATCACAACCGGCTGTGATTGGGAGTCCCATAGGGCGGCGCACAACTGGCCCAGCGTCGTCCGTGTTAGGGTTTGGTCGGGGTAGGCCGTCATTGTAAATAAGAATTTATTCTTAACTGACTTTCCTAGTTAAATAAAGGTTAAATAAAATAAATAAAAAGCATGCTTCTGTTCCGCAGACATATCAAAAGATCTGAATACGACCAGCTCTTGTGACTCTCACTGACGCCACCTCTCTCCTCGTGACTTCAAACGGAACCCCCGGGTAACATTGATCCAAAACCCTTACTCCGACTATAATCTAATCTAGGGATTTCTTAGTTTCATCACAACTTTACTTATTTTGTTTCCTTTATTTTTCATGACTGTAGCTGCCTCATTCTCACTCTCTGTACTCTCATCTTCACCCGACCACCATCAGTTTCAAACAGAACATCCGTTTTCCGCCATCTTCCTCTCCACCTCTCGTCTACTTCTGCCACAATGAATCTGTGTCCATGCCAGATAGTTGCTTAAGTATCCCCGCCGATACCCGGAAGTTACCAAAGCAGTGTTGGAAAAAGTACCTAATTGTTATTCTTGAATAAAAATAAAGGTACCTTAATAGAAAATGACTGAAGTAAAAGTGAAAGTCACCCAGTAAAATATTAGTTGAGTAAAAGTGTAAAAGTATTTGGTTTTTGGTTTTTGGTATTTGGTTTCAACATATAAGTATCAAAAGTAAAAGTATAAATCATTTCACGTTTCTTATATTAAATAAATCAGACAATTTTTTTTTACGGATAGCCAGGGGCACTCCTACACAATAATTTACAAACTAAGCATTTGTCTTTAGGGAGTCCGCCAGATCAGAGGCAGTAGGGATAGGTGTGTGAATTGGACCATTTTCCTGTCCTGCTAAATGTAGGGATTATTTGTAAGGAAATGTAATGTAAGGAGTACTTTTGTGTGTCAGAGAAAATGTATGGAGTAAAAAGTACATGATTTTATTTAGGAATGTAGTGTAGTAAAAGTAAAAATTGCCCAAAATATAAATAGTAAACTAAAGTACAGATACCCAAAAAGATACCATTCCGTCTCCAAGGACAGAGTAGCAGCTGCGCAGAATTTTTTTTGCTAAATTAGCTCCGCCCCTACGGCTGAGTACCCCAACAGTTCCCTTTATTCACCAATCACCACTCTGTCCTGGAGAGAAAAACTTAGATGACAATTTAACAAACTAAACTTCTACAAATGAGCAAAATAAACAATGCCGCAGCCGCTAACCCGTTGCTGCAGCTACCGATAATTTGGGTTTCTCCACAAGTATGAAAGTAAAGAAGAGAAAAACTATTTTGTAGGTCTACATTTCTAGTAGGCTACTTTTATCTGATGCATCAGGGGTGTATTCACTAAGAACCAAACAAACCAAACGGAAGCCAACAGGAGCAAACAGAACGAAACGGGGAGGGATCTACCTGAATTTGTCCAATAAAAATACTTGCTGCGTTGCAACACGTTTTGCAAATGTTTGCAACTATTTGCTATGGTCTTGATCTAAACGAATACACCCCAGATTTAGGCCTTAGAGAGCGACAAAGGCATGCTGTAAAATCAACGTGGCTGCTCTCCTACTGAAACTATATGTAAGCAACATTGGGTCATCATTGGGTCAACATTGGGTCAACATTGGGTCATCGAAAAGCCACTGCCAACTAGGTTCATACAGATAATTTAGCAAGTGTTGTGGTCACATGTTGGCATTTACACAGGCTATGAAGATAATCTTATGTGGAGAGTATAGGTAGAGGAATGGAATAGTTCACCCCCACACACCACCTACAAACCTCATAGCCTGTAGGCCTGCTGCATTTGCTTAGTCTGACATTGCCCTGTAGCTGTGCCTACAGTATATCAGTTTAGCCTGCCTGAATGCCTTTAACATGTTCATTTTAAGGCCTTGTGTGATACATCTACATCGTGGGTTGTGTATTGTGCAGTATGGGTTGTGGATTTTCTGCTCTTTTCCCCATAGGAGGAGCACACACCTGGAAAAATAGAAATAACACCCTGCTGTGTGTACTTTCACCACCAGAGAGAGCTATTTGTCCAGGTTTTCTGTCCACTGATCTTTTTCAGTGATTAGAATGTGACGTTGATGTGCAGTGAGAGACTTATGGTGAGCTCCACTTTCTTATTTTGATACAGATGGACATTATAACTCACTGCTTCTATGTGTAGCATATTTCACATTTTGCTTTCTGGTCTGTTTTTGGAATAACATAACTTATTTAATTAGCCTACAATTAAAACATTCCCATCCATGCACACACTAACTTACGCACACACACTCATTCACGTACAAACGAATGCACCCCCACATACTTGGGTCAACGGTAAAGAGGCTGCCATGACTAAGGTCATGGCAGCAAAATGCCTTCGTTCATGTTAGAGGGCAAATTTGAACAATGTCCAGTTTATACAGTAGTAACAACATCTCCTTTGATAATTGATCAGATTCAGCAGTTTCTACCTCTTTAAGGCGAACAGTACTAAAATGGTGCCAAGAGTTGATGTCCTCCCCTTCTACAGCATCTTCTTAATAAATGCATTTAGCTGTGGAACTCCAGTGCCCACACTGTTATCAAGAGAAACGACCCCCATAAACCAGTGTTGGTGATTTGGGTTTCCCAAGCCCCTCATAAAGGAGGTATTCTGGTCCTAGACATTAATTATGGAAATATTAGAGCGTCACATTTTGTTCCCTGTTCTCTGCTGGCTACTGCCTCTTTCCAAAGTTATAGGGCTACAAATAGTGTATGCGCTTTTCTTTGGGATTTAAGTTGTTCACATTCACAACACTGTTCACAACACTCCGATTTCAACCCTGAATCACATACAAATACGTTTATATTTATATTGCTGATATCTTTACTTTTCCTGACGCGAAGTTTGCAGTTGTGTGAAAGGCCAGGCCTGTGAATATGGCCTTGTACGTTGAGCACTGTTGGCCTAAACCTGCAGCAAAATCCCAGCGGAATTTCCCAATACATCTCTGTCCAGCCCCAGAGTGACCACATGCATAAGATTAAAGGGTTAAGATGTCAGAATCCTCTTAGAAAGCCCAAATACACTTGGGGTAAATCAATTAATTAATTAACTAAGTAGAGGTCAAAGCCAATAGTTGAGGAAAGACAAATTAAATCAATTAGGATGGCCTAATAAGAAGAGAGACTTTAATTAGAGGAAGTTTAATTAAAAGTGTGTTTGGGGATGTGGTGCTATGAGCTAGTTCAATGCATCTCCCTCTAAAGAACCATGAGGCCATCTACTGTTCTGTGTATAGGTGTATTGGCTGTCTCCTTAGAAACCTGGGTGTGGTCTTAAGTGGAATTTATATTTGGGTTTTCAGTTTTTGTCAAATTGTTTTGAATTTTGTGTTGAGTTTGCTTTGTTAGTTTGTTATAGTGTAAAGATGTGAAGAGAGTGTGTGTGTGTGTCAGGGGTTGGAACTGAAATATTTTGTTCTAAATAGAACCACTATTTGTTTAGAAAATAAAGTTCTGACCAGTTCGAACAACAAAAAAAAAGTACTGGTTTTATATTGTTCCTTTCTGTTCATTTTTGAACCTGTGAAATCAGCCATTTTTTCCATTTAGCTCATTCAATGACTTCACCAATCAGTGTGGATAGAGCAAGCTACACTACACAAAAATAAAAACAATTTCTAACATTTTACTGAGTTACAGTTCATATAAGCAAATCAGTCAATTTAAAGAAATAAATTATTTAGGACCTAATCTATGGATTTCACATGACTGGGAATAAAAATATGTATCTGTTGGTCACAGATACCTTAAAAAATGTTTAGGGGCGTGGATCAGATAACCAGTCAGTATCTGGTGTGACCACCATTTGCCTCATGCAGCACGACACATCTAATTTGCATAGAGTTGATCGGGGTGTTGATTGTGGCCTGTGGAATGATGTCCCACTCCCGTTCCATGGCTGTGTGAAGTTGCTGGATATTGGAGGGAACTGGAACATGCTATTGTATATGTCGATCCAGAGCATCCCAAACATGCTCAATGGGTGACGTCTGGTGAGTATGTAGGCCTTGGAAGAACTGGGACATTTTCAGCATCCAGGAATTGTGTACAGACCCTTGCGAAATAGGGCCATGCATTATCATGCTGAAACATGAGGTGATGGCGGTGGATGAATGGCATAACATTGTATCATTGTGCATTCAAATTGCCATCAATAAAATGCAATTGTGTTTGTTATCCGTAGTTTATGCCTGCCCATGCCATAATCCCACTGCCACTATGGGGCGCTCTGTTCACAATGTTGACATCAGCAAATCTCTCGCCCACATGACGCCCTACATCTGCCATCTGCCCGGTACAGTTGAAACCGGGATTCATCCGTGAAGAGCACACTTCTCCAGCATGCCAGTGGCCATCGAAGGTGAGCATTTGCCCACTGAAGTTGGTTATGACGACAAACTGCAGTCAGGTCAATGGTGAGGAAATCGAGCACGCACATGAGCTTCCCTGTGATGGTTTCTGACAGTTTGTGCAAAGATTCTTTGGTAGTACAAACCCACAGTTTCACCAGCTGTCCAGGTGGCTGGTCTCAGTTGATCCTGGAGGTGAAGACGCCGGATGTGGAGGTCCTTGGTTGACTTGGCTACACGTGGTCTGCGGTTGTGAGGCCGGTTGGACTTACTAACAAATTCTCTAAAACGAGAATTGATGCGGCTTATGGTAGAAATATGTACATTAAATTCTCTGGCAATAGCTCTGGTGGACATTCCTGCAGTCAGCATGCCAATTGCATGCTGACTGCACTTGACTGACATCTGTGGCATTGTGTTGTGTGACAAAACTGCACATTTTAGAGTGGCCTTTTGTCTCCAGCTCAAAGTGCACCTGTGTAATGATCATGCCGTGTAAATCAGCTTCTTGACATGCTACTCCTGGCAGGTTGATGGATTATCTTGGCAAAGGAGAAATTCTCACTAACATGGTTGTAAACTAACATTTTTGAGAAATAAGCTTTTTGTGTGTATGGAACATTTCTGGGATCTTTTATTTCAGCTCATGAAACATTGAACCAAAACATTAGATGTTGTGTTTATATTTTTGTTCAGTATAGTTGTTCACATGTGTGATGGACAGACAAGTATAGCCTATGGCGCAAGATGTGACTGAAATGTTGTATTTGGGGAGAGAGCAAAAGAAGGTTGGAGAGGAAGCTTGAAGCACTGGGCATCTTGTTATGACATGCATTATCTGAATTAGGTCCACAGAATTATACCTAGGGGGAGCGGCTTCTATGAAGGAACTTTGAATGTCCTTTGAGCTAGCTAGCTATCAAGCTTGTGTGTGCAGAGTGGCACCAAAATAAAAAACACGTCTTACCGTTTTGTAGTTAATAAATCCATAGTGAGGGCTTTGCAGAGTGATGTGTGTGTGTGTGTGTGTGTGTGTGTGTCTGGGAACAATTAGTTTGGGCAAAAAACAAACAAATTTACAATTTTTTTAACAAAAAAATATAACTTCCATTTGAAAGATTGAATGTTTCCTCCTTTCCTCTACTATCCCACAATCTTGGCTGGTGGTTGTCCATGGAATTAGGAGCTGGGAATAGGTTAAAAACACACTGATCTTTTTTTTTTACAGGAATTTGAATTGCTCTTCCGTGTGTAGCTCTGCCTACCTATGACATATTGGATTTTTTGGGGACACAATCAGTAATATATTGATATTATAGAGCACTGAGTCCTAAATCCAGCAGGCCTGTCCCTCACCAATTATTACGCTCTCTCTCTCTCACTCACTCACTCACTCACTCACTCACTCAATCACTCACACACTCACAACACCATCTGTTGTCATTAAAACCTGCATGGCACTACTGGAAATAAGACTCTCTGTTCTCATCTCCAGATGTTATTCATTGCTATTATATCAGCCAATCTTTTTAAATGCTGCATGTTTTTTTAGCATATAATGGAGCTGTGTAGCTTAAATGAAAAATGTACACTATGTGAAATTGTTTTCATGTGTGATCAAATTCTAATTTTGGCAATGTTAAGAACAGTGTTATAAGCACCAAAAAGGTTATGCAATAAGTCATATGTGTTTAGGGGTAAATACATTATTCATGATTGAATTAATTGCAAAGTCCTTTTTCCTGCAAATATCCTGTGTAATTGATTAATGAGAAATAATAGATTGTAGGCCTACTTGCTTTATTTGTCTAACCACTTTTCATTTGAGTAGAAAACAAGATAAATGTCAAGATTTTAAAAGAAAATCTATCTTTTCTTTGTTTTTTTGGACAAGAACAGCCTTGGTTTGGGGCGAACGGGTGCAGAGACACAACCCCTCACCTCCTCTCCTCTTTGACTCCTCTCTCCATTTCTGTCCCCTTGGATCAACCAGATTGGGCCTGGTGTTAATCCCTGGCATAAGGGGGCTTGGCTGGATTAGAAGCTGATGTGGTAACATCTGTATGGCGTCTGGATTAGCAGGGAGAGGGCCTGGGGGGAGCAGGGGTGTGTCTGTGTGGATGTTGGGGCTATGATGTGACAGGAAGGGGGGGTTTGAGCCCAAGATATCCTGGATTTCCTAGGATGTCAATTACAGTGCCTTGCGAAAGTATTCGGCCCCCTTGAACTTTGCGACCTTTTGCCACATTTCAGGCTTCAAACATAAAGATATAAAACTGTATTTTTTTGTGAAGAATCAACAACAAGTGGGACACAATCATGAAGTGGAACGACATTTATTGGATATTTCTAACTTTTTTAACAAATCAAAAACTGAAAAATTGGGCGTGCAAAATTATTCAGCCCCTTTACTTTCAGTGCAGCAAACTCTCTCCAGAAGTTCAGTGAGGATCTCTGAATGATCCAATGTTGACCTAAATGACTAATGATGATAAATACAATCCACCTGTGTGTAATCAAGTCTCCGTATAAATGCACCTGCACTGTGATAGTCTCAGAGGTCCGTTAAAAGCGCAGAGAGCATCATGAAGAACAAGGAACACACCAGGCAGGTCCGAGATACTGTTGTGAAGAAGTTTAAAGCCGGATTTGGATACAAAAATATTTCCCAAGCTTTAAACATCCCAAGGAGCACTGTGCAAGCGATAATATTGAAATGGAAGGAGTATCAGACCACTGCAAATCTACCAAGACCTGGCCGTCCCTCTAAACTTTCAGCTCATACAAGGAGAAGACTGATCAGAGATGCAGCCAAGAGGCCCATGATCACTCTGGATGAACTGCAGAGATCTACAGCTGAGGTGGGAGACTCTGTCCATAGGACAACAATCAGTCGTATATTGCACAAATCTGGCCTTTATGGAAGAGTGGCAAGAAGAAAGCCATTTCTTAAAGATATCCATAAAAAGTGTTGTTTAAAGTTTGCCACAAGCCACCTGGGAGACACACCAAACATGTGGAAGAAGGTGCTCTGGTCAGATGAAACCAAAATTGAACTTTTTGGCAACAATGCAAAACGTTATGTTTGGCGTAAAAGCAACACAGCTGAACACACCATCCCCACTGTCAAACATGGTGGTGGCAGCATCATGGTTTGGGCCTGCTTTTCTTCAGCAGGGACAGGGAAGATGGTTAAAATTGATGGGAAGATGGATGGAGCCAAATACAGGACCATTCTGGAAGAAAACCTGATGTAGTCTGCAAAAGACCTGAGACTGGGACGGAGATTTGTCTTCCAACAAGACAATGATCCAAAACATAAAGCAAAATCTACAATGGAATGGTTCAAAAATAAACATATCCAGGTGTTAGAATGGCCAAGTCAAAGTCCAGACCTGAATCCAATCGAGAATCTGTAGAAAGAACTGAAAACTGCTGTTCACAAATGCTCTCCATCCAACCTCACTGAGCTCGAGCTGTTTTGCAAGGAGGAATGGGAAAAAATTTCAGTCTCTCGATGTGCAAAACTGATAGAGACATACCCCAAGCGACTTACAGCTGTAATCGCAGCAAAAGGTGGCGCTACAAAGTATTAACTTAAGGGGGCTGAATAATTTTGCACGCCCAATTTTTCAGTTTTTGATTTGTTAAAAAAGTTTGAAATATCCAATAACATGTCGTTCCACTTCATGATTGTGTCCCACTTGTTGTTGATTCTTCACAAAAAAATACAGTTTTATATCTTTATGTTTGAAGCCTGAAATGTGGCAAAAGGTCGCAAAGTTCAAGGGGGCCGAATACTTTCGCAAGGCACTGTATATTGGGGATGTCTATATGGTCAGGAATTACAGCCTGGATCTATTTCTGTATTCATTCAACAACCTGCTTGGCAGTTCACATGGTCAAAGTGTGTGTGTGTGTGTGTGTGTGTGTGTGTGTGTGTGTGTGTGTGTGTGTGTGTGTAATAGTGTATGAGTGTTCTTGTATTTGTGTGTGTGTCTGTGTAGATAGGGGGTGGGGAGCAGCTGGATATCTTTGACATTTGACCCTGTTGAGCTTGACATGTCAATATTTGTTATAATACTTTCAGTATTTTAATGCAATAATCAATAAATATATTTATGCATATTTAAAATGGGGGTGCAATGTATTGTATTTTGCAGGTTTGGTTTTTGTATGAAAATAGTAATGAAAGTGGCATGAAAGTGACACTGTAAATGACTGCCCTTGCATGCTACATTTTTTTATTCATAAATCTTTATTTGGGCTCTTAAATAATCATAGTTTTACTATATTGAATCTGAAGAAAAACAAAATGACACAAAACATATTTATAAGCTATGATGGAGAGTCTTTGTTTATTAAGAGAAAGATCTCTGTACAGTCTATAGGTTGTTATTGAGGTGTACCTTCAGAATGTCATTGTTAATTATTTAAAAAAAACATAATAATAATAGTCTGGACATAATCACTAGCCCCCACTCTCAGAACACAATCCAATTTACATACAAAATACACCATTTGAAGTAGGACCATTTGCTAAGAACACAATATCCACAATTGATTAATTAGGAACTGCTGGTTTATACTGAGACCACACCGCAGGCGCTAGTGTAGCATTTAGCATATATTCATATTTTCTAGATAATATACAGAGCCATTCATATCTCAGGATGATTTAGAAGCCAGGGGGGACATGGGGATTAGACTTTTGGCTGCCGTTGTAGGTTTGCATCCGAAGGAGTAGGTTTGCATCCACAAGACCTGATTTACGTCGTGGGGCAGATGGCAGAGAAATTGCTCTGTTTGGAAAAGATGTGCAATTTATTCCTGTTGACATAGTCTGTATAGCCGGAGAAGGCCCTCTTGGCATGCAGCAAAACAGAAACACAGTTGGTGGAGAGAGAGAAAGGTTTTTTGTTTTGGTGCGTGTGATGATGAGTAAAGCCAGCTCTGGGACCATTAGGTGGATGTCAGGGAAGAAGGATGGGGGGGACGAGGGAAGAGACATTCGTGAGAGAGTGGTGAGGAGGCTGTGGGTGGGTGGTGCGTTGCAGTTGTGTGTGAGTGTCTGCAGTGGGGCTGATGCACCACACACGCATATTCACATACATGTGGGAACACGCATTCACGCACACACACGCACGCACACACACACGCACGCACGCACCCACCCACCCACACACACACACAAATAACCTGCGCAGCTGTCCCACACTGGACAGCTTAAGTCCCTCTGACACGTCGCCTGCCAGGCTGGAGGGCTCAGGAAGAGAAGACAGATCAGTAAACTTAGTGTGCAGCTTACAGTGGCTAATCCTCCTCCCAAGCCTCCAGCCACACAGCTCCTCCTCCACCACCACCTCCCCTAACCCAAATCACTGGGATTTACAGTACACCCTACCAGCCTTATTCCACCACTCGCCAACTAATGCTCTCTCCACATCCCGCAGGCAGGAGATGACCTGTGGAGTGGAGGCTTTTCAAGTCCTGGTGTCAACTTCATGCTGGTCCTGTGGATCCTTGTTTTCCTCATATAAAGGGCTGGAATCCAACCAAACCTGCACTGCAGATATATGATTGTTTTTGCATTGTGAAAGTGATGCTTTTGTGTTGTTCGTTTTTTAGACAATGCTCTGTATCTGTGCCCAACATGAAACTGCACAGTTTCCATATAGGGCTCTATGTCCGGCTGCCGCTATGGAGGCACAATTGTCCAACGCACGTTAGTTTGCAACTTTGTCATGTAAAAACTGTCACACTGGCATTTTCCCAGCCCTAACGCCAGATTCTGCAATTTACCTGTCAAAATCATCTCGCATGCGCTGAGGTGGGAGGGGTGGCTCTATTTGAGGTCTGTCCATTTTGCACTTGCTTTTAAGGACAATTTCATGCAGCACTAATAGGATATTTTAAGACTCTCAAAATGACATGGATTTTCAGAGCGGAAGCGCAGCCTAACCATCCATGGCACACAGTGCCCATGGAGGTTTTTGACCTCGTGCCTTTTCATTATTCACAATTCACATACCTGCATTTTGCTTGTTCAAGCAAGCTATCCATCCCCATTTTCAAACAGTGCCCTTCATCTGATTACCAAAGACCTGCTCATCCATACTATAATAAAATATAAATATAAACTACAGTCCTCTTATAATGCCGTATCAACATCAGATTATTATGAGAATCTGCCTTACATATAGGCAACAATACAATTGACAAGAGCCTAGTATTTTGTATAGATGTGCGAATGTTATGTATAAAGACATTTAGGCCATGGAACGAGAGGTGATTTATGATCTCATGCTTCAAACCCGATCCTACTTAGAAATATTGTTGTTAGTTTAAAAAACAGTAACTGTTTTTCATTTAATTTGATTAAAAAAGCCAACGTATTACAAAGATTCACCATCCATGGGTTTATGGTAAGAACGTACATGGCTCGAATGTAATTACATTTTGTCTGTTATTTCTGGAGAAGGGAAAATATGATCTGTAAGACGGTTCCATGATGTTTGTAAAACATTATATTTGCAAGCAGTATAATGGTGAGTGGACATTCCCCCTTTTTCTTTATATTGGATCTTTATCCAGTTCCTGTGAGAAGTTTGGACGTACGTAAAACCCTCCATAGTCTACAGTTGAAGTCGGAACTTTATATACACCTTAGCCAAATACATTTAAACTCAGTTTTTCACAATTCCTGACATTTCATCCTAGTAAAAATTCCCTGTCTTGGGTCAGTTAGGATCACCACTTTATTTTAAGAATGTGAAATCTCAGAATAATAGTAGGGAGAATGATTTATTTCAGTTTTTATTTCTTTCATCACATTCCCAGTGGGCCAGAAGTTTACATACACTCAATCAGTATTTGGTAGCATTGTTTAACTAGGGTCTAACATTTCGGGTAGCCTTCCACACGCTTCCCACAATAGGTTGTGTCAATTTTGGCCCATTCCTCCTGACAGAGCTGGTGTAACTGAGTCAGGTTTGTAGGCCTCCTTGCGCGCACACACTTTTTCAGTTCTGCCCACAAATGTTCTATGGGATTGAGGTCAGGGCTTTGTAATGGCCACTCCAATACCTTGACCTCGTTGTCCTTAAGCCATTTTGGTACAACAGTGGAAGTACGCTTGGGGTCATTGTCCATTTGGAAAACACATTTGTGACCAAGCTTTAACTTCCTGACTGATGTCTTGAGATATTGCTTCAATATATTCACATAACCTCATGATGCCATCTATTTTGTGAAGTGCACCAGTCCCTCTTGCAGCAAAGCACCCCCACAGCATGATGCTGCCATCCCAGTGCTTCACGGTTGGGATGTGTTCTTTGGTATTTTCTTCCCCCTTTTTCCTCCAAACATAACGATGGTCATTACGGCCAAACAGTTCTATTTTTGTTTCATCAGACCAGAGGACATTTCTCCAAAAGTCCGATCTTTGTCCCCATGTGCAGTTGCAAACTGTAGTCTGTCTTTTTTATTGCGGTTTTGGAGCAGTGGCTTCTTCCTTGCTGAGCGGCTTTTCAGGGTATGTCAATATAGGACTCGTTTTCTCTTCTCTTTTGTACCTGTTTCCTCCAGCATCTTCACAAGGTCCTTTGCTGTTGTTCTGGGATTGATTTGTACTTTTCGCACCAAAGTTTGATCATCTCTAGGATTCGGAAAGCGTCTCCTTCCTGAGCGGTATGATGAATGCGAAGTCCCATGGTGTTTATGAATGTGTACTATTGTTTGTACAGATGAACGTGGTACCTTCAGGCTTTTGGAAATTGTTCCCAAGGATGAACCAGACTTGTGGCGGTCTACAATTTTTTTTCTGAGGTCTTGGCTGATTTCTTTTGATTTTCCCATGATGTCAAGCAAAGAGGCACTGAGTTTGAAGGTAGGCCATGAAAAACATCCACAGGTACACCTCCAATTGACTCAAATGATGTCAATTAGCCTATCAGAAGCTTTTAAAGCCATGACATCATTTTCTGGAATTTTCAAACTGTTTAAAGGCACAGTCAACTTAGTGTATGTAAACTTCTGACCCCACTGGAATTGTGATACAGTGAGTTGTAAGTGAAATAATCTGTCTGTAAACAATAAAAAATGACTTGTGTCATGCATAAAGTAGATGTCCTAACCGACTTGCCAAAACTATAGTTTGTTAACAAGAATTGTGGAGTGGATGAAAAACAAGTTTTAATGAGTCCAACCTAAGTGTATGTAAACTTCTGACTTCAACTGTATGTTGCCCTACTTGTATTATACGGCCACTGGGAGCAATTATGGTGTCTGTCTGTAACTGTATTTAGACCTAGCCTATTTAAATCAAGTTGTTGTTTTGAACTAGGCTATAACGGACTAACAATCAAAATGGAGTTGATGACAGCGGTATGCATAAAAGACCGTAAATACACAACTTGAAGCAACCACATATTTAGCAATGGAGCATGTTCTGATCGGCCAGTGAGGGGCCAAGTCTCGACACACCTACAACTTGTTTATAATTCCACATGCTGCTCTTACCAGGTGACAAGGATCTGTGTCTGCACCACGTACCTTCACTACTGGTGTCCCCCAGTGCTCGGCTCTAGACTCTCTCCTCTTCTCTCCATACACCAAGTCACTCGACTCCGTCATATCCTCACATGGTCTCTCCTTGGTATGCGGATGACACTCAACTACTTTTCTCCTTCCCCCTTCTGACACCCAGATGGTGACACGCATCTCTGCGAGCCTGACTTGGATGTCGGCCCACTACCTCAAGCTCACCTTCGACAAGACAGAGCTGCTCTTCCTCCTGGGAAAGGCCTGCCCGCTCAAAGACGTCTCCATCACGGCTGACAACTCCACAGTGTTGCCCTCCCAGAGTGCAAATTAATCTTGGGGTGACCCTGGACAACACCCTGTCATTCTCTGCAAACAACAAAGCAGTGCAGGTGCTGACCTTAATCCAGGCACTTGTCGTCTCCCATCTGGACTACTGCAACTCGCTGCAACCCGCTTGTGCCATCAAACCCCTGCAACTTATCTAGAATGCTGCAGCCTGCCTGGTTTCAACCTTACCAAGTTCTGCCATGTCACCCCGCTCCTCTGCACACTCCACTGGCTTCGGGTCGAAGCTTGCATCCACTACAAGACCATGGTGATTTTTCATTATGCCCACCTACCTTCAGGCTATGCTCAAACCCTACACCTCAACCTGGGCACTCCGCTCTGTCACTTCTGGTCTTTTGTCCCTCCCACCCCTACGGGAGGGCAGCTCCCGCTCATCCCAGTCCAAGCTCTTATTTGTCCTGGCACTTCAATGGTGGAACCAGCTTCCCCCTGAAGCTAGGACAGCAGAGTCCCTGCCTGTGTTCCGAAAGCACCTGAAACCCTACCTCTTCAAAGAGTATCTTTAAAATGTAAATCAATAAATTAGCATAAGGGGGTGGAACAGGGCTGCAACCACCAAAAACTTGGTCTGTCTACCCTACCTGTACTCACCTGCACTGTCTACCCTACCTGTACTCACCTGCACTGTCTACCCTACCTGTACTCACCTGCACTGTCTAACCTACCTGTACTCACCTGCACTGTCTAACCTACCTGTACTCACCTGCACTTCTACCCTACCTGCACTCACCTGCACTGTCTACTCTACCTGTACTCACTTGCACTTCTACCCTACCTGTACTCACCTGCACTTCTACCCTACCTGTACTCACCTGCACTTCTACTCTACCTGTACTCACCTGCACTTCTACCCTATCTGTACTCACCTGCACTGTCTACCCTACCTGTACTCGCCTGCACTGTCTACCCGACCTGTACTCACCTGCACTGTCTACCCTACCTGTACTCGCCTGCACTGTCTAACCTACCTGTACTCACCTGCTCTGTCTACCCAACCTGTACTCACCTGCACTTCTACCCTACCTCTACTCACCTGCACTGTCTACCTACCTGTACTCACCTGCACTGTCTACCCTACCTGTACTCACCTGCACTGTCTAACCTACCTGTACTGTCTACCCTACCTGCACTCACCTGCACTGTCTACCCTACCTGTAATCTACCTGCTCTGTCTACCCTACCTGTACTCACCTGCACTGTCTACCCTACCTGTACTCACCTGCAATGTCTACCCTACCTGTACTCACCTGCACTGTCTAACCTACCTGTACTCACCTGCACTGTCTAACCTATCTGTACTCACCTGCACTTCTACCCTTCCTGCACTCACCTGCACTGTCTACCCTACCCGTACTCACCTGCACTGTCTACCCTACCTGTACTCACCTGCACTTCTACCCTACCTGCACTCATCTGTAATGTCTACCCTACCTGTACTCACCTGCACTGTCTACCCTACCTGTACTCACCTGCACTGTCTAGACTGCCTCATTAATTACTGTTGTTGTCATGTTCTGTTGCATAATTCAACAAGTGTTTCAATTGCAGTATATTACTCCTATCTATACATACTTTACATTGTTTGCGAGGTCAGACATAATACCACTATAATCTGAATGTTAAGTTTCAGGAAGTTGCTTTTAGTCAGCGCATCTAATTAGTAAACATTTCAAACTGTATTAAATTTCAACTGTATGAAAAACAATGTGTTCCACTGAGCCCATTTCAGCTATTACCGGGGTGTGTTTGACAGGTCATTACAAACATTTCCACGGTCGTAACGTCAACCCGGAAAAAACATAAGCCACAAGCAAGAGTATGAAAGAGTCGCAGGTAAAATGAAAGCAATCAATCCAGCGAGATTTAAGCAGAGGAAGAGGAAGAGAGAGGCCTAACTCTGGAAAATCTGTCTCCGGCAGGTGGCTTTTCTTTTCTGTTTCGCCCACCAGCAGGGAGTTTTTGTCAAATTTGTCAAATAAAAACATTTATGGCATATTTGCTACGTGAGGTTTATTTGATCGAATATACGTTTCGTAATGCTTAAGATGTTACGAGTGTACTGATATATGTAATAGGTGACATCTCAGCAACTTTGAGAAAAAAACACAATATATCGGATTTGTCTCAAGATGGCTATGCATATTCATGGCATGAGGCTAGTAGCATAGCATCTCTCTCCATTGAATACAGGCGGTTGACGTCAACAACCCTCATCGAATATTCTGAAAAGGATTACAATAATGAGATGTATCCACCAATCCAAAGAAAGGATACGAGGGAGCTAGTCAGCCTGCCGTGCCGCTTTGTGGACAACGACTCCCATTGTTAGGGCGAAGAGACATATATCTTGTCAATATATCCATAATATTTTATTTAACTGACAAGTGGATTTTGCACCCCTTAAACACAGGAAATAGATGTCTGTAAAAGTCAGATCCTCATGTGGGCGGGGCATGCACATTGCTAGTGAAAATAACGAACTGCCGCTACTGTTCTACTATCTGTCACTTTATTCCTAGTTATATGTACATGCCTACCTCAATTACCTCGTACCCCTGCACATTGACTTGGTGCTGGTACCCCTTGTATATATGAGTTATCATTACTCATTACTACTTTTATTATTACGTGTTTTACTTTTCTATTATTTCTCTATTTTCTTTCTCCCTGCATTGTTGGGACGGGCCCGTAAGTAAGCACTTCACTGTTAGTCTACACCTGTTGTTTACGAAGCATGAGACAAATAAAATTTGATTTGATTTGAATAGCAAACATATTTCTGACACACCCCCGAACCTATAATGATACTGACAGCACTAAGATTTACCATTGCGTTAGGTTTGTTCAAATTACAGCCTATAGTGTCTAATCAATGTGCTGTAATACTAGCTACCTTGCCACAGTCCCAAGTCCTCACATGTCCATTCTCCAGCCTGTCCAATTCCCTTCGTTTTATGGTAATTTATTTATGCAGAAATCTATTGGTCCATATGAGATGGTCTGGATGGAATATGGTTATTTCAAGGTTTTATGGCACACCTTACGATACACAAGTGGTTATTGGGATTCACCCTCAAATCTCACCGTCTTGGCCTAGAAGTTTGCTTTGAACTGACACTTATCCTTCCTTTGCATTGTAGACACTAGTGAAAGCCCATATTGTTTAACTAGTCTTTGGCTGCATTATTATACAGTGATCGACGGCAGGGGCTGTTAATTTTAACTGCCATGCATAGAGGGAGAGAGGTCAGCACTAATGAGACTGCCTCAATGAAGCAAAGCGACAAACCAGGCAGTTTAAGTGGAGACGGGTTAGAGACCCATGATGTGAGATCACAGGGTAGGGTGAGAGGTGTGTGTGTGTGTGTGTGTGTGTGTGTGTGTGTGTGTGTGTGCATGGTAAGGGAGGGTCACTGAGGTCTAGCCTGGACCTTCACACCACCATTAGCCTGATTGGCCAAAGAGGTCAACAGGGGTCAATCAAGGGGTCAACCACATTGTTGATTGGGTGATCCGCCCCATTGCAGTAGTGCACGGAAGGTCGGTCCTTTAGTTCCTTTAGCTCCCTTAGCCTGAGTTATTTGCCAAGACCGGGCTACATTAACACAGAAAAATCTATCAGGTCACTTATTGTGATTTACGCCTGGGCTACTGAGCCCCACAAGCCTCTTGACCAGCTCAAGTGAACATTTTAAATGCATGCATTATGTCTTAGTTACTTGACTGTAGTTAGACATGGGGGAGTGTTTTGATATCTGAACAATGCATGTTTTTGATGATAGTTGACTGCCTCTAAAAAGAAGACTGAATGAAATGGTTGTTTGTCAAAAAATGATAAGTGGCAAGTAACAATTTATAACCTCTAGCTTTGTCAAATCTGTCATTAGTTTTCTAAAATCTGCATAATGTTATATTCTAATATAATAAACCCAGTGAATGCTGTTGTGAATCTGCCTTACACCCTAACCAAGCTCAGAAGTTCACCCATGAATAATAAACTAATCAAACCCACATGAGATATGAACCTAAACATGACCTGGCTAGATATAGAAAGCATCGGTTTTTGAACAGAGCAACGAAATCCATCGCCCATGCTATGGGATCAATTTTCATCAGGGTCCATTCAAGTTACAGCAGGTACAAAAGTATCGCGGCTCGGATACCACTCTTCCTTTAACCCATTCAAACCGGATCTCCTAACGCCACCGGAAAAAAATAAACTCCACACTCCTCTATGACTAAGGGACATGAAGTCAGAGGTCAGCAGGTTAAGGGTGGGGAAACGGCCTAACGGGTGACCTAACCCTGTGGTTACATCATCCTGAATGGAAGGATGAAGGAATGAGGGGACAAATGAGTGGAAGTTGAGGGGAATGGGGACTGGTCTTTCTCTCTATTCCTTTCTTTCTCTCATTCTGTCTAATTCTCATTTCATGCTTTACTCATCTCTTTCTCCTTCACTTCTTATAACACTTATCACTCTGCCTACAGTATAACTCCTTTCCCTCCGTCTTCTCCCTTCCTCCCTTACTATCTTGCTCCCTTTCCAGCACCTGACTGAGATTTTACCACCTCTCCCACCTCCTCCTCTCCTCCTCCCCCCTACCTCGTTTCAGACGTCAGCGCGGAGCTCTAAGTATCTGATTGATCACTCTCTGTGGTCATATTTCTCCACTCCGTGGCAGGAGATTACCGACGGCAATTTGTGTTTATGGGATTCCCGAAATTCGCTTAACAACTGGCCTCTTATTAAAAGGTCAGGCTGCGAGGTGGGAGGGAGATGTTTTCCCCTCCTGTTTTCTCTCTGTTTCTCTCTGTTTCTCTATGTCTCTGTCTGTCATTCCAGTCTGCAGATAGATATGGCTCATAAATGGGAGGATTGGTTCTGTCTGACCTCCAGAGTTAGGGCAGGGAAGATACCAACCACAGGGGCAGTCTGTGAGTATAGGTCCTTCTGGAGGTGAACCAGTGTGTCTCATCACTGGCTTATTGGAGAGATTTTCTCAAGTCATAAATTCTTTAGGACTTTGACTGGAGCTAGCTGAAAAACTATAACCTCCAGAACCTGTAAATTGTACGCTGAAGCTATGCATGCTTCATGTTAATGTACAGTAGCATCTGGAACACCTGTCTTGTGGTATAGTAATGCCACTCTGTATTAATACAGTAATCTAATCCCAGTAATTGGATGAACTATTTCTAATGCATTCAGGTATATGAGAAAACAAATATTGTAAGTGTATACAAATAAAACCAAAATCAGGTTAAAGATATTATTCCTGTTTTTCGCTGTGTTTAAAATGGCTGCAGGTCTGGTTTCAGGCTTCACACGTGGTGCCCCCAGGTTGGCAGGTTTGCGGTTACCTCAGCTCTTCTAATATTAATCACCCCCTTATTATCTCCTTCTGGGCTCCCTTTACACAGGCAGGGGTGAGGTGCTCTTTAACACACACACACACACACACACACACACCCTGTCCAGCCCCACAAGTGTGTGTGAACCGAGGAAGATGGACAGGCCGAAGATTAAATATTTATAAAAGCACAGATAAAGAAGAGTGAGGGGAGTTATACCCTGACATGCACAGTGAAACCCCTTGATGTGTGCGCTCAGTGTCAGTGTCGCTGATGCATAGCTGTACAGTGTTCAAATAAGCATTTCCTTGGTTTCTCCAATGTACAGTAGAGCTAAAACAGCATCTGCATGGTATGGCTGTGGGCTTGCAGCTAGTTGTGTCCCAGTCAGCTTGATACAAAGAGCGTTTAGCCGTTTCTGAATGATCCAGACGGCCAGAGTGAGCCTGCCGGCCGGCAGATGGGGATCTGGGATTGGTTGAAACAGGAGAGCAGAGGGACACCTGAGGAGGGACACAGGAGAGACTGGCTGGTCCTTGGGTGTGGTTGCCCAGCGTGTCACCTGATCCCATGCATCCCCCTTCTGCTTCCCCTGCCTTCCTCTCTTCATCTCCCAGGACCACTGTAAGGAAGAGAGAGACAGAGGATCGTAACTGGGTTAAATGCACCCATCCACCTGGCTATGTGAACAGTGTCTGGTTGCAGTTGGTCGTCTTGGGATGCTTGTTGTGCCAACTGTGTGGTGGTGGTCTTTTACAAGTGTATGTGTTGAAGGCTTGGTGGTGTTTTTTGTGTTATTAAAATACCAAAAGGGTACTCAACATGTCTCAGGTACAGTGCCTTGCGAAAGTATTCGGCCCCCTTGAACTTTGCGACCTTTTGCCACATTTCAGGCTTCAAATATAAAGATATAAAACTGTATTTTTTTGTGAAGAATCAACAACAAGTGGGACACAATCATGAAGTGGAACGACATTTATTGGATATTTCAAACTTTTTTAACAAATTAAAAACTGAAAAATTGGGCGTGCAAAATTATTCAGCCCCTTTACTTTCAGTGCAGCAAACTCTCTCCAGAAGTTCAGTGAGGATCTCTGAATGATCCAATGTTGTCCTAAATGACTAATGATGATAAATACAATCCACCTGTGTGTAATCAAGTCTCCGTATAAATGCACCTGCACTGTGATAGTCTCAGAGGTCCGTTAAAAGCGCAGAGAGCATCATGAAGAACAAGGAACACACCAGGCAGGTCCGAGATACTGTTGTGAAGAAGTTTAAAGCCGGATTTGGATACAAAAATATTTCCCAAGCTTTAAACATCCCAAGGAGCACTGTGCAAGCGATAATATTGAAATGGAAGGAGTATCAGACCACTGCAAATCTACCAAGACCTGGCCGTCCCTCTAAACTTTCAGCTCATACAAGGAGAAGACTGATCAGAGATGCAGCCAAGAGGCCCATGATCACTCTGGATGAACTGCAGAGATCTACAGCTGAGGTGGGAGACTCTGTCCATAGGACAACAATCAGTATATTGCACAAATCTGGCCTTTATGGAAGAGTGGCAGGAAGAAAGCCATTTCTTAAAGATATCCATAAAAAGTGTTGTTTAAAGTTTGCCACAAGCCACCTGGGAGACACACCAAACATGTGAAAGAAGGTGCTCTGGTCAGATGAAACCAAAATTGAACTTTTTGGCAACAATGCAAAACGTTATGTTTGGCGTAAAAGCAACACCCTGAACACACCATCCCCACTGTCAAACATGGTGGTGGCAGCATCATGGTTTGGGCCTGCTTTTCTTCAGCAGGGACAGGGAAGATGGTTAAAATTGATGGGAAGATGGATGGAGCCAAATACAGGACCATTCTGGAAGAAAACCTGATGGAGTCTGCAAAAGACCTGAGACTGGGACGGAGATTTGTCTTCCAACAAGACAATGATCCAAAACATAAAGCAAAATCTACAATGGAAAGGTTCAAAAATAAACATATCCAGGTGTTAGAATGGCCAAGTCAAAGTCCAGACCTGAATCCAATCGAGAATCTGTGGAAAGAACTGAAAACTGCTGTTCACAAATGCTCTCCATCCAACCTCACTGAGCTCGAGCTGTTTTGCAAGGAGGAATGGGAAAAATTTCAGTCTCTCGATGTGCAAAACTGATAGAGACATACCCCAAGCGACTTACAGCTGTAATCGCAGCAAAAGGTGGCGCTACAAAGTATTAACTTAAGGGGGCTGAATAATTTTGCACGCCCAATTTTTCAGTTTTTGATTTGTTAAAAAAGTTTGAAATATCCAATAAATGTCGTTCCACTTCATGATTGTGTCCCAGTTGTTGTTGATTCTTCACAAAAAAATACAGTTTTATATCTTGATGTTTGAAGCCTGAAATGTGGCAAAAGGTCGCAAAGTTCAAGGGGGCCGAATACTTTCGCAAGGCACTGTATATTGTGTATTATGGTTTGTAACTTATTCTGAGGTGCATTACTTCTAATTTTTGGAAGAAAACTATTTTTGAGGACTATTGATGACAATGCAAGGTTGTTCTCTGCATCTTTTAAGCGTGTTTCCCACCAAACGGTCCATGTGTTCTAAGCTGTCAAGCTTTTACACATTTACTGTATCCGCTATAGCCTGACTGCAACGACCCGCCCGCGCTGAAGGCACAGCCCAGCTCAGTAACTTATCCCCATGTCCCTAACCTTTCTGTGCAGGAGGGGTATCCATCATCTTAAAGTGCGATCCATTCGAGCCCAACTTCAGCCGGTGGAAAGGCCTTAGCCAGCGTGTGTGTGGGTACAACTTATGAGCTGTCACTGCAAAGTGCAGAGCCTTGCTGGAAAATGACGACCAGCGAATGACTGACATTGACATTGCAGCTAGAATAAGTGTGTGCGTTTGTGCGTGCATGTGTGAAGGCCACGTGCTCGCTTTTCTCTCTTTCTCCTCTTTTACATTTCCCCCCTCTTCCCCCTCCCCTCCTCTCTCATCACTCCTTGCAATGCTGTGCACAAAAGTCCCACTTATCACAGAGACTGCTTAATCAGTGTCACCTCCTGAACTCCCACTGAACTGGGGCTAGGGAGGGCAGCAACACACCCACTTCTACCAGCTCTCACGGTCTCACGTCAGAATTAGACTTTCATCCATGTTTCTCAAACGTCAAATTTCTAAGTTGTTCCAAATGTCAAGTGTTTAAGGGTAAGTTTAGATATTAACTCAAAATTCTTAAGGTTAGGCATTAATTGCAAATGGTTAAGGTTTGGGATAGTATGCCAAAACTATAAAAACAACTTTCTATCGCTGGATTTGAACTTGCAACCTTTCAAATCAGAGGCAGATGCCCATCCCCCATCCACAACACCAGCAAAACTGAAACCTACTTGAGGGTAACAGCTCTCTCATTGTTACCGCTAGTGGCTGTTTTCCACGTCTTCTCCCGACGTCCTCAGACATGGATGGATGTTGAAAAATGACTTGTATCACTGGTGACCCGGCTGCCCACTGAACTGGGGCTAGTGAGGGCAGCAATGTTCACACTGAACTTGGGCTAGCGAGGGCAGCAATGTTCACACTGAACTGGGGCTAGGAAGGGCAGCAACGTTCACACTGAACTGGGACTAGTGAGGGCAGCAACGTTCACACTGAACTGGGGCTAGGAAGGGCAGCAACGTTCACACTGAACTGGGGCTAGTGAGGGCAGCAAAGTTCACACTGAACTGGGGCTAGTGAGGGCAGCAACGTTCACACTGAACTGGGGCTAGTGAGGGCAGCAACGTTCACACTGAACTGGGGCTAGTGAGGGCAGCAGCATTCACACTGAACTGGGGCTAGTGAGGGCAGCAATGTTCACACTGAACTGGGGCTAGGAAGGGCAGCAACGTTCACACTGAACTGGGGCTAGTGAGGGCAGCAATGTTCACACTGAACTGGGGCTAGTGAGGGCAGCAGCGTTCACACTGAACTGGGGCTAGTGAGGGCAGCAGCGTTCACACTGAACTTGGGCTAGTGAGGGCAGCAATGTTCACACTGAACTGGGGCTAGGAAGGGCAGCAACGTTCACACTGAACTTGGGCTAGTGAGGGCAGCAGCGTTCACACTGAACTGGGGCTAGTGAGGGCAGCAGCATTCACACTGCTGGGGCTAGTGAGGGCAGCAATGTTCACACTGAACTGGGGCTAGGAAGGGCAGCAACGTTCACACTGAACTGGGGCTAGTGAGGGCAGCAATGTTCACACTGAACTGGGGCTAGTGAGGGCAGCAGCGTTCACACTGAACTGGGGCTAGTGAGGGCAGCAGCGTTCACACTGAACTTGGGCTAGTGAGGGCAGCAATGTTCACACTGAACTGGGGCTAGGAAGGGCAGCAACGTTCACACTGAACTTGGGCTAGTGAGGGCAGCAATGTCCACACTGAACTGGGGCTAGTGAGGGCAGCAACGTTCATACTGAACTGGGGCTAGTGAGGGCAGCAACGTTCACACTGAACTGGGGCTAGTGAGGGCAGCAACGTTCATACTGAACTGGGGCTAGTGAGAGCAGCAACGTTCACACTGAACTGGGGCTAGTGAGGGCAGCAACACTCCCACTGATCTGGGGCTAGTGAGGGCAGCAACGTTCACTCTGAACTGGGGCTAGTGAGGGCAGCAACGTTAACTCTGAACTGGGGCTAGTGAGGGCAGCAACGTTAACTCTGAACTGGGGCTAGTGAGGGCAGCAACGTTCACTCTGAACTGGGGCTAGTGAGGGCAGCAACACTCCCACTGAACTGGGGCTAGTGAGGGCAGCAACATTCACTCTGAACTGGGGCTAGTGAGGGTAGCAACACTCCCACTGAACTGGGGCTAATGAGGGCAGCAACGTTCACTCTGAACTGGGGCTAGTGAGGGCAGCAACGTTCACACTGAACTGGTGCTAGTGAGGGCAGCAACACTCCCACTGAACTAGTGCTTAGGAGGGCAGCAACACTCCCACTGAACTAGTGCTTAAGAGGGCAGCAACACTCCCACTGAACTAGTGCTTAGTAGGGCAGCAACACTCCCACTGAACTAGTGCTTAGGAGGGCAGCAACACTCCCACTGAACTAGTGCTTAGGAGGGCAGCAACACTCCCACTGAACTAGTGCTTAGGAGGGATGCAACACTCCCACTGAACTGGTGCTTAGGAGGGCAGCAACACTCCCACTGAACTAGTGCTTAGGAGGGATGCAACACTCCCACTGAACTGGTGCTTAGGAGGGCAACAACACTCCCACTGAACTAGTGCTTAGGAGGGCAGCAACACTCCCACTGAACTAGTGCTTAGGAGGGCAGCAACACTCCCACTGAACTAGTGCTTAGGAGGGCAGCAACACTCCCACTGAACTAGTGCTTAGGAGGGCAACAACACTCTCACTGAACTAGTGCTAAGGAGGGCAACAACACTCCCACTGAACTAGTGCTTAGGAGGGCAACAACACTCCCACTGAACTAGTGCTTAGGAGGGCAACAACACTCCCACTGAACTAGTGCTTAGGAAGGCAACAACACTCCCACTGAACTAGTGCTTATGGGGGGGCAGCAACACTCCCACTGAACTGGGGCTAGTGAGGGCAGCAGCGTTCACACTGAACTGGGGCTAGTGAGGGCAGCAGCATTCACACTGAACTGGGGCTAGTGAGGGCAGCAATGTTCACACTGAACTGGGGCTAGGAAGGGCAGCAACGTTCACACTGAACTGGGGCTAGTGAGGGCAGCAATGTTCACACTGAACTGGGGCTAGTGAGGGCAGCAGCGTTCACACTGAACTGGGGCTAGTGAGGGCAGCAGCGTTCACACTGAACTTGGGCTAGTGAGGGCAGCAATGTTCACACTGAACTGGGGCTAGGAAGGGCAGCAACGTTCACACTGAACTTGGGCTAGTGAGGGCAGCAATGTCCACACTGAACTGGGGCTAGTGAGGGCAGCAACGTTCACACTGAACTGGGGCTAGTGAGGGCAGCAACGTTCATACTGAACTGGGGCTAGTGAGGGCAGCAACGTTCACACTGAACTGGGGCTAGTGAGGGCAGCAACACTCCCACTGATCTGGGGCTAGTGAGGGCAGCAACGTTCACTCTGAACTGGGGCTAGTGAGGGCAGCAACGTTAACTCTGAACTGGGGCTAGTGAGGGCAGCAACGTTCACTCTGAACTGGGGCTAGTGAGGGCAGCAACACTCCCACTGAACTGGGGCTAGTGAGGGCAGCAACATTCACTCTGAACTGGGGCTAGTGAGGGTAGCAACACTCCCACTGAACTGGGGCTAGTGAGGGCAGCAACGTTCACACTGAACTGGTGCTAGTGAGGGCAGCAACACTCCCACTGAACTAGTGCTTAGGAGGGCAGCAACACTCCCACTGAACAAGTGCTTAAGAGGGCAGCAACACTCCCACTGAACTAGTGCTTAGTAGGGCAGCAACACTCCCACTGAACTAGTGCTTAGGAGGGCAGCAACACTCCCACTGAACTAGTGCTTAGGAGGGCAGCAACACTCCCACTGAACTAGTGCTTAGGAGGGATGCAACACTCCCACTGAACTGGTGCTTAGGAGGGCAGCAACACTCCCACTGAACTAGTGCTTAGGAGGGCAGCAACACTCCCACTGAACTAGTGCTTAGGAGGGCAGCAACACTCCCACTGAACTAGTGCTTAGGAGTGCAGCAACACTCCCACTGAACTAGTGCTTAGGAGGGCAACAACACTCTCACTGAACTAGTGCTAAGGAGGGCAACAACACTCCCACTGAACTAGTGCTTAGGAGGGCAACAACACTCCCACTGAACTAGTGCTTAGGAGGGCAACAACACTCCCACTGAACTAGTGCTTAGGAGGGCAGCAACACTCCCACTGAACTAGTGCTTATGTGGGGGCAGCAACACTCCCACTGAACTGGGGCTAGTGAGGGCAGCAACACTCCCACTGAACAAATGCTTTTGGGGGGCAGAAACACTCCCACTGAACTGGGGGTAGTGTGGGCAGGAACACTCCCACTGACCTGGGGCTAGTGAGGACAGGAACACTCCCACTGAACTGGGGCTAGTGAGGGCAGGAACACTCTCACTGAACTGGGGCTAGTGAGGGCAGCAACATTCACACTGAACTGGGGCTAGTGAGGGCAGGAAAACTCCCACTGAACTGGGGCTAGTGAGGGCAGGAACACTCTCACTGAACTGGGGCTAGTGAGGGCAGCAACGTTCACTCTGAACTGGGGCTCGTGAGGGCAGCAACGTTCACACTGAACTGGGGCTAGTGAGGGCAGCAACATTCACACTGAACTGGTTCTAGTGAGGGCAGCAACACTCCCACTGAACTAGGGCTAGGGCTCAAACTCCTCAAATCAAATCAAATCAAATTTATTTATATAGCCCTTCGTACATCAGTTGATATCTCAAAGTGCCGTACAGAAACCCAGCCTAAAACCCCAAACAGCAAGCAATGCAGGTGTAGAAGCACGGTGGCTAGGAAAAACTACCTAGAAAGGCCAAAACCTAGGAAGAAACCTAGAGAGGCTATGTGGGGTGGCCAGTCCTCTTCTGGCTGTGCCGGGTGGAGATTATAACAGAACATGGCCAAGATGTTCAAATGTTCATAAATGACCAGCATGGTCGAATAATAATAAAGCAGAACAGTTGAAACTGGAGCAGCAGCACAGCCAGGTGGACTGGGGACAGCAAGGAGTCATCATGTCAGGTAGTCCTTGGGCATGGTCCTAGGGCTCAGGTCCTCCGAGAGAAAGAAAGTAAGAGAGAATTAGAGAGAGCATATGTGGGATGGCCAGTCCTCTTCTGGCTGTGCCGGGTGGAGATTATAACAGAACATGGCCAAGATGTTCAAATGTTCATAAATGACCAGCATGGTCGAATAATAATAAGGCAGAACAGTTGAAACTGGAGCAGCAGCACGGCCAGGTGGACTGGGGACAGCAAGGAGTCATCATGTCAGGTAGTCCTGGGGCATGGTCCTAGGGCTCAGGTCCTCCGAGAGAGAGAAAGAAAGAGAGAAGGAGAGAATTAGAGAACGCACACTTAGATTCACACAGGACACCGAATAGGACAGGAGAAGTACTCCAGATATAACAAACTGACCCTAGCCCCCCGACACATAAACTACTGCAGCATAAATACTGGAGGCTGAGACAGGATGGGTCAGGAGACACTGTGGCCCCATCCGAGGACACCCCCGGACAGGGCCAAACAGGAAGGATATAACCCCAACATTCATGTATCAGATAATGGGTGCGCTCCAAGGAACTATGTTGTTACCTTTCTTTTGTTTAGTTTCAGATAAATTAACAAATATACAGTTGAAGTCGGAAGTTTACATACACTTGTTGGAGTCATTAAAACTTTTCAACCACTCCACAAATTTCTTGTTACAAACTATAGTTTTGGCAAGTCGGTGCATGACACAAGTATTTTTTCCAACAATTGTTTACAGACAGATTATTTCACTTATAATTCAGTGTATCACAATTCCAGTGGGTCAGAAGATTACATACACTAAGCTGACTGTGCCTTTAAACAGCTTGGAGAATTCCAGAAAACTATATCATTGCTTTAGATGCTTCTGATAGGCTAATTGACATAATTTGAGTCATTTGGAGTTGTACCTGTGGATGTATTTCAAGGCCTACATTCAAACTCAGTGCCTCTTCACTTGACATCATGGGAAAATCAATTGAAATCAGCCAAGACCTCAGAAAAAAAATTGTAGACCTCAACAAGTCTGGTTCATCCTTGGGAGCAATTTCCAAATGCCTGAAGGTACCCCGTTCATCTGTACAAACAATAGTATGCAAGTTTAAACACCATGGGACCACTCAGATGTCATACCGCTCAGAAAGGAGACGCGTTCTGTCTCCTAGAGATGAACGTACTTTGGTGAACAAAGTGCAAATCAATCCTAGAACAACAGCAAAGGACCTTGTGAAGAATCCGGTAGGAAACAGATAAGCACTGGGTTAGGGCACTGGGGTGGCAGCATCATGTTGTGGGGGTGCTTTGCTGCAGGAGGGACTGGTGCACTTCACAAAATAGATGGCAACATGAGGAACATGATGTGGATATATTGAAGCAACATCTCAAGACATCAGTCAGGAAGTTAAAGCTTAGTTGCAAATGGGTCTTCCAAATGGACAATGACCCCAAGCATACTTCCAAAGTTGTGCCAAAATGGCTTAAGGACAACAAAGTCAAGGTATTGGAATGGCCATCACAACGCTCTGACCTTGTGGGCAGAAATTTGTGAGCAGAACTGAAAAAGTGTATGCGAGCAAGGAGGCCTGCAAACCTGACTCAGTTACACCAGCTCTGTCAGGAGGAATGGGCCAAAATTCACCCAACTTATTGTGGGAAGCTTGTGGGAGGCTACCTGAAACGTTTGACCCAAGTTAAACAATTTAAAGGCAATGCTACCAAATACCAATTGAGTGTATGTAAACTTATCACCCAATGGGAATGTGATGAAAGAAATAAAAGCTGAAATCAATAATTCTCTGTACTTTTACTCTGAGATTTCACATTCTTAAAATAAAATGGCGATCCTAACTGACCTAAAACAGGGAATTTTTACTAGGATTAAATGTCAGGAATTGTGAAAAACTGAATCTAAATGTAGTTGGCTAAGGTGTATGTAAACTTCCGACTTCAACTGTAATTCCTATCTTGACTAACGTTTATCCTGCCATCACCTGTGGAAAGAGAAGAGAACCTCTTTAAGCTACTGATGCATCTATCTTTGCTTCTTAGTGCCTTCTTGTTCTGCCCTTTTCCTTTCTGCTTTTCTCTATTTTCTGCCTTTTCCCTGTTATTCCCCTGTTCATGATTCCGCCCGACTCAGCCCCCTCAGAATCACCCCCCAAACCACGTGATCCCCCCCACGCCTCCTCTCCCCCTTCACCCCCTCCCCTTCACCCATCCCTCTTCCCATCAGCACCAGGGGCTGATGAATGCATGGCCTCCTATTGATCGCGATGGGTGATGGATGATGGGCCTGAGATGAGTGATGGGGTGCAGTGGAAGGTGCCGATAAGGGAGCTGTGAGGGGGCGGGGCTTCCCCTGCCGAGCTTAATGCCACGAGACTGGGGGCCACGACCGCTGTGGAAACCACTCTGCCCCACCCCTTAACCCCCCACCCTCACACACATGCACACTCATCCGTTTGCGTTTCTTCCCACACATCAACCCTAATTTCTTCCTCCACTCTTTCCCTTTCAGCTCTGTGCTATCTGGATCTATTGGGGAGGGAAGGGTGCGAGGGGGAGGTGGGGAGAGGTGGAACATGGTGTGGGTGAGGGGGGATGAAGAGTAGGGGGGGAGTAGTGGAGTGGTGGGCTCACGAAAAGATGATGGATGATGGGGCAGGGGGGGAAGACTGCTTCTCCGCTCCAAATTGATATCCAAGCAAACGTTTTTGTCTGCTGTGAAAAATGGTGCCGCAACTCTCATCTCTACTACCCCCTCCTCCTCCCTCTCTTCTCTCCTCTTACTCCTCTCCCCTCCCCCTTTCCTCACCTCCCTGCTCCCCCTTCCCTCTGTAGCCTTCCCTGACTGCAGTGAATCAAATGCAGCAATCCATTCCCGGCCTCTTGCGTTCCGATAGTGCCAGATCATTGCTCTGGCTTCCCGACTTTCTGCAGCCATTCCTCACCTGCTTTTATTTCCTTGTCGTCATGGAAACCTACCCGGATTATTGCCCAGCGCTCTTCGTTCCTCATCCTCTCCCCATGTAGCTGTCTTGATGTATCATTTACAGACAAATACCTTGCAAAGCATGCTATCAATTGTGGGCAGAGAGGTGGCTATTGAGGGCCAGACCAGAGTAATGCTAAAAGTCCACTTGGGGATAGAGTTGTTAATTTGCAATGTTTTCTATTTCCCTACTAATAGTGGCAGATGAACGGAAAGTTTGGTTAAACTTTTCAAAGCTTTATAAAGGTACATATTTAGAATACAGCCTTTTAGGTGATCAACATTTATTGTGGTTTGAAGGTTGCCTCATTAAAATCATGTAGTTCGTCAGTTGTTTGACTGTAGGTAGGTTTTGGGCTAGATTGGCATGGAGAGGCCTGATGCTCCCACCTCTTGACATCAGGGATCAGGGAAGAGAGGGGGAGGGAGAGAGAAAGCAAAAGAGGATAAAAATACAGTGAGCTCCAAAAGTATTGGGATATTGACACATGTTTTGTTGTTTTGTCTCTGTACTCTAGCACTTTGGATTTGAAATGATACAACTGAATGGTAAATAATGTATTCTGTCCTTTTGGTGACACTTTTATTTTAAGTAAGAATATGTTTCTAAACACTTCTACATTAATATGGATGCTACCATGATTACGGATAGTCCTGAATGAATCGTCCAATTCGCATACCGCCCCAACAGATCCACAGATGACGCAATCTCAATCGCACTGCACACTGCCCTTTAACCTGGACATAATGACCACCTATGTGAGAATGCTGTTCATTGACTTTAACACCATAGTGCCCACAAAGCTCATCACTAAGCTAAGGACCCTGGGACTAAACACCTCCCTTTGCAACTGGATCCTGGACTTCCTGACGGGCTGCCCCCAGGTGGTAAGTGTAGGCAACAACACATCTCCCACGCTGATCCTCAATGCTGGGGCCTCTCAGGGTTGTGTACATAGTCCCCTCCTGTACTCCCTGTTCACCCACGACTGCGTGGCAAACACGACTCCAACATCATCATTACGTTTGCTGATGACCCAACAGTGGTAGGCCTGATTATCGACAATGATGAGACAGCCTATAGGAGGAGGTCTGAGACCTGGCAGTGTGGTGCCAGGACAACTACCTCTCCCTCAATGTGAGCAAGACAAAGGATATGATTGTGGACTACAGGAAAAGGCGGAACAGACCCCCATTAACATCGACGGGGCTGTAGTGGAGTGGGTAGAGAGCTTCAAGGTCCTTGGTATCCACATCAGCAACGAACTATCATGGTCCAAACACACCAAGACAGTTGTGAAGAGGGCACGACAAAACCTTTTCCCTCTCAGGAGACTGAAAAGATTTAGCATGAGTCCCCAGGTCCTCAAAAAGTTCTATAGCTGCACCATTGAGAGCATCCTGACCGGTTGCATCACTGCCTGGTATGGCAACTGCTTGGCATCTGACTATAAGGTGCTACAAAGGGTAGTGCGTACAACGCAGTACATCACTGGGGCCAAGCTTCCTGCCATCCAGGACCTATATAATAGGCGGTGTCAGAGGAAAGCCCACAAAATTGTCAGAGACTCCAGTCACTCCAGTCACCCAAGTCTTGGACCAAAAGGCTCCTTAGCTGCTTCTACCCCCAAGTGACAAGACTGCTGAATAATTAAGCAAATGGCCACTGGACTATTTACATTGACCACCCCCACCCTCCGTTTGTTTTGTACACTGTTGCTACTTGCTGTTTATTATCTATCCCTACCTACATGTACAAATTACCTCAACTAACCTGTACCCCCGCACACTGACTCGGCACCAGTACCCCCTCAATATAGCCTCGTTATTATTATTTTATTGTGTAACTTTTTATTATTTTTTACTTTCGTTTATTTGGTAAATATTTTCTTAACTCTTCTTTAACTGCACTGTTGGTTAAGGGTTTGTAAGTAAGCATTTCACGGTATACACTTGTTGTATTTGGCTCACGTGACAAATAAAGTTTGATTCGAATAATAATGAGAGAGAAAGTATTACAATAACAGGGGAGGTTAGCATTTGTTTGGGGGGGGGGGGGGGAATTTATGCCTCTGCAACTTTCTGACTCATCATTATATATATTATTAACAATACACAATACATTATTTACCATTCATTTCTATTGGGCACAAAATAATCTGAAACACAACCAAAACAAACAGCAAATGCATCCAACAAATTTGTAGAGTCACAAGCTTGATGTATTCATTGCATGCTATGAATATGAGACCAAATACAAAACTTTTGACTACTTTAATACTCATATAAGTGAATTTGTCCCAATAATTTTGGGAATTTGTACAATAAGTGCTGTAATTTCTAAACGGTTCACCCGATATGGATGAAAATACCCTAAAATTAAAGGTTACAGTCTGCACTTTAACCTCATAGTTATTGTATAATTTCAAATCAAAACATTTGTCACTGTCCCAACACTTTTGGAGCTCACTGTAGAGCGAGAGAGAGGTATGAGCTCAGTGCAGTGCTTCAGGAGGGAACCATCTGCAGGAGAGATTCAGGGTTAGATTAGGAGAGAGGCTCCAGCGCCAGGATTACGGGTGCGAGACAGCAACAACACGATTAGGAGACAATCCAGCTGCATGGAACAAGCTCTGCCACCCATCCACCCGGGAACACGCACACACGCATGCACACACACACTCTCACACACACATATACACACACAAACACACACACACACACACACACACACACACACACACACACACACAGATTGACTTCAATGGATTTGGCGAGCAGTGTGTGTCTGTGGCATCAGCAGCAGTGTGGCCATGGTCTAGGGGTCACATCTGGGTGATAAATATTTATTAATAAGCAGAGACGTCATAAAACAACCTCATAATGCCTCACCTTCATTATTATAAAACTGAGATGACGTGCTAATTGTTATTTATATCTTGGACTTTGTCCTTATAATAGGATTATCGAACGTTCATTGTTCTACATTATATATTAGTGTAAAGACTATCAGAGACAGGGTCAAATGAATGAACGTAGTAAAATCCACATTTATAATAATATTAAACAACTTGCAAATACAAATTGGTCGCCTTGTGAAATATGTCAAGTGTAAACAGTATAGTTTTATGCATCTTAATGCATGATCAGATATGGAGGCAGGGTACCAGTTGTGCCTGGGCACCAGATGTACTGTAACCATAATCCCAGTTCACCCACTGGGCAGCCCACTGAAGTAAGGGACCATACAGGAACAGGATGCCACCATGCTACTCTCATAAAACAAATCTTCCTGACATCTTGGCCTCAGCCTTTCTCCTGACTTCAGACAGATGTTAGCCTCTGATGCTGCATCATTTTTAAGCTCAGCCTCTTAGGGTGCATAAAGACTTTACTGTTCTTTACCATGAGGTTTACCATGAGGTTTACCATGCTTTAAACTCCAGCAACCTATAGGGTCAAGGTCAAAAGGGTACAGGAGGGATTTAAAATAAACGGTGACATTTGGTGTCAGCGGTTGATCCCTTTTTACTGCTTCCAGAAGGTTCCTTAAAGACATGGGTGGATGCAAAGTACAGTAGGTGGATGTGTTCTAGGTCTTTGTGTTTTCTCTGCTGTAGTTTAGTGTTTATATGCTGTGTGTATTATGTACAGGTATTATAGAGAATTAGGGCAGATGTAGCAGAGGTCGGATAGTCGTAGCTAGCTTAGCTTGGTGCAGTGACGTCACCGTCCCTAAGTAACGGTTGCCCCAAAGTGAATAGTTTTCACGGTTTAAACTTTAGGGGTACTGTTGATTGACTTTGGAATATGCAGTGCTTGTATTGAATATAAGAAGGTTTGGTACATACATAGCACACAAAGTTGATTGTTTTAACCTATCACATATAAAATACCATAATGAAAACAGAATGACCTTCCCCAAAATCAAACATTTTAACATTGGTAAAAAAAAAGTATTAGATCCGTATCCCTCCCTTCAGCAACTATTTCAGCCCCAAGCCAGATTTACAGTTGGGGGTCAAATCCCTTGTTATACCCAGTCTCAGTGGATTTATAGAGTTTTGCCCAGTCTGTTTGGTTGGCCACCACAGTAAAAATTAAAGGGATGATTTGTTGAGCTGAACTTAGGGGTCAGTTGTCACCATAAATTTTGCTTATGTAATTAATAATGAATGCAACCATCCAGGACACACACACACACACACACACATTCAGATGCAGTTTTTATCCATTTTGGCCATGCTGTGGTGCTCATTGCTATGAATTGCGGCAATGTGGGTGGAACTATCAATATATTTGTTTTGTGTGTGAAATAGTTAATTAAAGGGATACTTCAGGATACTTCGGGATTTTGGCAAACTCCTTCCCCAGAGTCCGATGAACTCATGGATTCCATTTTTATGTCTCTGCATTCAGTATGAAGGAAGTTAGAGGTAGTTTCGGGAGCCAATGATAACTAGCGTTAGTGTAATGACTGGAAGTCTATGGTATATATTAGCATGCTAACAGTTACCATAGACTTCCAGTCTTTGTGCTAACGCTAGTTAGCAATTGAGCTACTGGTACTATAGTTAACCACTTCCTTCAAACTGCACACAGAGATATACAGCAGTGGAGGCTCCTCAGAGGAGGAAGGGGAGGACCATCCTTCTCAGAGAATTTCATAAAAATATATATTTTTATACATTTCAAAAGTTATCCTTTTTAGATAAAACTGTACTGAATATATTCACATCACCAAATCATTTATTAAAACACACTGTTTTGCAATGAAGGTCTTCAGTAGCCTCAACAGCACTCTGTAGGGTAGCACAAAGGTGTATCTGGAGGACAGCAAGCTTCCGTCCTCCTCTGCGCACATTGACTTCAATATAAAACCCAGGAAGCTCATGGTTCTCGCCCCATTCCATAGACTTACAGAGTAATTATGACAACTTCCGGAGGATGTCCTCCAACATATCAGGGCTCTTGCAACATGAACTGACATGTTGCCCACCCAATCAAAGGATCAGATAATGGATCTAGTACTGAAAGCATAAGCTACAGATAGCTAGCACTGCAGTGCATAAAATGTGGTGAGTAGTTGACTCACAGAAAGACAATAGTTAAACCGTTTTGAACAAATTCATTTCTTCCAAAAACGAAGGAGACGCAAGAGAGAGAGATTGTCATTTGTTTCAGTTACTTAGCTTGCAAATGCAGCCAGCTAGTTTAGCCTACACAAAAAGAGGGATGCTATGTTAGCTTGCTGGCTATGACTATCCAACACAACACTGGAGCTTTACTAATTTATTGCCACCGGGGCCTGCCGGTAAGTGCTAAACTGCTTACACTGTACACTGTACCGTTACTGCATGATTGTTGCGGGTTTACTAATGCAGTAGTTCTATTAGCTATGATGTTACTTTAGCTAATATGGTGACAACGATGTAGGCTGTGTGTAGCGGTTATGATATGGTTTGGTTTGGAAAGGTTTAGCCGCCTGGTCACATACAGCTGATGTGTTGTGCATTGAAGTACACAAGTGAACGGAAAAGTCGAGAAGAGGAGAGCACATAGATTCGAGAAGGAATACAACGTGGCTCCTTCCTCCAATTCTGTTAAAAACATTTCTTAAACGGAAGAAAATGAAACGAAACAGTGATAAACATACCTGAATTTGTCCAACAGAAACTCTCGTTTGCAAGTGTTGGACTAATGATTACACACTAGATCAGCTAGATGGAGGCAAGAGTGCGCAAAGCAGTATTGAAAGTGTCACTGTCTCTCCATCTGTCACTGTATGTCACCTCAAATCTTTCTCTCGACTTGTGCACACACGTTATAAACTTGAATTCATTGGCTAGGTTGTAGAAACTTCATGATGTGTATGAAGAAAATCTGAGTATCATGTAGTAGCTTTAACCTATCGCTGTTACATTGAACTGGGTGAATGGAATATGAATGACAGTCATCCAATATGCTGTGATAAAGGCCAAGCTCATTAAAAAACGAAAAAACATCCTCCCTCATCTTAAACGGCACTGACCGCCACTGATATACAGTAAAAATGGTATCCACAAGTTCATCTGCCTCCGCGGAAGTAAATAAAGTGCTGAATTTCCACATTATGAGGTTGGAATAATACTGTGAAATTGTGAAAATGATGATAATGCCCTTTCCAACAAGCTCTCACAGTCTCATGTCAGAATTAGATGTTCATCCATGTTTTTAAAACGTCAAATTTTAAAGTTGTTCCAAATGTCAAATTTCTAAGTGTTTAAGGTTACGTTTAGGCATTAACCATGAATGGTTAAGGTAAGGGTTAAGATTTGGGATAGGCTTAAAACTAAAATATCAAAAAACAACTTTCTATCGCTGGATTTGAACATACAACCTGACTCTTTGCCCCTTTGGAACCAGAGGCAGATGCTTACGCTCATCCATCATCCCCACCACAATGCTTCAGCAAAATCTAAGCCTACTTGAAATTTCTACCTGTTTTGGTGGGAAGGAGTTCAAATCAAATCAATTTTATTGGACACATACACATATCTAGTAAAAGTTGTTGCGGGTGTAGCGAAATGCTTGTGTTCCTAACGCCATCAGAGCAGTAGTATCTAACAATTCACAACAATACACAAATCTAAAAGTAAAAGAATGGAATGAAGAAATCTATACAAATTAGGACGAACAGTGGTATTGACTAAATACAGTATATACATATGAGATGAGTAAAGCAGTATGTAAACATTATTAAAGTGACTAGTGCTCCATTGTTAAAGTGGCCAGTGTTTTGGCCAAATTGGTTAATTGGTGAATAAACATCCAAACCTCTCTGCCAATAACAGCTAGTTTTCCGTTTCCCCCTCCACATTCAGACCACTCCCAGACAGTCTTATCAAAATTCTTGCTTGTGAAATTGCTGTCAACTAAGAAGCTATTTTTGTTTCTTTTTGAACAGTTTAATTGAAAACGATCTTAATGGTTTCCAAGAAATTATTTGATATTGAGATTTTTTTTGAAAGGCTGCATGGGACCTTTAAAGCCAGACTCAGTAAGTCCCAAATAAAATATATATTTTTTATTGTTTAATATATCCCAAAATGGATATATGAAAGCTTAATTTGCCATTTGGGTCACTTCAAAGTGATACAAAATACGTTTTCACGAGTTATAAATACAGCAGCTTTATTTACAAATTGCTAGATTATTATGACGCATTTTTGTCACGTTCTATCTGTTGCTCTGATGCATCCACTACTAAAGCAACACATCAACAATTCAAATAGGCCTCTCTATATCCCTCTCATTATAAACAAGACTCATTATAAATGATAGTTGAGTGGTACAGAATAAAAGTGTCATTTAGCTGACAAATTTAGCTAACGGTTTATTTATGGGCTCCTGGCTGTCAGTCCGTCTGTCTACACCTTTTTAGGATGTAGTCTGCCATAAAACCCACAGAAGAAGAAGTCCGATGATGCATAGCAGAGGTTTTTTGAAAACACCGACCGGCGGATCTGTAACAAAGTTGCTCTGATGTTGCTAGCTTGATTTACTGAATAAAACTGGAAACTGGAATTGTGAGCGATTTACATTCAATAAGACAGGGATTCCTCACTCACGACTAGTGCCAGGGTCATGCTGCTGTGGACACTGCCAATAATAATCACGAAAGCCTGAGCTAGCTGGTAAGTGAAACTACAGTACAGTAGTTACACAGCAAATTAGCGAGATAATTTAGCTGGCTAGCAAACAGCTGTCGATATATTAAAGCATTGCTAAATGTTCAAATTGGTGGTGTAGCCTATAATAGTAAAACCAAAAGTTTGTGCACTTACTTGCAAACTTTGCTGGAGTTGTTAGCTGGCTAATTGTTTTCCTCTTGAGTGTTTTGTTTACTATTGCAACCTTTTGATGGCTTATTTATTTTATAATTCAACATAGGCTACCTAGTTGCCACACAAGTTTTTGCACTGCAAGACTGAGATTGAGCAGATAACGGCACTACTGCATTATATTGTTGTCTAGCTATGCACATTTGAATTTCATTTGACTGCTATTACGTTCGTGGCTGACTTGTTATTTTATAATACAGCAGCCTTATGCTTGTTGTAACTCGAAGAGGCCCGGTTGATATGGATCAAAGGGTGGCTGGCCCAGCAGCTGCTTAAAAGAACTCTCAGGTAGCCTAGACTCTAGAGCATGTTATGACGTCTTTGTTTTATTGACCCGACAAAACAAAATATAAAATGTAAACAAAATGAGGAAACTGACTTACCAATTCTGGCTTTAAGTGTTCCATACACACAGTAGACAAACACAAGTCAATTTTAGATACCTCACATCACATCAAAACATTTAGTCACTGTATACAAAGAGTACCTATTTTCAGCACTGGACAGCTCCTGTTGAAGTACAGCCTGATACAAAAACAGCATGCCTGGTGATGTCATATTATTATGTGGAGTGGGTCATGTTATGAGAGTGAGATAATGGAGGCTACTGAAGATGAAATGGAAATGGATAGGTGTTATGCAATAAGAAAGGAGACACCATCAACCGGTGGTAAAATAATAGCTGGAAGGGGTACTGCTTATCGTTACTCAAATCCTCCCTGACACACACTCCCGCGCACAGTCTCTCTCTCTCTCTCTCTCTCTCTCTCTCTCTCTCTCTCTCTCTCTCTCTCTCTCTCACACACACACACACACACACACACACACACACACACCACACACAAATGTAGTGATCCACTCAATTCCCCTATTGTCCATCTGAAATCTACCACCAGCCTGGCAGACATTGCCTGCAGGGCATATCTCTCTTCACAATGACCAATCTCTCTGCCTGTAGCTAAAGAAAACCAGTTGATCTATCCATCCCCAGGGTCATCTAGGGTAGTCCCAGCCTCAGACACAATCTCCAAATCATCCGCTGCTGAAATCTATGCTGCTGTAAAGTAAGGGATTACACTGGTACTGGTTATAGGAGATCCCTCAGTACTTACTCCATGCTCTTATATTCAGAGATGGAACAGATATCTTTGGGAGGAGAAGATTCTTCAAAACACATGTTCATAGATGGGATTATGTGACTAAGTTCTGTCATGTGTAGTTCTTTAAGTTTTCATCTTACACTGATCTCTGTATTGCTTTTCTGGATGTCATATCTTATCCTGGGCATATCTTCTTTGTAGACATAGGTACAATATAAATATGCCATTTAGCAGACGCTTTTATCAAAATTGACTTACAGTCATTCGTGTATACATTTTACATGTGGTGATCCCAGGAATTGAACCCACTATCCTGCTGTTGCAAGCACCATGCTCTACAAACTGAGCCAAATAGGACTACATGAGTACTCAAAAGTCAACTTCAGACTTGTCACTCACAGGAACCTATTGTGCCAACCCTTCTACAGATAATACAGATGATACAGTTTGATTGGCGAATTAAATGACAACTCCTCCTTCAAGTCCGCCTCATCGATTCCCTCCCACCGCCTCCCTGACCCCCTTTTTAAAGGTGAGGTAGAAGCTCACTCTGATAAATGGCCTAGGATTGATTTGTATTTAATTAACAATTTGCCCGAGACGTTTGAAAACTCTCCCTCTCTCTCTGTGTTATTGGCCTGGTCTCTGAGGGTTGGTGAGGCACGGACAGGGAGGAGAGGGGATGCATGGGTAATTTATGGTGTGATCGATAAGTCCTGGTCTAACATCCAAGGGCTGGGATAAGAGGGCTGGGAGGACTGTCAGGGCCTACACACTGAAGGGAGTGTGAATGGAGAGATGAGAGATGGAGAGGAAAAGGGATGGAGGGCATGTATATTTGGGATGAAGAAAGTGCACATTAAAATGGAACAGGAAGAGGGACAAAGGAAGGTTCACTAGGGGAAAGAGGAGAGATGGGAGAAATAACGAATTGTGTGAATGGAGGATAGGGAGAGTTTGAGGAAGGTAAAGGGGGATGGAGAAAGTGAGGAATGAAGAAAAGAGCCATTCTGATGATGTGAGAGGCAGGGAGAGGGATGAGTGGGAGACAGAGAAAGAGGGAATTTACATCAGAGGAAGCGGGATAGACCAGATGAGGATGGTGGGAGAGGAAACGAGAAGAGAAGAATAAATGATGAATGGGACTGGGAGAAAAAGAGAGTTGAGAGAATAATACTGTTGTAATCTAGGAAACCGTATGCTTACCAAATATCATTCTTATTCAGTCCTGTACACAGCACAAGAGAGCCTCACTCACACTGCCATTGAAGACAAGTCAGGTGACTGCAAAGCATGTAGACCTGGCTATCTGATAACACTCTAAAATCAATGACTACTTGTGTATCCAGTCTAGCAAGTTAATCTCTGAGAGACTGAGAACCATTTGTGTTCAATCCAAATACAAAGATGTCAACAAGCTAGCGTAGTTGAAGCATGCATACATATTTATCTACTATATGATTTACCTGCCATCATCCCTTCTGTTATACAGTGTTATTCTGTGACGTCCCCAATAGGGGGCAATAGTGGGTTTGGGGACTAGTATCCCCATCCCCATTACTGCACTCCTCCAGAGAGCATCCTCTGTGCAAAGATGGATGGCACAACCGTCTCCCTCCAAATGGACAAACTAAACACCTTTAGGGGCCAACCTGTACAAACCTATATATTGCCTGCTGCGCGCTGTAAAATGAACGTCTCATTATGGTAAAATCTCCTTAAGAGAGAAGAGACGCCTGTAAAATTAATGCACTTCAAGACACAGACACACAGTGACATATCCTCCATCGAAGAGGCTCATAACAGGTTGACGCACACGCCGAGTAATAAGGCGAACCGTTTATGCGGCAGAACTTGGGCCAAGGTGAGAACAAAAACATTAGTCATAGGCAGCACTCACCCCGTAGATTGCCGGTCGCTGGTTCCTGACCCATTTTGCGGATGCGGCCTTCAAATGGGGCCCTGAGCAGGCACGGTTTGGGACGACACTGCACCTTTTACTACCAGCCCATAAAAGTGTTTTATATCATACCTTGTAATGTAGCACATTAAGGTTGCTGTTGTTCTTGCAAGGTCATTTTTCCTTCCTTCCTCCCTCCCTCGAACAAACCCCCCTCTCGTCTTGCTGGATGGGACATACTTAGAATGCTGTGACACTGTGATGTTATTACTTATAAAGAGATGAGCATGGAGAAAATATACACACGTATGAATAACTATGAGGACTATCAATAGTATCAGACGCAGATGTCCTGTGTTGGAACAGCCACATAGTAGCCATTGGTTAGTGGATCTGTGTGTGTGTGTGCTTATGTCTTTGGTTTTACTTCTAGCTAACCTCCACCATTCGAGTTTAGCTAAGGATTAGCACTCTATCCACAGTAGACCTAGTTCTCCTACCTTTTTTTATTCATAGCTTTTCATAATTCATATTTCTGCTTTTCTCGTCTTCATACTTTTTTTTTATTATTCCTCTCTTCAATATTAAATCCCAGGGTTTTTCTCCTAATCCCGTCAGTCAATCCAGCCCCCCACCCCTCCGTTCTGCCGAGCAGTAATAAAAGAAATACATAATCCAGTGTTGAAAAATATGAGATTTGCTTGTTGGAATGCAGCGGCGCAGATTGGATTACGGGTGGCCTTGGCCTGGTCTGGTTTGTCTGGTGAGGCGGTGGGCAGGGGATTTACCGTTATTTATGACTGCCCGGATCTGAGATGATGGGACTGGAAAACCTGACGTTTTTTTTCTCCCTTTTTCCCCTCCTTTTTATTTTTACTGCGCCACACTCATTTCTTTAATACCTTCTAAAATGTAAATCCGTAGCAGACACATACATCCCGGACAATGCGCCCGATATGAATTTTATGTAAAACGTACCCATAACTCTAGCCCATGATGGAACATATGACTCCTTGAAATTTCATTAAGTAAAAGGGTTGCGTGTTTGTGGGAGAGAGTGGGAGGGGGGTGGGGGTTGTTGGGAAGACAGAGGGAGGTCTTATTAGCAAAGGTTTGTGTATGCATGCGTGTTTGTGGGGGGAAGTCTGCATGCGACTGTGCATGTGCGTGTGTATCTGTGTGTCAAGAATGAAGTAAGGAGGGGGATAGCATCAAGATCAGTGAAATACAAAGAGGACCATTATATTAACTAAAGGGGAGAGCCTTTTACCAACATTAGAATAATCCAAGCAAGGGTAGTAGCATAGCATAGGGGGCTCGGCTTAGATTTAACATGCACTAATGCAGGTGACCAATCTGAATACAGGACTGAATAAATAAGGACAATCTCAATAATTATAATATTTTAAGAAAAGCAGAAAGGGGACTGAGTGACCTTGGTCTGATCCTCAATCAACCTTAATAATAAAACACACAGAGAGTGGATGGGAGGAATGTATACTCCTGTGTGTTAGGCTGTGGGCTGTACTGTACCAGCTGTATCTAATGTTAAATTGTGACAATCCATGCATCTACTGTATCTGTTCTTCTATGCTGAAAATGTCCATGTCTGCAAACATTTGTTGTTCATGTTCAGTGTCTTATTGATACCCACTACCCAGTCATGTGAATTCCCCATGTAAGGTTGCAAGCCATATGTTCCTCCATGAAGGTGTGTGTGCATATGTGTGTGTATAGCACTGTGCGTGTGTGTATTAATGTGAGAGAGTGTATACTGTGTGTTTTATACAGTATGTGTGTTGCTGTGAGCATGTGAACATGTGTGTATGTCTCTGTGTGTGTGTCTGACACCATGTTGGGGTGGTTGCCTCTCATTCTATTAGTAGACGAGTGGGACTGTGCCTCTCTGTCTCCCCCCCTCCCTCCAAGGCCCTGCATGCATTTGACTTAAAGCTGCTGTTTGATGATGTCCACTGAGCCGTCCATTGGGCCATCTGCCCATTGAACTTGGAAGTGGCCCAGAAGAATTAGTCTTTGAAAGGCTGCTTGGATTGGAAGATCAAATAGCCTCTCCAGTCCAGTGACAGACAGGTCCACTGTCATCACACAGAGTAGAACAAACACATGTAAGTCCTGAAATAGTTTAGTTTGGTATTCTGGCCAATACTATTTATATGTAGATTTCTGAACTGAGCATGAAACTTTTTTTATTACCTTTTGAAATGATCCCAATCCACTTTTGGAATTCACATTTTTGCTACATGTTATATGAATATTAGTGAGAGGTGTAAAAATGTCAAGATCATAAGACAATATGCAGCACGTAGGATTCAAGGATTTGTCTTGAATAAATACTGTAAATGTTGGAATGTGCACAGGATAATGGGCATAATTGCCCATTGAATGCAGAATCTGAAGTAAAGATATGGGCACACACACACACACACACACACCTATTCTATTAATAAGGAGGCTGCCAATCCATAATGTGGAAATCATGCTCCAGTGGGCGAGGAGGGAGTGTGTATGTGTGATGGTGGTGGGGGAGGCAAGGAGCCCAGACACTCCAGTCTATTGGATTGAGATTCATTCGCTATTTAAGGGTCAGAGATCGGGCCATGGGCGCTGTGGAGCCTCTCTGATCAATACCAACGCCACACACCCTGCCTGATCTGGGCATTTCGTCACCGTAAATCCACTGCTTGCTTTTTCTCCTCCTCCTCCGCCTACTCTTTTTTTTCTCTAAACTCAGTCATTTATAAGAAGAGATAGAGTCAACCGGGACCATTTTGTAAGATCTCAATGCATCAAAAAAAATCAAATCAAATCAAATTGTATTAGTCACGTGCGCCGAATACAACAGGTGTAGACTTTAGAGTGAAATACTTACTTACGAGCCCCTAACCAACAATGCAGTTTTAAAAAATACGGATAAGAATAGGAAATAAAAGTAACAAGTAATTAAAGAGCAGCAGTAAAATAACAATAGCGAGACTATATACAGGGGGGTACCGGTACAGGATCAATGTGCCGGTTAGTTGAGGTAATATGTACATGTGGGTAGAGTTATTAAAGTGACTATGCATAGATGATAACAACAGAGAGTAGCAGTAGTGTATAAGAGGGGAAGGGGGTGCAGTGGAAATAGTCTGGGTAGCCATTTTATTAGGTTTTCAGGAGTCTTATGGCTTGGGGGTAGAAGCTGTTTAGAAGCTGCAGGGGCAGTATTGAGTAGCTTAGATGAAAGGTGCCCAGAGGTACCCAGAGTAAACGGCCTGCTCCTCAGTCCCAGTTGCTAATATATGCATATTATTATTATTGGATAGAAAACACTGAAGTTTCTAAAACTGTTTGAATGATGTATGTGAGTATAACAGAACTCATATGGCAGGCAAAAACCTGAGAAGAAATCCAAACAGATAGTGGGAAATCTGAGGTTGGTCGATTTTCAACAAAGCCCCTATTGAATACACAGTGGGAAATTGGTTATGCTGCACTTCCTAAGGCTTACACTAGATGTCAACCGTCTTTAGAAACTTGTTTATGGCTTCTACTGTGAAGTGGGACCGGATGAGAGAGGAATGAGTCAGGTGTCTGGCAGAGTGCCACAGGCTCTGAGGCGCGGTCACGATAGAGTTAGCTCTCGTTCCATTGCTGTTCTACAGACATAGGAATTCTCCGGTTGGAACATTATTGACGTTTTATCCTAAAGATTGATTCTATACATCGTTTGACATCTGTCAACGGACAGGAACGGAACTTTTTGACATTTCGTCTGCAACTAGGGAACGCGCTTCATGACTTTGGATTTGTTTACCAAACGCCTAACAAAAGTAGCTCTTTGGACATAAATGATGGACATTATCGAACTAAATCAAACATTTAATGTGAACTGGGATTCCTGGGAGTGCATTCTGATGAAGATCATCAAAGGTAAGTGAATATTTATAATGCTATTTCTGACTTCTGTTGACTACCCAATATGGCAGATATCTTTTTGGCTGCTTTGTTGTCTGAAAGCTGTACTCAGATTATTGCATGGTTTGCTTTTTTCATAATTAAAAAAAAAAATCTGACACAGCGGTTGCATTAAGGAGAAGTGTATTTATATTTCCATGTCTAACAATTGTATTTTCATCTACATTTATAATGAATGTTTCTGTAAAATGATGTGGCTCTCTGCAATATCACTGGATGTTTTTGGAACTAGTGAACGTAATGCGCCAATGTATAGTGAGATGTTTTTATATAAATATGCACTTTATCGAACAAAATATTTATGTATTGTGTAACATGAAGTCCTATGAGTGTCATCTGATGAAGATCATCAAAGGTTAGTGATTCATTTTATCTCTATTTGTGTTTTTTTGTGACTCCTCTCTTTGGCTGGAAAAATGGCTGAATTTTTCTGTGACTTGGTGGTGACCTAACATATTCGTTTGTGGTGCTTTCGCTGTAAAGCCTATTTGAAATCGGACACTTTGGTGGGATTAACAACAAGATTACCTTTAAAATGGTTTGACATGTATGTTTGAGGAATTGTAATTCTAAGATTTCTGTTGTTTGAATTTGGCGCTCTGCACTTTCACTGGCTGTTGTCATATCAATCCCGTTAACGGGATTGCAGCCGTAAGAAGTTTTAACATGCTGATAGAAATTTGGGAAAACGGATTTAAGTTTCCCTACATTAAAGTCCCCGGCTACTAGGAGCGCCGCCTCTGGATGAGCGTTTTCTTGTTTACTTATGGCAGAATACAGCTCATTCAATGCTATCTTAGTGCCAGTCTCTGACTGTGGTGGTATGTAAAAAGTTAAGAAAAATACAGATGAAAACTCTCTATAGGTAGATAATGTGGTCTACAGCTTATAATGAGATACTCCTCCTCAGGCGAGCAATAATTAGAGACTTCCTTAGATATCGTGCACTAGCTGTTATTTACAAAAATACTTAGCCCAGCGCCCCTTGTCTTACCAGACGCCGTTGTTCTATCCTGCTGGTACAGCGTATAACCAGCCAGCTGTATGTTGATAGTGTTGTCATTCAGCCACGACTCCGTGAAGCATAAGATATTGCAGTTTTGAATGTCCCGTCGGTAGTTTAATCTTGCGTCATCTATTTTCTTCTCCAAAGATTGCACCTTTGCTAGAAGAATGGAAGAAAGTGGGGGTTTATTCGATTGCCTATGAATTCTCAGAAGGCAGCCCGCCTGTTGGCCCCTTTTTCTCTGCCTCCTCTTCATGTAAATCACGGGGATCTGGGCCTGTTCCCGAGAAAGTAGTATATTGTTCGCATCAGGGGTTGTCAGACTCGTTAAAGGTGAATTTTTTTTCTGCCAGTCTGTGGTGAGTAATCGCAGTCCTTATGTCCAGAGGTTCTTTTCGGTCATAAGAGACGATAGCTGCAACATTATGTACAAAAATAAGTCACAAAAAACGCAAATAAACAAACAAAAAAACACAATCCGTTGGGGACCCGTAAAATGTCTGCCTTCTTCCCCTGGCGTCATCTTTCACCCATTTAATATATCTGAGGACAGCTGTTGAATGTTGGATGACCAGTGCTGGGCTTATCTTGGAGCAACAAGATCTCATAGTTTCCCTTCGAAATTTGAAGTATTAAGGATGAACGTCAATTTTTTGCGCATTCATTCTGCGTGGTTACAGGGTTAAAACAGAACCCACTCAAAGGTTAACAGTTTAAGCATTAATTCTGAGTGGTTAAGGTTAGGGCTATGGTTTGGGGAAAGCTTTGCAATACTACAGACCTCATACCATGAAGTATCATCAAGAATTCTCACGGCTTGCTAGAGCATTGTGAACTGCCGTAGTGCAGTGTTTTGAGCAGCGTCTTTCTATTTTTGTGTCGGCGCCGAGGAAGGCCTTCAGAAAGTATTCATACCCCTTGACTTATTCCACATTGTATTAAGATACAGCCTGACTTAAAAATTGTATTCAATTGTTTTGTTTTTCTCTCACCCATCTCCACCCAATACCCCATAATGACAAAGTGAAAACATGTTTTAAAAAATCTTTCCAAATGTATTGAAAAGGAAATACAGAAATATCTCATTTACTTAAGTATTCACACCCCTGCGTCAATGCTTTGTAGAAGCACCTTTGGCAGCACTTACAGCTGTTAGTCTTTCTGGGTAAGTCTCTAAGAGTTCCACACCTGGATTGTGCAACATTTGCACATTATTCTTTTAAAAATTCTTCAAGCTCTGTCAAAATGGTTGTTGATCATTGATAGACAACCATTTTCAGGTCTTGCCATAGATTTTCTAAGAGATAGTATTTAATTTAAGTCAAAACATGGCCACTCAGAAACATTCACTGTCTTCTTGGTAAGGAACTCCTGTGTAGATTTGGCATTGTGTTTTAGGTTATTTTCCTTCTGAAAGGTGAATTCATCTCCCAGTGGAAAGCTGACAGAACCAGGTTTTCCTCTAGGATTTTGTTTGTGCTTTGCTCCACTCCGTTTATTATTTTATCCTGGAAAACTCTCCAGTCCTTTTTTACCCATCCACCAATAGGTTCCTTTTTTTGCGAGGCATTGGAAAACTTCCCTGGTCTTTGTGGTTGAATCTGGGTTTGAAATTCAATACTCGACTGAGGGAGCTCACAGATAATTGTATGTGTGGGGTACAGAGATGAGGTAGTCATTAAAAAATAATTTAAAACCCTATTATTGCACACAGAGTGAGTCCCTGGAACTTGTTAAAGGGAAACGTCCAAATGTTCGACTTCATAGTCATCATCTCCAGAAACCACCCCAACATCAATTTATGTAAAAATTGCACGTTTCTATGTTTTGTAGTAAAACATATTGAGGAAGATGAGTGCTTCCAATGACGACATCGGATTGCATCGTGTAATTTTAACCAATTATGAGTTGGCATGCTAATTGCCTACAAATTGATTGATGATGTCATTGGAAACACTTATCTTACTCTATATTATTTACTACAATACATAGCAACGTGCCATTTTGGCATATGTTGATGTTGGGGTGGTGCGGGAGATGATGAATTGGAAGTTGAACATTTGAAACATTTGTAAAAGTTTTTACTCCTGAACATATTTAGGCTTGCCGTAAAAAAGGAGTTGAATACTTATTGACTCGAGACATTTCAGCTTTTCATTTTTTATTCATTAGAAAAAATGAAGAAAAACATAATACCCCATATTGTCAAAGGGGAATTATGTGTGTAGGCCAGTGACAAAAAATCTCAATGAATCTGTTTAAAATTCAGGCTGTAACACAATAACATTTTGAAAAAGTCAACATGTGAGAATACTTTCTGAAGGCACTGTACTGTATAAAACTTAATTAGGACATTTTCACAAGTTGGAGACCTTGCCTTGGAACGTTTGAGCTTGAAGGAAACCTGTAATTTTATTCCTATTACATTTATTAATTTTTTATTCTTGACACCAGATATCATTGTATATTTTTTGACATGTGGATACACATGTATCCTCAAAGATATCTGACTGTGTGTTTTGAATTAGGAGATGTTGCTTGCTTCTCTCAAACCCTTCTCTTACTCTTAGGATCAGAGGTGTGTTTTTGTCCCCTTCACATGAATATATATCTCTATCTCTGTAGTGGCCTCCCCCTCACCCTCTCTTTGGCACGCACGCACGCACGCACGCACACACCCACACACACACACGCACACACACACACACACACACACACACACACACACACACACACACACACACGCACACACACACACACACACATACACACACACACACACACACACACACACACACCTTCCTCATTGTCCTTCACATACCCTTCAGCTCCTCCTCATTTCCATACGGAATGCAAACAAGGTGTCCCCGCCACCACGCTCCCCCCACCTCTCCTCCTCTACATGCTCCCTCCATCCCTCCTTCCCTCCTTCCTTCCTTCCCTTCATCCCCCCATCTTCAGCTTGACAGTGGCAGGCATCAGACAGCACAGGTTTCCTCTGACTGCTTGCCTGTCTGCCTGCCTGACCTGATATATTGTAGTAGGATGAGATTTCGATGAACACCAAGGTCTGGGACGACGCATTCATTCAATCCACTCACTTATTAGGGATATAAATTATTTGGATTGGGACTGAACCTTGAACCTTGAACCCTTACCCTGAAAGAGAATGTATATGTTTTCAATTTTTTTCTCTACTACCCCTCTATCCTCATCCCTTGCTCCCTGGCCTGGCGTGCATGCCGCTGATTCATTAGGCGGATGAGATGGACACCGTCACTCTGCATATGCAATATTCACAGACACAATTTCAATATGGCGAGAAAATAAAATATTTTCTTCTCCATGCACCGTTCCTGGACAAGTGGGTTAATATGGGACTATTTATGTTGCTGTGTTTATGGGGTGAATGACCTTTTCTAGAAGTCCCAAATATAGGAGAAGAGGGGGGGGGGGTTTAAGTAACGTAACACCTCTAAAGGGGAACATTTATGGTCTGTGACAGGATGAACACAAACAATGGTGTCCCACTGCTCCCTATGTGTTAAGTTTCAAAGTGTCAAGTGAGAAGTTTTACTTGGGACTTGGGGCTTTACAGATATTAATTTCACCACAAGGATAACGGCCTGTTGAAATATGCATATGTCCTTAGAGATATAACATCCTATTGTTAAGAAAGGTCAGGCTCGTTTTTTACTTTCAGTATGTTGTATTATCAGAGAGAGGGGGGGGGGGGGGGTGATAGTCAATAGTTACACGTCATGTCCCGTAAGGCCACATAAACCTCTCTCTGTACCTTTTCAGATATTAATTTTGTTCCCTAAATCTGAAAATCTTCCTCTTTGCCCCCTGATCCTCCACGGAACAAAATGATAAAATCATAGAGAGCATGATGAGATTGCTGCTCTATTATTAATCTTCAATAAATACATCTTGACCCAGGGATTAACTCCGCCCCCTCCTCCTCCATCCTCCCCCCATTCCTCTGGAGATAACGCAATCTGATCATGCTGACATGAATTATGAAAAAACAATGGATTGGGGGAACAAATGTTCCAACCTGGATTGAGTGTTGGGACTAGTGGTGTCTTTGAAGCCTTGGTGTGTCTAATACTTCTGCTCTGGAAAAAATGCCCCCTCCTCCTCCCCCCTCCCCCCATTCCTCTGGAGATAACGCAATCTGATCATGCTGACATGAATTATGAAAAAACAATGGATTGGGGGAACAAATGTTCCAACCTGGATTGAGTGTTGGGACTAGTGGTGTCATTGAAGCCTTGGTGTGTCTAATACTTCTGCTCTGGAAAAAATGTCATCAAGGGAATACTAGTACTTTGGCGTCTTTGACTTGTGTGGGTGTTGATACAGTATTAATATCACTTTTATTGCATACATTTTTTCCCGCCAAAACCCCAAACATAAACAACAGTCAAGGATGCTAGTGAAATGGAATAAGACAACATTTTGCATAACGTAATTAATTCCAAGGTAAAAATAAAAAAAAAAGAAAGGAAAATGGTTTACCAGATACGTTGTAGATACAGGTAGTTACAAAATCTACCAAACGTTTATTCTTGTTTCTTACAATTCCGAAAATGTATACATACAGTATTACTCCTCCAGAAACGATTCAAATCTCAATTAATTCAAATAGCATTCGGAAATGATCAGTCACCTCGCCATGTCGCCTATGTATCCATCTAGCATGTTAATGATGTCCCCCTGTCTCCTCTAGCCTAATGAGAGAAGACCTGGGTCCTGCCTGCTGCCGCTGGCCTCATCGATTACCTGTCCCCCCGCCACAACATGCTACTAATGAATATGCTGCAAGTTGGAAACACAGACAATGGCTTTGCTGAAAAACTGTTTGCTTATGTTCACTAGGCAAGCTCTGATGACTGTGATGGAATATATTGTAAATGGATTATGAACATGTATTTTGTTGCTCGGCTTGAGTATCTATACAAATGAAAGGACTTCCATAGTTTGGTTGGAGTGTTCAGTGGTGTGGTATTGCACTTACATTCCACTCTAGCCAAGATATGTGGTTATAACTGCCAAAACTCATTGAATGGAAACTTGAAAATTAAATATAAAACATATATTCCTGTTTCTAGAACAAGCTGTTAGCTGTATAAACGAGGTCTTAGGAATTTCTTAGCCAAACATTAGGTGATGAAACCAAGACTAATTCCAGGTTTGGAGTAAGGTTTTTTGTAATTTCATGGATAAAATTGATTGAATATGTTTTTGAAATAAACTGTAAACACATTGTAAAATGTACAGAAGGCCTGGTGATGTTATGCTCAGAAATATTATTTGAACTATTTAACTTCTAAAAAAAAATATATAAATGTGAAAAATTACGAAAAAAATCACACAAGAGAGGCCTGGGTGGTAGAGACCTAATCCTTCACAATGCATAAGGGATGGACAATAACCATTCTCAGAAAAACAGATTCACGTAATCTTGTTTTCATTTCAATGCTGGCACCTATCCTCACTGTCTTCCAGGATAACACTGTGTTTATCACCTTCAACAGCCTGCGGTCAACAAGAAACTGGCCTCTTAGGAGAGGGAGGGTCGGGTTATGGTGGAATGGGGGGCTGAAAAATAAGAGTCTTAAACTGCTTTAACACTCCCAAGCCCTGTAAAGCCATATTTAAATGAAATACTAACGAGCGTACACAGGGGTGTCAGCTGAGCCCATGCCCCTTGGGCCTCACCCCGGCACCCCAACTTGCTTTCTCTGCCTCGGAGGACACATGCGTGGGCAGGAGTGCTCAGACCTCCCCTTCCCTTCTCCCCTCCTCTTCTCCGGAGCAACAATCCCACTAAGTGATTTATTACCTCCTTCAGTCAGATATCAGGCTGATACTAGGCTTGGAAGGCCTCTTTTGTTCCTGGACTGAGACACTCTACCACCCACCAAAGACATGCTGCTGCTCACTTATACCAAACAATGTGATTCCCCTGTTGTCAACATGTCGCTGCTTCAGTCCCTCTGCTACAGGAGGAATGTGTAATCTATGCAGATCAATATACTGTCAGCTGTGTGCTGGGCGATGTGCTCTCTTTTTCTCTTTCTCTCTCTCTTGTTCTCTCTTTTTCTCCCTCACCTCCTTTTTTTCTGCATATACTGTATCTCCCTTTTTCCTGCCCCCATTTTCCTCTCTCGTCTCTCTTCAACCATTCCTCTCCCTCCCCTCTCCCTCCCTGTACTGTCACAGAGTGGTGTCTGGTGAGGAATAGCCTCTGCCGGGGGGTGGTAATTGAAAAGTGTGGTGGATGGAGGGCGGCTGTTGGGCCCATCTGTGTCTGAGCTGTGGGGTCTGGGCCAGACAGGGCCCCCCTGGGAGCTGTTAACACCTCATAGATGCCAGGGGCCCCCAGGGACCCGAAGAGCAGCACTGGGGCCTTAATGAGAAAGCCGTTCTGGTGGCATGCATTGAAACACGTCCCCTTATCTTGGCTATCTTTTGAAAATTACTATGGATTAACAGACTTATTTCCTAAAACCTGTCAATACTAAATATCATATTAAGGTGCAGGGCATTATTAATTGTGTGACAAGAAATAACTAACAGGTCTATTTTGCTTCAGTGGACAGAATTTGTCCGTTCACAATTCAATTGTGGGAACATGGCGGCTCTCAACACTAGACAACAGAAAGAGCTGGCCAGTACTATATGAGAGGTTGTCCGTAAGATTTTTTTTTGTACATATTTTTGGGGCAAATTACCCTAAACATTGCACACCACACAGGTCAACTCCGCAACGGATCTCGCTGTATGATTGTAAGGATCCACAGCTTTGAAGTCAAGCTTGCAGTGAAATCCGGGGGTCAGACCTACGTGCCGAACTGCTGAAGCAGGGAGACGAGACCCAGCTAGTCAAGCTAAACCTGAGATGCATCTTCATCCACCTGGCAAAACTCATCTTGACCTTCCAGAATTCAACACACACGTTTTCCACTACCAGGGAGGCTCAAGGCTTCCTGGAGAAGCACATCAAACCCAACACACAAGGGGACAAGCCGACAGATGGAACCCCATGACTAGCTCATTATTCAGGTATGCTATCCATGCACAATCAAACAGCCTAGCCTATGGCTATGATGTTACCCTCAGCATAAGACAATGATGAGGACATCCCCTCATGTTTGGGTACAAGCAACAATATGACTATTATTGCTGAGTATTGAACTTTTTATAATTATATTGCCTATGGTCCAAGACACTTACACAGTGATGACGCGCACCAATAAATAAACGATGGACAATATATGGAGGTGTCATAAATACTGAGACTGCTTTCTAGTGTGGCTGCAGCGCATTGAATCCATTTGGGCTAAATATGGCAATGTATGTTGGTTGGTGGTGGTGGTGGTGGGGGGTGGGTTTCCCTCCAGGTCCTGCTTCTTATTTTACATACATGGGCTAATCAACATTAATAATCAACATGAATAATCAACATTAATAATCAACATTAATAATCAACATTAATAATCTGTCACGTTCTGACCTCTATTTCTGTTGTTTTGTATTTATTTAGTATGGTCAGGGCGTGAGTTGGGTGGGCAGTCTATGTTTGTTTTTCTATGTTTTGGGGCATTTCTATGTTTTCGGCCTAGTATGGTTCTCAATCAGAGGCAGGTGTCATTAGTTGTCTCTGATTGAGAATCATACTTAGGTAGCCTGGGTTTCACTGTGTGTTGGTGGGTGATTGTTCCTGTCACTGTGTTTGTTGTCACAGGATAGGCTGTATAGGTTTTCACGTTCCGTTTGTTGTTTTATAGATTTGAGTTATTTCATGTATCGTTCAGTTTTCCATTAAAGAACATGAGTAACCACCACGCTGCTTTTTGGTCCGCTTCTCCTCCTACAGACGAACGTCGTTACAGAATCACCCACCAGGACAGGACCAAGCGGCGTGGTAACGGGCAACGGCAAAGGCAGCAGCAGGAGAAGCAACAGCGGCACAAGGAGGAATGGACTTGGGACGATGTGTTGGACGGCAAGGGTTGCTACACATGGGAAGAGATCCTGGCGGGAAAAGATCGCCTTCCATGGGAACAGGTGGAGGCAGCGAGGAGAGCAGAGGCAGCCGGAGAGAGGAGCCGGCGATATGAGGGAACACGGTTGGCAAGGAAGCCCCGGAGTCTCCCGCCTGTTCGGCGCTACGAGAGCTACTCAGTCCGGTGCTTCCAGAGCCTTCCTCCTCTCCAGCGCCGCCAGTGCCGCCCGTCTGCCCAGCGCCGCCAGTGCGCCCAGCGCCGCCAGTGCCGTCCGTCTGCCCAGCGCCGCCAGTGCCGCCCGTCTGCCCAGCGCCGCCAGTGCCGTCCGTCTGCCAGGGGCTGCCAGTGCCGCCCGTCTGCCAGGGGCTGCCAGTGCCGCCCGTCTGCCAGGGGCCGCCAGTGCCGCCAGTCAGCCAGGGGCCGCCAGTGCCGCCAGTCAGCCAGGGGCCGCCAGTGCCGCCAGTCAGCCAGGGGCCACCAGTGCCGCCAGTCAGCCAGGGGCCACCAGTGCCGCCAGTCAGCCAGGGCCGCCAGTGCCGCCAGTCAGCCAGGTGCCGCCAGTGCCGCCAGTCAGCCAGGTGCCGCCAGTGCCGCCAGTCAGCCAGGGGCCGCCAGTGCCGCCAGTCAGCCAGGGGCCGCCAGTGCCGCCAGGGGCCGCCAGTGCCGCCAGGGGCCGCCAGTGCCGCCAGTCAACCAGGGGCCGCCAGTGGCGCCAGTCAGCCAGGGGCCGCCAGTAAGCCAGGGGCCGCCAGTGCCGCCAGTCAGCCAGGGGCCGCCAGTAAGCCAGGGGCCGCCAGTGCCGTCAGTCAGCCAGGGGCCGCCCGAGCAGCTGCCCCTCTGTCCAGAGCAGCTGCCGCCCCTCTGTCCCGAGCTGCTATCGCCCCTCTGTCCCAAGCCGCTGCCGCCCCTCTGTCCCGAGCAGCTGCCCCTCTGTCCCGAGCAGCTGCCCCTCTGTCCCGAGCAGCTGCCCCTCTGTCCCGAGCAGTTGTCCCTCTGTCCCGAGCAGCTGCTTCACCTCTGTCCCGAGCTGCCCCTCTGTCCCAAGCAGCCCCTCTGTCCAGTGGGGTCATTGAGAGGGGTGGCCATGGTGATTAAACCACGGAGGCGGACAATAAGGCGGACTAAGACAATGGTGAAGTGGGGTCCGCGTCCCGCGCCAGAGCCGCCACCGCGGACAGACGCCCACCCAGACCCTCCCCTATAGGTCAAGGTTTTGCGGCCGGAGTCCGCACCTTTGGGGGGGGTACTGTCACGTTCTGACCTCTATTTCTGTTTTGTATTTATTTAGTATGGTCAGGGCGTGAGTTGGGTGGGCAGTCTATGTTTGTTTTTCTATGTTTTGGGGCATTTCTATGTTTTCGGCCTAGTATGGTTCTCAATCAGAGGCAGGTGTCATTAGTTGTCTCTGATTGAGAATCATACTTAGGTAGCCTGGGTTTCACTGTGTGTTGGTGGGTGATTGTTCCTGTCACTGTGTTTGTTGTCACAGGATAGGCTGTATAGGTTTTCACGTTCCGTTTGTTGTTTTGTAGATTTGAGTTATTTCATGTATCGTTCAGTTTTCCATTAAAGAACATGAGTAACCACCACGCTGCTTTTTGGTCCGCTTCTCCTCCTACAGACGAACGTCGTTACATAATCAACATTAATAATCAACATTAAAGTCAACAATTACATTTCAGAAAAACAATGACAGCACAAGCTATTCTCTCATGGATTTGAAAGGCCTTAATAGTCCTATCAAATGTTCCAGCTATCTTGATATTCTAGCAAGAAGAACCATATTGATATAGCAATGCTCCAAGAAACACACCTCCAAAACTACGTACATAAAATAGAAAAACATTTGTGCAAACTGTACAAAGCTTGTTCATCAGCCCCAAACAAAACTAAGGGTGCAATCATAATGATACATAATAAACCAAAACAATCACCATCCTTGGTAAAAGCAAAGGTGAAGGCACAATCACTTTCCTTAAATGTATCCATAATGGAAAAGAAATTGCATTTGTTAATGTGTATACTTCAAATTCATATGATCGTAAGTTTTTAATTCTCTGAACAGCATATTGTTAGAATTAACTGAATTCCATCTGGTTATTGGGACAGACATGAAGCCATTCTGGACATGTGGGACAAATCTAATTACACCAACTACTATCCATAGGCAACTAAGGCTCTCCAACATATACTCTCTGATTACAACCATATTGATGCCTGGCGAGCTCATAACCCTAAAGCAAAAGTGTACACTTTCTATTCAAAGAGGCACAAACATTCTCCCGAATCGATTTCCTACTATTCTCTACTCTATTTTCTTGATTAAAGAATGAGAGGATAATAGTAGGAAACAATTTGACATGTGAGACATCTGATCATCATGCCAGTTGAACATTCCATAATTTTCTAAAAGAGCCATAAGATGGAGCTTTAATATTTTCTTACTATAAAATCCTATTTTCTGTGAACAATTTTAAACTGAATTGAATTCATTCATAGGGATGAACAAACATTCAGTTGATGACCCCCAGATTTTATGGGATGCCACCTACGTCTTTATAAAAAATAATGCAACTGCATTTGCATGGAAGAAGACATCAGAATTGGAAATGTTAACTGTGTTAGAGCGTTCTCAACAAATACTCTTTCAGACCAGGTATATTCAGACCGGGTAGCTATTACTCTTTCCAAAGTCAACACATAATTTATTGATAAGACAGAGAGCAGAATTTGCCATCCATCAAGTTAGACTCAACAATTACTTATTTGGCAATCGTCTTAGTTGGCCAACAAGCTATGCAGTAATGATCAATTAGCTGATATAACAATTATTGAATCTGAAACAAGGGAATTACTATCACAACCAACAATAATCAATCAAAGATTCTCCAGGTTCTATAAAGAACTGTACACCTCTGATTGTAAATCCATACCAAGGCAGACAAAGTCCTTTCTAGAAGAATTAAGAACTCCTCTTTCAACAAGGAAGCCACCTCGCTGGCTTCCTTGTTGAAAGACACAGTTAACATTTCCAAGCTTAGAAGAAATCCCGCTATGCCCTTTGACGAACCATCAAACAGGCAAAGCATCAATACAGGACTAAGATTGAATCATACTACACTGGCTCCGACGCTCATCGGATGTGGCAGGGCTTGCAAACTATTACAGACAACCTGCCTAAATGACTACAGACCCGTAGCACTCGTGTCCGTAGCCATGAAGTGCTTTGAAAGGCTGGTAATGGCTCACATTAACACCATTATCCCAGAAACTAGTAGTAGTGGAGCAGGTTGAGAGCTTCAAATTCCTTGGTGTCCACATCAACAACAAACTAGATTGGTCCAAACACACCATGATAGTCGTGAAGAGGGCACGACAAAGCCTATTCCCCCTCAGGAAACTAAAAAGATTTGGCATGGGTCCTGAGATCCTCAAAAGGTTCTACAACTGCAACATCGAGAGCATCCTGATCGGTTGCATCACTGCCTGGTGCAGCAATTGCTGGGCCTCTGATCGCAAGGCACTTCAGAGGGTAGTGCGTATGGCCCAGTACATCACTGGGGCAAAGCTGCCTGCCATCCAGGACCTCTACACCAGGCGGTGTCAGAGGAAGGCCCTAAAAATTGTCAAAGACCCCAGCCACCCCAGTCATAGACTGTTCTCTCTACTACCGCATGACAAGTGGTACCGGAGTGCCAAGTCTAGTACAAAAGGGCTTCTCAACAGTTTTTATCCCCTAGCCATAAGACTCCTGAACAGGTAACCAAATGGTTACCCGGACTATTTGCATTGTGTGCCCTCCCCTACCCCTCTTTTACACTGCTGCTACTCTCTGTTTATCTTATATGCATAGTCACTTTAACTATACATTCATGTACATACTACCTAAATTGGCCCGACCAACCAGTGCTCCCGCACATTGGCTAACCAGGCTATCTTCATTGTGTTCCACCACCCGCCAACCCCTCTTTTTACATTTCTGCTACTTTCTGTTCACTTTAACGATACCTACATGTACATACTACTTCAATAAGCCTGAGTAACAGGTGTCTGTATATAACCTTTTCAAATGTCTTTTTACTTTTGTTTTATTTCTTTACTTACCTACACACACACATACCTTTTTTTTCTCGCACCATTGGTTAGAGCCTGTAAATAAGCATTTCACTGTAAGGTCTACAACTGTTGTATTCTGCGCATGTGACAAATACACTTTGATTTGAGCCCACATCTCTCTCAAAAACTCAAAAATGCATTGGCTAGCATTAATAAAGGCAAATCACCTGGATGGGATGGTATTCCTCCTGGTATTCCTCCTATTTAAAATATTGAATCCAATTAGGTCCACTATTGCTCGAAATTATTAACACAGTCGTTCACAATGGTTCATTTGGGAGAGATGTGAATACAGCACTAATTTCGCTTTTATAGAAAAAAGGTGTGGATGACACCCAGTGTTCTCACTATTAAACTGTTTTCCAAAATGTTGTCATACCGTCTCGAGACTTACACCAATTGGTCCATACAGACCAAAGCAGGTTTGTTAAAAATAATTTATCATCGGATAACCTCTGTCGACTATTGCATATGCTTAAACAGAAACAACAGTTACTTGGGCTGTATTATCTCGATGCATAAAAAGCTTTTGATAGACTAAAATGGTCATATGTCTGGTCTGCCTTGGAACATATGGGAATTGGCTCCAATTTCATTAATATGAATAAAATGCTATATGCCTATCCCTCAGCCATAGTTTATAAGAGGCAATATCTGCTCTATTCAGAATTTTTTTAACCTTTTTTTTTTAGCTAGGCAAGTCAGTTAAGAACAAATTCTTATTTACAATGACAACCTAGGAACAGTGGGTTAACTGCCTTGTTCAGGGGCAGAATGACAGATTTTTACCTTGTCAGCCCGGGGATTCGATCTAGCATTTGGTTACTGGCCCAATGCTCTAACCACAAGGCTACCTGCCGCCCCTTCTAGAATCACTAGAAGAAGCAGAAAAGGCGATCCAATTTTAACTTAGCTATTTTTGTTGTCTATGGAACCCCTGGCCCAGGCAATTCATCAATAGAAGGAAATAACACAAATATTCCTCAAATCTACTGAGCATTTTATCTCATTATAAGTAGACAATATTTTACTATATCTAGACAATATATATCAATTTCTCTCAAATGTATTGAAGATCTCATACTGTAGATAAATTCAGCTTCATCTCAAGTTATAAAATGTATCTAACCAAATCAGCCCTACTGCCTCTCAAGACCCTGACAGAGGACTCCATCTCTACTCATAAAATGTGACATATCAGAATAATAGTAGAGAGAATTGTTTATTTCAGATTTTTTTTATTTCATCACATTCTCAGTGGGTCAGAAGTTTACATTCACTCAGTTAGTATTTGGTTGCATTGCCTTTAAATTGTTTATCTTGGGTGAAACGTTTCAGGTAGCCTTCCACAAGCTTCCCACAATAATTTGGGTGAATTGTGGCCCATTCCTCCTGACAGAGCTGGTGTAACTGATTCAGGTTTGTAGGCCTCCTTGCTCGCACACGCTTTTTCAGTTGTGCCCACAAATTTTCTGTAGGATTGAGGTCAAGACTTTGTGATTGCCACTCCAATACCTTGACTTTGTTGTCCTTAAGCCATTTTGGCACAACTTTGGAAGTATGCTTGGGGTCATTGTCCATTTGGAAGACCCATTTGCAACTAAGCTTTAACTTCCTGACTGATGTCTTCAGATGTTGCTTCAATATTTCCACATAATTTTCCTTTCTCATGACGCCATCTATTTTGTGAAGTGCACCAGTCCTTCCTGCAGCAAAGAACCCTCACAACATGATGCTGCCACCCCCGTGCTTCACGGTTGGGATGGGGTTCTTAGGCTTGCAAGCCTCCCCCTTTTCCCTCCAAACATAACAATGGTCAAAATAGCCAAACAGTTTTATTTTTGTTTCATCAGACCAAAGGATATTTCTCCAAAAAGTACAATCTTTGTCCCCATGTGCAGTTGCAAACCGTAGCCTGGCTTTTTTTATGGTGGTTTTGGAGCAGTTGCTTCATCCTTGCTGAGCAGCCTTTCAGGTTATGTCGATATATAACTCATTTTTACTGTGGATATAGATACTTTTGTACAGCAAAGAACCCCCACAACATGATGCTGCCACCCCCGTGCTTCACGGTTGGGATGGGGTTCTTCGGCTTGCAAGCCTCCCCCTTTTTTCTTCAAACATAACGATGGTCATTATGGCCAAACAGTTCTATTTTTGTTTCATCAGACCAGAGGACATTTCTCCAAATAGTACAATCTTTGTCCCCATGTGCAGTTTGGAGCAATGGCTTCTTCCTTGCTGAGCGGCCTTTCAGGCTATGTCGATATAGGACTCGCTTTACTGTGGATATAGATACTTTTGTACCTGTTTCCTCCAGCATCTTCACAAGGTCCTTTGCTGTTATTCTGGGATTGATTTGCACTTTTCGCACCAAAGTACGTTCATCTCGAGGAGACAGAACACGTTTCCTTCCTGAGTGGTATGATGGCTGCGTGGTCCCATGGTGTTTATACTTGCATGCTATTGTTTGTACAGATGAATGTGGTACCTTCAGGTGTTTGGAAATTGCTCCCAAGGATGAACGAGACTTGTGGAGGTCTACATTTTTTTTCTGAGGACTTGTCTGTTTTCTTTTGATTTTCCCATGATGTCAAGCATTGAGGCACTGAGTTTGAAGGTACAGTGCCTTGCGAAAGTATTCGGCCCCCTTGAACTTTGCGACCTTTTGCCACATTTCAGGCTTCAAACATAAAGATATAAAACTGTATTTTTTTGTGAAGAATCAACAACAAGTGGGACACAATCATGAAGTGGAACGACATTTATTGGATATTTCAAACTTTTTTAACAAATCAAAAACTGAAAAATTGGGCGTGCAAAATTATTCAGCCCCCTTAAGTTAATACTTTGTAGCGCCACCTTTTGCTGCGATTACAGCTGTAAGTCGCTTGGGGTATGTCTCTATCAGTTTTGCACATCGAGAGACTGAAATTTTTTCTCATTCCTCCTTGCAAAACAGCTCAAGCTCAGTGAGGTTGGATGGAGAGCATTTGTGAACAGCAGTTTTCAGTTCTTTCCACAGATTCTCGATTGGATTCAGGTCTGGACGTTGACTTGGCCATTCTAACACCTGGATATGTTTATTTTTGAACCATTCCATTGTAGATTTTGCTTTATGTTTTGGATAATTGTCTTGTTGGAAGACAAATCTCCGTCCCAGTCTCAGGTCTTTTGCAGACTCCATCAGGTTTTCTTCCAGAATGGTCCTGTATTTGGCTCCATCCATCAACCCATCAATTTTAACCATCTTCCCTGTCCCTGCTGAAGAAAAGCAGGCCCAAACCATGATGCTGCCACCACCATGTTTGACAGTGGGGATGGTGTGTTCAGTGTGATGAGCTGTGTTGCTTTTACGCCAAACATAACGTTTTGCATTGTTGCCAAACAGTTCAATTTTGGTTTCATCTGACCAGAGCACTTTCTTCCACATGTTTGGTGTGTCTCCAAGGTGGCTTGTGGCAAACTTGAAACAACACTTTTTATGGATATCTTTAAGAAATGGCTTTCTTCTTGCCACTCTTCCATAAAGGCCAGATTTGTGCAATATACGACTGATTGTTGTCCTATGGACAGAGTCTCCCACCTCAGCTGTAGATCTCTGCAGTTCATCCAGAGTGATCATGGGCCTCTTGGCTGCATCTCTGATCAGTCTTCTCCTTGTATGAGCTGAAAGTTTAGAGGGACGGCCAGGTCTTGGTAGATTTGCAGTGGTCTGATACTCCTTCCATTTCAATATTATCGCTTGCACAGTGCTCCTTGGGATGTTTAAAGCTTGGGAAATCTTTTTGTATCCAAATCCGGCTTTAAACTTCTTCACAACAGTATCTCGGACCTGCCTGGTGTGTTCCTTGTTCTTCATGATGCTCTCTGCGCTTTTAACGGACCTCTGAGACTATCACAGTGCAGGTGCATTTATACGGAGACTTGATTACACACAGGTGGATTGTATTTATCATCATTAGTCATTTAGGTCAACATTGGATCATTCAGAGATCCTCACTGAACTTCTGGAGAGAGTTTGCTGCACTGAAAGTAAAGGGGCTGAATAATTTTGCACGCCCAATTTTTCAGTTTTTGATTTGTTAAAAAAGTTTGAAATATCCAATAAATTTCGTTCCACTTCATGATTGTGTCCCACTTGTTGTTGATTCTTCACAAAAAAATACAGTTTCATATCTTTATGTTTGAAGCCTGAAATGTGGCAAAAGGTCTCAAAGTTCAAGGGGGCCGAATACTTTCGCAAGGCACTGTAGGCCTTGAAATACAGACTGACGAGCAATCCTAGTTGAATGGAGACATGTTGACTGGCAGGGAATGGGTTGGAAGGTTGAGGGTGGAGGCCCACTTCTTCTTTGTTTTCTTTTCTAGTTTATACTGAATTTATTATTACTTCAACTCTGTATGTATTCCTTACAGTTTGAGTGGCAGCCTACAGGTACAGGTTATGTAAACTTATAATTTGAAATCTATATTACCCCCCCCCCAACAAGAAATAACAAAACACATTTTTTTTAAAGAAAGCAGATGATTATCCCACCTTGGAAACTAAACATATGCCATTATAAATTGTGATGACAACTCTGAGGAGCTACTCTGTCAACTGCAGCATGCAGCCACAGGGTTATGAGCTGTGTGTAGTGGCAATAGGACCCATGTTGTAATGAGTGCACCAGTATGATACAAGTTCACTCCTGATAGATAGTTAGTAAATCTCAGTCAAATAATGATAAAATAAAAACATTATATTAACAGTTTACATTACACAAGCCTTATACCAGAGTCAAGACAAGAATAAACTGTTATCCTGTAACAAGCTGGTAAGTACATGGAATAATGCTCCACATTTTCTTGGAAAACAATTTTAACAATGGTAAGTGTTTTATTTATTTTTTATTTAACTAGGCAAGTCAATTAAGAACACATTTACAGTGACAGCATATCCTGGACGAATTTGGCACTGCGCTATGGGATTCCCAATCACAGTCAGATGTGCTTCAGCCTGGATTTGAATCCAGGCTGGGAGCCCAAGTGTTACATGCACACAGTCACTAACATACTTGTTGCATGTTAATTATTTACGTTGTTCACTTATAGTTGCCCTGGTATTATCCTGTGTAATATATGATGTGCTTCCCAGTGATCTGACATCAATGAAAAATGGCCGACATCTGAGTGCCAGCTTGAGGACGAGGGATCAGATGATACATAGATTACACATTTGCAATATGACTGGTCCTGAATGTATTTCAGTCAACCATTCTAGACAGATTAACAAATATTGCATTCCAGTAAAAGTATGAAATGAAGAGATAATTATGCTGAGAGCGGATGATTGAGAGGCACGCCCGTAACGGATTTGATTAAAGTCGTCAGTAAAAACATGCTAATGGTGGTGTTGATTAGTTGGATCACTCTAACGATGCTGTGAACATTAATCTGCAGTATAAACAAAAGTGTTGATGCTGTATTCACAGTTTTTACACGTTTGTGTGTGCACGTGTCTGTGTGTGTACGTGTGTATTTGGCATGAACTTGCTAGAATGTTCGAGCATGCATGAAAGATTCTGTGCATGTATGTAAGATACAAGATACTGTGCATGCATGTAAGATACAAGATACTGTGCATATATGTAAGACACAAGATACTGTGCATGTATGTAAGACACAAGATACTGTGCAAATTATTTACATTTGCAATCATTTGATCATCATGATGAGGAACAAAACTTCATCCAAACATCCAAACTCGGCAAAACTGTATTTTCTAAAACTACAATATGCTTTAAAATGATGATGCCTGCAAAATTGTTAAGTAGCAACATTCCTGTCAAACTGTCAAACCACTTCCAAACCATTTCTAGAAACCAAAACTCATAACCCCAGTTCTCTGATAATATGAGTGAGATGTTTCACATATGAGGTATTCGATCCAGGCGGATCACTAACGAAGAACCAATCACACAATGTTTGTCGGAGACAGACAGGTAGAGTGGCAAATGAGGTGAGACCCTACTTTTTTACAAGGTGCTACTCGCCCATCATCTGGTCATTCTCAAGCATGCCTCTATTCCTTGCGCTCTTACGAGCTGGGAAATGTGGTGATACATCTCACTCAAATTATCACAGAACTGGGGTTTACGAAAGTAAGTAACTTGTGCTTAGCCGTGAGGCTTTTGTATTCGCTAGCTAGTGTTCACCCATAGGGCTTATAGCTTTGCTAGTGTTCACCCAGAGGGCTTATAGCCAGAGGGCTTATAGCCTTGGCCAGCAAACTAGCCAAGTTAGCTTAAGCTTTGCAGCGTGAGCTAACCAAGTCTTGATAGTTAGCCGTAAGCTAGCTAGTGTTCGCCTCATGGGCTAATAGCCTAGCTAGTAAGCACAAAGCTAGCCGGAGAAAGAGCGTGCTTTCTTGGTCTCTCAACTAACAAAATTGTTTATTTCGACCGTCGAGCTGTGAAGCTAGGGCAGTCGGTCAGTCTAGTCAACACAACACGAGAGAACGTGTGCTGAACTAAATGAGAGAGGAGAGCTTGCAAATATACCTTTCCAGGTAGAACATTTAGCTAGTACAGTGCTAGCCAAAGGGAACCGTGTGGGGGCAGGGTTCGACTTCTGGTTAGTACCTCCCACAACTGTGGAGCCGTGAGGCTATGCCAGTCTATCTAGTTAACACAAATGTGTGAACGCATGATAAACTAAACAAGAAAAGCTAGGAATGTGGTTTGCTTGCTTTCCAGGCTAACAAAGTATCGATAGGTAGCCGTGTGAAGCTAGCTACCACAGGAGACTGAGAGGTAGAAAACAACTTCTACTCTAAGCAAAACTTTCCTTTTGGTCAGTACTCCACACTATTGTCAGGAGCAGAGGTTCTACGTTCGGCAGCTTCAGGAGCCGTAGTGACTCTTCCGCAAGGAAGAGAAGCGAGAATGACTAGATGACGGGCGTGTTGCGCATTATGAAGAGGGAGGGGCTCACCTCATTAGCCACACGACCAGTCTGTCTCTGATAGACGTTGTGTGATTGGTTCTTTGTTAGTGATCCGCCTGGAGCGAATCCCCCATACAGTATGTGATACATTGAAACTAGTATTTGAAAGAGATATTCAGTATATCCTTGAAGCCTGTGATTACACCTCTACCATACGCCGGCACAGCACCATAACCTATCTCAGCAGTCTCCCCCTCCTCAACCAACCACTAAACCACTGCATCTGTGCTGCTACAGGACCACAGAGACACCACCACCACACCACAGGATCCTATTTTGGGTTAATTGATTGTTTAGTTATATCAGCGCCTGGGGTAATCTTCTGAGCCCCTCATTACCTCCTCCCTTTCCCTCCTCCCCATCTCCCTCCAACCTTCCTCCTCCCTACCCAATGCAACATGACTGGCTGGTGGCCCTCCCCCTTATGGTGCACACCCCCACCCACCACAGAGCTGCTCCATTAGGCCTGAATTGTTGTTGTGACGTGTGGGGCCCAGGGGAGGTGTTACTGTCAGGCCTGATTTACTTCCAACCATCTGACACGAGGTGGCCGCTCGCTGGGGGCGTGGAGGGAACGAGAGAGAGGAGAAAGCCAGCAGCCAGGCCTCAAGCTGCCTATGGCAGGGATAGCTCAATGCAACAGCCTGAATCAACAGTACAATGCAACAACCTATTATAGCAACACCAAAATGCAAGAGCTTAAAGCAACAATCCAATATAATAGTAGGCTAAAGTGCAACAGCCTATAGCAAGAACCTCATGCAAAAAAACAATGTAACAGTCAACTAATGTAACAACCAAGAAACAGCTGACATCAAAGTCAAACTGACATTATATCCTATAACCACTGACTGTGACTGCCCTTTTTGCTACTGATTATCTTGTCAAAAATATTTGGGGGTGAAATTAAGAATTACTATATAAGTGTGTGGATGTCAGTTGTATTTAATTCAGGTTTTTTACATAGTTAGTTTTTGCTTATTTGTGCATATCTGCATTGTGGATTATATATCTTTACTCTACTTTATTACGTTTATTTTTACAGGGAAAGTGCACATTAATCAGCATTTCTGTTGCCGATTTTAGCCAGCCGACACGACAAATTTTCGTCCACGGTCCTTGGGCAGGTTATTAAAAACACTTAAAAGGACATACAGTTAGACAATAAGCTCATAAAGAACAACATATGACAAGCAACACTAATCAGTGCAGACAGACAGAGCCATAACACAAAAAGCAAGCAAACAACATTTTAAAAACAAAATAGAAAAAAAATAAACGTCTGACAGGCAACATGGAAAACGGCTATACACAGCTAGAGAATGTGTTCACACACCTGATTTTTCTTATATGTCGCATATCTGGTTGAGTAGCCTTCAATCACAGGCTGCTACTGCCAACAGCAATTTAGACCTCCTGGGAAGTGGTCTACAGGATCCAGCTATTGTCTGCTGAAGAATATGTGCCAGTCACCTGTCATGTCAAACATGGAACACAGACACATACACATCGAGGCCTTGTACCATACAATTAATGATTATACCCTAAATACTTACAACGTACACCTGATATCATCACACATTCACCGTCCTCAAAAGATAACACACATTTGTCTAATTCCTTTCTCACCATTTCCTCCATCCACTTAAAACTACCCAGCTACATTCAAACCCCCACATTCACTTATACACACAAAGCCACTGGGGAAACTCAAGTTAATCTGAAAGAGTGGAGGGGATAATCTCACTTGTTTACATTAAGAGTTCATCCCGAGGTCATCCTGATCGCATCTTTTGTTCTCTCAGGGTTCCTCACACCTGTCGAGGGAGAGGAGGGAAGGGAAGGGGCTGCGACATGTTAAACCAGGAAGCTGGTAGGATTTAGCGAGTCTGTTGTGGAGGCTTCAGACTTCCTGATGTGTTGTGTTCCTCTGTCTCATTGACAAATCCTCCTGGCTCAGCCCAAATGGAAACTGCCCAGTAAACTGACCATGGCAGGGATCGAGGGAGATTAGTGAGGCCTTTGACACTTCACTCTCACCCGCACTGACTTTGCAGGGCACCCTGGGATAGGGTTACGCACCTGTTGCCTTAGTACAGCAATACTGACAGCCGTCACTCAGTTGGAAGGATTCGATTTTAAGTCGAAGTGTTATGTCCTTGTTCTGGCAACCTGAGAACAAGAGCCAGCAGTCCAACCCTAAAATGAAGAAGTAAAGAACCTGTATCAAAAATCTAAAATACCTGTGTGAAAAAATTATATTATAAGGCCATTTTTATTTTCAAACTTATTGTATGTGTCTGTCAAAACACACACAATTCACTGTCTGAGAAACTTTCTTCAGCCAGTGTTTCTAAAAGCACCAATCTTCCAACCCCTGGATTTGTTTTTGGAGTAATTATAGTAAGTGCTTGGGTTAAATCTGACAATCCACAGTTATTCAAACACAGTGCCTATTGTTAATCAGTGGTCTTGGCATACTACTCTCATATCAGGGTGAGGGTGGGGTGGATCCTCCTGTTGTTTTGTTGCCATAGGCAGATAATTTTTATAAGACTAGGGAGGTGTCTTTTAGACAAACCTCTGTTTTTGCAGATTTTATTTTATTTTTTCACAAATTTTTAGGATTTTGTAGGTTATAAAACTATAGTTTAACTAGAGTCCAGAGTTGTTCATAGTCAGGTCTCCTGGTTCTATAGAATCCAGATTTTTCCAATTATGCCTGTTTATTTGCATTGTCAGTACTGTAGTTCCTGTTGGAACTGCATATTGCTGGAAGATGGTGAAAGGATCCATCTATAAAGAATGTGCAGATTGATGGTCTTTGTCAGAGTGAGGATTGTTTTAAATGTACTGTCTGTGATGCTATTCCCAGATGAAACTGCAATGCAAGTCTTTCTGTCACTGGTAGAAAAAAATGAAAGACATTGACGGTCACTTACACAGTCCGAGCACACACACACATGCGCGCACCAAGCACACACCAACGCACACACGCATGCACACACTACACACTGTTTAATCTATTTAATTGAACCTGACTTTGAATAAGTAAACAAATTAGGAAATTCACAAGAGGCATTCGATCCCTCATAAGCTAATGGATTGAAGATTTCTATCCCGTAGGGGCATTTGGGCAAACAAGGCACAGTTATCTCCAAATCGACATGTTGACTCTCAGTCTGCATCAAATTTCTGCACTAAAGAGCCGTTGAACTCTTGATACAGCTTTGGTAATTAGCCAGACGGCCAATCTGCAGATTCAGCCATGTCTCTGGATCGCTCCGGTTCCCCTACATTATCTGTATTCTGATGTAAGATCAATGTGATTATTACTTCAGGAAAATAAGGGATGATATCGAAGATTAGCCACCACCCCAATTACCCTAGCTTCTGTCTGTGTTTTGAGAAATTAAGATGTGTATATACTGTATAGAAAAACTACATTTTCTGTTATGTCTAACGTAGATAGTGTCCCACCCTGATCTGTTTCACCCACCAGGTGTCTCCCATTTTGTCCCCGTTATCTCCTGTGTATTTATACCTGCGTTTTCTGTTTGTCTGTTGCTAGTTCATCAAATCCTACCAGCATGTTCCCGTGTTTCCTGTGCTCTGGTTTGAGTTTTTCCTAGTCTTCCCAGTTCTGACCTTTCTGCCTGCCCTGACCCTGATCCTGCCTGCCGTCCTGCACCTGCCTGACTCTGATTTGTATTACGACTCTTTGCCTGCCTTGACTTACCTTTTGCCTGCCCCTTGTACTGTTTTTAACTCTGAGACTCGTACTATCTGCCTTCTGTGTCTGCATCTGGGTTTTAGCCTGAGCCTTGATAAATAGAAGAGAACCCAAGACAACGTCTATAGTCAACATAATAAAGATCTGATACAAGAGTCAGTGGTCAGTTTGGATTTAGCTGACAAATTTATTAAAGACCTGTATCACTTAATCATAATCATCATCAGAGAGAATAAATAAGACATAAAACATCTTCCACATAAACAAACACGTACACCAGCCTGGGTTTCAGCATGCCCAGGTAATTTCAATAGAATGAAACAAACAAGATACATCTGAGAACACACAAATGCATAGAAGTAACTGGACCTCTACTTATCGGTGGGAGGCGACATCTACAACCTGATCCCTAGCCGTACAAAGTCCTAATATCTGTGGTATTCATGTTGTCGTAGGGGTTGTATAAAAATAAATTCTCCACAATGATAAACCTTAATATACACAGACATTTGGCAACAACCAGACACATAAAAACTCTGACTTGAACCAAAACCTGCATCGGTACACTTTTTCTTTTTTTTTTTAAACAGAGAGAAGAATAAGGTGGAAAGGATTGGAGTCTATTGAAATCCAATTGGGCAAAAGTCTGAATTTGCTAAGTTGTCACAACGATATCACAGCTGGAAATGGTGTGTATCTGTGAGCTTCCTCTGGTGTAATATTGATGACACCATAGGGATCAAAAGCATGATGGTGGAAAGTCACTGTACACATAGTTCAATGGTGGAGGGCTGTTTGATGAGTGCTGTGAAGACTTCAGGCTGAGAGAGGGAGTATGTCTGTCTGACCGTTACAAGTTCAGATTGTAGAAGTGAGATTGCTTTCCTTTCAGACCCTACTCTTGACGATATTTGAGCAACGTATCAACACTTCGTCAGTAGCTAAATGATCATTCAGAACAGGCCAGCACTCCATTCTTCTCAGTCTTGTTATCTTTAAGGAATGGTGTGTGAGTTCCAAGTGCTACTATTCATATTTTTTGAGGCCCAATCCTTCCTTTCAGTTCACTCAGATCAGGAGAAATGAAAAATATTAATTGACAGTTCATTGACAGAGAGAGAGAGTGATCCAAGGAGGGTGAAAGACAGCAACCGTCTGACCCGGTCTCTCTGTTTCACAGGTCTTGCGTGACTGTCTCTTTCCAGTTTTTGACACCCGCAGGAGAAGACACAGAAAAAACACCTTTGAGTCCTTAGACAACGTTGACCAATCAACCCAGCTCATCAAAACTGTCCGTGGTCCACTTCATCCAACCAGGAAGCTGGACTCGCTGGGAAGTCTGGGTAGCCCCCACTGCTGCCAGTGGACAGATCTGAGCTAGGGCCGTTAGTGCCCCCCAACACTCCTCTCATGCCTGGGTTTAGCCCCGGGGCCCCACCTTGGGTCATGATTGACAGGCCGGAGTCAGGGTAGACCAGGCTGGAGATGAGGGGCTGGTGCCTGGGCAGTGCCTGAAGCGAACCTGGGGACTGGGGTAGGCCGTAGGGGCTGCTGGAGCGGATGTCACGGTACTGGTCCTGAGAGGGGAGGACTCCATGCTCCAGGGGGAAGGGGCCGTGGCTGCCCCCCATGGCTGGAGACGACTCGCTCAGGCCGCTGTAGATGCCATTGGAGTGACTGAGCTCCGACATGGGTGGCTCGTCTGGAACAAAAGGGAGGACACTTGGTCAGGGTGTGGCATTATAGAAGCCTTATGGAATATAGTGCTGATATTATTAGTTTGATTCTGGTCATTCATATAAAATTTGATTTATAAGATTTTCCCTCGTTGGAATTATTTGGGTTTCATTCACATTTGAGTGGGTATAAACCAAAATGTGTGGTTTACAAATGTGCTATGTCCATTTCCACTATGCACTTCACGGGCTAATAAATCATATAAAAAGAGTTGGTATTATAATTGTGATAATAACTCATTTTTTATCATCTCTCATAATTCCTCAAACAGGAACTTAAAGGCGCCCTCTGTATCCCATTCCCTTTAATTTGGTTATTGTGAATACATCATCTCAGATATGTCTGTTTGTTTTCTCATCCTACCTGTAAAGGAGACCTCAGCGTCGCTGTCCATGCCCTCCTCCTGGATGCTGTCCTTGTCTGATTTGGAACTACCTCGCGACCTCTTCATGTTGCGGAAGTACTGTCCCCACCTCTGTCTGCCTGCATCCTTCTTCAGCCTCTTCTCTTTTGCTCGCCTGTTCTGAAACCAGACCTGGAGGACAGAGGTGTTGTATGGTTAGTTACATATGTTTTGTTCTATTTATTTTAGGTATACAATTGGAGAGTTGGGAATTTCCTGTTGAAGGCAGCTCCTCCAATAAATATCCTATTTTTCTAAGTAGAAGCCTTTTTCTACAATCAAATCAAATCAAATGTATTTAAATAGCCCTTCTTACATCAGCTGATATCTCAAAGTGCTGTACAGAAACCCAGCCTAAAACCCCAAACAGCAAGCAATGCAGGTGTAGAAGCACGGTGGAATTATGAGTAAAGTGAAACTGATTTCATCAAATGAGAAATCTATAATGTCCTGTTACATTTGCAGAGGACACAAGTAGTCTGTTTTATAACATCATCAAATGTTTTATCTTTTGAACTGAATGTTTCATTCATAACCTATTGTCGGACATGCAAAATGGCTTTCCGAACCACTCCAGACATCATTTTTCTCTACTCTTTCTTCAGTGCCCCTGCTATTCTTTTAAGGGGTCAGGTACATTAGAATTAAAACAAAATCATTTTCAAGGACTGTCTGGGGACTGGGCCATGTCTTCTTTAACGCAAGTGGGAGATTGAAACAGTGGGACAGAACACTAATCTCAGGACCACCATGGCCTGTACAAGATTTATCACGGGCTTAATTAACTTCATGACAGCTATAAGTTGTCCTTAACCCTGAGAGCAGACAAGTTACCATGCATGTTACCCTCTCACTGGGATTTAATACCTGGAGTTGATGTTAATTATTTAAATCTCACTTTGTCCACGTTCTAAATTGTAGCTGTAAATTTGGTGATACATTTGGAAACATTTGTATTTTTTTTTAAAGAGACAGTTATGATTGACATACCATTCAAATTAAGCACATATTTGTTTAAATCTACATCATGCAAAGCATACTTGAATTAAAACAGGTAAAAAAAATTATCCTTTCTAACCCATATTTAGGAAAGGTCTACACATTCATTAATGATATGGAGCCAAAGTGAACCCTCTTCACCCCCATTTCCCCTTCAGTGAATAGTGAATAATGAAGGATAGTGGCTTCCTGCCTACTTTAAGTGTCCTTGCAAATAAAACGATATATACAGAATGACTAATTGACCATATTCATCCACAGTAGGGCTCTTTCACAGACAATATGCGAGGCTCTCAGCGTTGTTAACGAGCTCTCTCTTACCATTCTGACTTTCAAGTGTGTAGACTTTTATTTTATTGTTTTACTCCATTTCACTGTAAATTCTAACCATCAAACCCCAACTCTTCTGTACCTGGGAAGCCATTTCAAGCACTATTTCAAAAGGAAACCCATGCATGACCTTAGATAATAATACAATAAGGACGCTAATGAAATGGTATATAATGGAGGGGAATGGATAGTTACCTGAACAACCCGCATATCTAGGCCAGTTTCTGACGATAGCTGTTCTCGTACGTGTCGGGCAGGTTTGGGAGAGTTGTTGTAAGCGTTTTTCAGGGTCTCGAGCTGTTTCGCGGTGATGGTCGTTCGTGGCCTTTTCGCTGTTGAGTCAGCTTCTAAAAAGAAAATACAATTGTGTAAGCCATAACGTAAACAAAAATGCACCCCAATACTTTATGCTCATAGGTCTAATATTCGATTCAAAGTTGTATCCAAATATTGATAGATATTCAGTTAGATCCACCGAAAAATTGTAAGCCTGTTAAAAAATAGCTTTTTGCGTGCCCAAAAAATGTATCTATAAAGAAATATATATCTGGAAATATAATTTACAGTGCAATGCTTATTAAACAAATTATTGAATTATATTAATTATATTATTCAGCATCCTTTGCGAGTTAGAGGTTGTAATTAAACTATTAATGAGTCGGATTACTCGTACATTTGATGATTTGTTATTATGTGCGTAATTGATCCCAAATATATGCTAACTCACAAGCAAATAAATAGTATACAGACAAAATAAAATGCGAGACCATCCTCCAATGCCCAAGTAATGGCGCCCTTTCATTACCCAATAACGTGTGTTTGTCTATGAAAACTCACGTTAACTCAATATGTAAATCAGCAGTAGATACAGGCAGTAAATTCCGACAAACAGATGGGGCAGATAACACTTGAGTAATGTATTAACTATTCACAAAGAAAATACCCTGCGTGAATATCGTTTTGTTTATACAGAGCTTCTGTGAGAGGTCAGTTGTAATTCATTTTTCATGCAATAAATATGCATTTACATAAAATAAATTATTTTAATCCGAGGCTTTAGGGTAGCCTATGAGTTACTTTAGCATAACATGGTAACCAGCGCTTTTAACACCCTTGAAACAAAACTAATATGTTGTGCAGATGAGGCTGAATTGAATCTTCTTAGTCACTGTCGGTCTGCTAATAAAATAAAACAAAATTAACTACGTTTTCTCTCTTCAATGCAATTGGACAGGCTTTAGGCCTATCTATACATAGGCTATTGCTATCTATTGGGACGCGGGCTACGACGCAACTAGCGCAGATGGGTCAAGTGTTTATGGGTGACCTCAGTCTTGGAGATCAAGTTCACAGCTCCAAACAATACATAACGTATTGGGCGATGCGGTGATTGATAACATATTATAGGCATGCTCCTTTTTTTACGTTGTAGTTTAGCAGACAGAATGAAATGAAGATGTGGGCCTCGTAGGATTTCCACATTATTGGATATCGCTGAAATATCAACGACTGTGGAGGCATGCGCAATTAGGCGTTAGAATCTAGGAACTCTGATCTTGGGGACCCTAAATCGGTGTGATAAGGTATTTTTTAATATTTTACTTAACCTTGATTTAACTAGGCAAGTCAGTAAAGAACAAATTATTATTAACAATGACGGCCTACCCCGGACAAACCTGGACGACGCTGGGCCAATTGTACGCCACCCTATGGGACTCCCAATCACGGCCGGATGTGATACAGCCTGAATTCGAACCAGGGACTGTAGTGACGCCTCTTGCATTGAGATGCAGTACCTTAGATCACTGCGCCATACAGTGATCTCTCACCTCGCTGTTTGGCGGTCTCGTAGTCAGCCTTGCACACGAGCCTGCTGTCCTCCATCAGGTAGTACTCGTCACCTGTCGCGAGCTGCCTCTTGCACACGATGCACGCGAAGCAGTGCAGGTGGTATACGAAATCCTGTGCCCTTCTCACCACCTGCGTTGGAGGAATACCTTGCTGACACGCGGCGCATTTGGTCCCAAATCTCCTTTTTGGAAATAAGAAGGTTATCATCAATAAATTGACAAGAGTTTAATCACGTTCACAACCTGTGATTCTATAAAATATTTTCAATAATTTGTCGTTCATGAAAGAATATGTATTTCATGAGACGGCCTATTTCTTGCACTCACTTAAAAAAATCTTCTTTGCAGTAAACGCTATCTCCCCGGCTGAAGCACTTGTCTGCTAGTTGGGATTGGCAGTCGCTGCATTTCAGGCACTTGCTGTGCCAATGGCGGTCCAGCACTTTGAGGATGAAGCGGTCCACGATGTGTTGATTACAGCCAGCGCATACAGGAATTTCTGTAGAAGACAGGATAACCATGAAGCCATCTTGAATTGAAACACTGCTTAAGAAATCATGTTGCACCGAGACAAATTATACTGTGATCAAATTGTTTTACGACACAAAATAGCAATTCATACAATTGCAAAATGTAGACATTTGTTAATGCATTTGATTTAGAATAGGCTTATTTGGGATAATATCTAAATAAGGACACTAATTCGATACACATTATCAAAAAAAATGTGATAAATCATACTTCATATTCTGCATATTATAAATAGGTATATTATATATACTTTAATCACATATTTATGCCATTTGTTTTTCAGTTGATACTACTAAAACCTCAGATATATAAATTCGCATCGAAAGTGATGAGTAAATAGAAATGAATGGAAAAACCCCAAGGCAGTCTATTTCAGGGAAAATATGAGACAATTTTGTCACTGAGCTAGTATCTAGAATATTGTATATTTTTATTTTCATCGATGTATATTGATTGCCATGTAATTGAGAATTGCTATAATTCAAGTAAAATGTTGTAGGCCTAATAAACAAATCTGGTTGAATGAAAAGTATAGTTGAAACTATCCCCAAAAGTCAGATTTCGAAGAGTGCATTTAAAGGAAAATTCAACACAAAAACGGTATTTGGTCATTTGTTTCATTAGTCCATTGTTGATATAGTCCCCAAATGTTTTGCTTGTCAGCAATCAAGTTTTCAAGATATATAACTTTCAAAATACAGAAATACAGCCAGTATGATGCATTTTGCATGGGCTGTATTTCTGTATTTGGAAAGTTATATACCTTGAAAACTTGATTTCTGACAAGTAAAATATTTTGGGACTATCAACAATGAGCGAATGAAACAAATAACAAAATATAGTTTTGTGTGGAGTTTTCCATTAAGTTGACTAAGGTGTTGTGGACTCTATCAATAAATGTAGGGGCATAATTATTTCAATAGTCTCAGATGTAAATACACTGCTGCCTGTAAATTACAGCCATTCATTCGTTTGTCAGCACCATCATCATCATCATCACCATTGTCGTCGTCATCATCACCATCGTCATTTTTTTCACAACCCATATATTCGAGTTAAGGTCTGTTTTTTGTGTGATTATCGAAACCTGGCAACATCCGTTAACATTTTCCAAGTGTGGGTGCCAGATGCAATACAAAAGAACGCAGCGAAAATCCAACTAATAGCATCAAATATTACAAAGACCACAGCCAACACATATTGACTGTTGGCTGATTGAGTTATCATGCTGGAACCATGACGTTTGATCTGCGGACTGAATGAAGAAGACATAGGCGTATAACCCCCCCCCCCCCCCCCCCCCCCTTCTACTATCACTCCTCGAAAAAGCGCATGCCATTAATTAAAACACTTACTTTGCATGGTAACCAAATGATCCAAGTCCCCCAAACCATCTATAAACATCAGTGGGTACCGAAACACTCTCTCTCTAAGCCTTTCCCTCTCCATCTCTCCCCGTTTCCCTTACTGATTCAACATATACAGTATGTATGTATCTCTTCTCTCGTTCCTGCGACCATGCATTGGCTATCCTATCCTCGTGTTTGAGGTTACCCACTGGGCACACACTGGTTGCATCAACGTTGTTTCCACCATATTTCAATAAAATGTACGTTGCACTAAAGTGGAATAGACGTTGAATTTACGTCTGTGCCCAGTGGGTACAACAGGCGCATGGGTCCCTCTCTCTTTAAGACACTGGTCCATTGTTTCCCATTTAATAATCACTAGTGATAATAAAAAGGGAAGAAAAAACAAGCCTTCTGTATCGACACAGCCAATCCCCATGTCCAAGCTCAGACGCCCAATCAACGCAGTTTGAGGTTTTTCAATTTGCATAATTGTATCTTGACTAATTTACACATGACATTTGACAATATCCCTCTGATACCCAATCGTTCCGACGTACAGTTTACAGATAATAGTAAGCCAATGTCTTCATTAAGTTCAGGATTTGCTATAATTCATATAATTAACTGAACATCAATAGACATAATGTTACAATTTGCAGGCCACTGAACTTTTAGGAATAATCCACTCAAACATACCCAACTTTTAAGCATGCCTTCATCAAGACAAGACAATACACGAAAACAAAATGGCCTTTTTCTTTCAGCAAACAAATAACTTTTCATTGCAAGTTATTATTAAACTATCAACAAACCCGTATCGAGTGAGATGCATCACTGGCAACTTAAATGAGGCTGGAAATGTTAGCACTTTTACTTATTCAAGTCGAACCACGTTTCATTCGTCGAAGGAATCGCATTCCTATTGTTAATTTGTGGCAATTTATGAAAAATGTATGGAACATTGTTTTCTGGGACCAAGAGCAAGCAACGCACAACAGCGAGGGAGCCACGTCACCAACAGGTGCATCAAACTCATTATTAATTCAATAGGTTCTGTAAAACTAGAATACAACGGTCTAGTCTCACGTCACAATCCAGCGATTTGATCACCTTATAAAAATATTACCAGTATAGATATACGCCCGTGAAAGCCAAATAAATCAATCAAATCAATCCCTATTGATAGAAACCTCGTTAAAACAAATACTTTTGTCCCATTTAGGGCAGGTTGTTACATAGTTGTTACAATCCACACCATCCTAAATAAAGAATTCACACTTATCTTATCACACTTAAGACAATAATGTCTACTGAATCCTTAACCCTCGAATGCAATGAATGGAAAAATTGCGACAAGATTAAAACTGCATAAAAGTGTAAAAAATTGCTTTGGAGCAAACAGATAAGACATATGTTATTTCGTAGATTCGCCGTCTTTAGCCTTAATCCTTCGCCATACAGATTTAGCCATAAGCCATTGTAATACAAGGGACAGGAGTGAAAAGTGGAGAAAAAATGAAAAGGTTAGTGTCCACTGTTTCGGCTAACCACTGACTAGTCTAAAACTGATGGTGTATGAGCGAATTATGCATGCAAGAACAGCGTTCATTTGTAACATATCCATGTAGGAAATATAAGCATTTCATTGCATTATAAAACATTTCAGAAATACAAAAGATGAGACTATTCGAATAAAGTTATATTGTGTTCTTCATACAGCATGAGATACATGAAGGTGTTGGAATGAAATAAAACAAAATCACTTATTCTGACAAGTATAAACAGCGACAACAAAGTACTGATTAAATATCTGACCATTGTAATGTGCGTAACCAATATCAAATTAGATTAAAACACAAATTGAATCATGCGTTGCGCTGTTGTATACCTTTACGTAATTCCTCGCTCTGGGCCAGCAAGGCAAACAGCATCTCCGTGTTATTCGGTGCTCCATTTGGAGAGTTCTGTTCATTATGTCCATCCATTGCTCATGTTCTCCTCACACGATAACGAAAAACGACTGTATTTCTGTGTTCTAGCTGCGCACCTATCACTCACAACGCCATATTATGCAGTATATCAAGAGAAGAATACCACAATTCCACGCACGGTGTGACTGCATACGCTTGAGTTTGCTGTGTCCCAGTGTGATGTGCACTGCGCAGGATTACAACGCGTGGTTACCCTAGCGACTGGCCTGTTAAAGCAGGGAGATAGATTATCATCAACGATCAGAAACTTGGAAACGGTGCGGGTACCAAGTGCTCTTCGGAGGGAGGAAAAATGGAACAAGATAACATTTGACTATGGTTTCGGCCATGTGTGTTTATTTGATGCATAGGCTATGCTATTAAATGTAATTTTATTGCAAGAAGCTCCTATTTGACCTTTAGCTGGTTTATTTACACTAACATATTTTGCACGATGTTATGAAAATATATTTTCACAGCACGAAAAGTCGCCTAAGTTGTTTTAAATGGAACTTTGCATGCACGTTTCTCTAAAACAGTGTGTAGGCCTATTTCAAATCGAATCACGGCCATAATATAGCCGAAGCTACACAAATAATCAAACGCAAACGAAAATGGAACCTGGCACATATTTTTTTAAATAAAGTGCTGAAACGGTTGAGTTCGAAAATTCAGTAAGTTAAATAAGTTCAAGTTAAGTTAAATAAAGTGACATTCCAAATATTTGCAGGTAATGGACAGTTTATGTTATGGATACGCAACACATGGCCTGCTATCGAAGATTCAAATAGGCCTGTACATCATTTTATTTAGGTAGCTATTGTACAATTGATTCTGGCCTTGATTGTTGGATTTCTGTGGTTGATGTGCAGTTTACAAGGCAGAATGCAACTCTAATATTTGTAAAACATTCCACCATAACATAGGCCTAGGTACTTATTACAGTATAGTATAGTTTTAAATATGTTTAATTCGTTTTTTACCTTTTCGAAAATGCACAATAATAGAACGACGTGAGGTGACCCCTATTTACAAAAATATATATATGTCGAATACTAGGAGGCATATGTCACAAGAACCATTAGCCTACATAGGATCATAATAGGATCCCCATTTAATAATAAATAGCTTGATGAAATTAACACATTTCTTTTGAAACATCTGGCTCAGATGACAAATATTCCTTTACAAACGTTACTGTTATATTTGACATGTATGATTTAATTACATGCACTATTCTATATTGGATATTTTGGATGTTTCACATATTATATCAGCCATAGCACTCATGGTATCTTATTAACTCAAAAGCTAAAGAGAACATCTCCTTAACTTGACGTTGTAACTTAACTTGTCGCTGTGTTCTTCTACCGGGTCACGGTAGATAACACTACATTCGTAATAAAACCAAATCTACAATTTCCATCACGTAACGAGAACATATAAACCTAGCGTGCGATTGACGCGCACACGCACACACACACGCACGCACACACACACACACACACACACACACACACACACACACACACACACACACACACACACACACACACACACACACACACACACACACACACACACACACCATATTGTAGAACTATAGCCTATGCTGACTTCACAAAGACAACTGTTTACTTAGGGGAGAGATTGGCCGTTCAATAACATGTTGATCGAAGCAACACCACGATGAATTTTATCGACACTGATCTCAGGCGCAAAAGGGCGCCTTGGGAAATCACGAGTAGTGCCATGGCTGCGTGGACCCCTGATGAATCTAAAATCAATGCCCCATTTGCCAGTATTTTCTGAGTATATGAAATACATTTTGGTGAAAGGTGTGGGATGCTTCAGTGCTCCCTTTTACATTTCAGCTATATTTTTATGTCCTGTTGATCGCTCCCTTTTGAGGGGCGAGGAGACAGTAATGGGGTAAGATGAGAAATGCTCTATGATCAACAAAACAGAAAAGTGATCCGTGAGAAAGAGGCGGACATGGGCTAGTGGTTTAGTAAAGAGATCGTTATTGCTTTTATTTCTAAAACCATTGCTAATCTATTGGTTTTTTATTTGGCCATGGAATAGCTTACAAGCCATTCATTTCCCCGATATGTAAGGCAACACAATATATTTTGTGTCATGGATATACTTTATTAGATTCATAATTTAGAAAAATGAAGTAAGACTACTATTGCTACAAACATGCTGCACATTTTCGAACAATAATGTGTGCCTGGGATGAGAAGGCTATATTACTCCTCACATAATGAATAGCCTATAGGCCTAGATGCAATGGAATAATTCACAAACCACATGCCTACTGGTCTACATGGTTTACAGTGTGTTCAAATAAGCAAAGTTATGCCAGGCCTTTTCAAACAGACATTTTCTGTTTGCAAACTTTTTACGCATAGGCCTATCATTTCAAGCGTTTTTGTGTGTAACGGACCTCAGGTGCCGCACCTGTCGAAGGGAACCTGACACTTGTTAAGCATTTTGCACAGGCTGTTGACTAGGGAGGGCGGGGGGCGGCCTGTGTGCAGCCGAGCTGTCGCCTTGTTTCGTACACAAGTGGTTGGTGCAAAAGCGCTCTGGTGGTCTCGTGACTCGCGTGACAGCCAAGAGAGATGGTGTGAAATAACAGCACACGCATAACATCTGTTCATATGATTTCCAACAATGCAGCTCATTACGTATTCATAACGTCTCCCGCACGCAGGGAAACATGAATTCAAGCTTTAATGTCCCACCTCGAAACAGTATGAATACCCTGTTAAATTGTGTTAAACTGGACACACATTTAAGTGCTATTCGCCAATATCATGAAATCCATTCCATTCGATGTGTAGCCTATCAATGTTTCTCTTTTAACAACTTCTCCCGTCTTGAAAGGGAAAGCACAGCTCACTGTAACTTCTTTCAGCTTATAATGGTGATATGTCAAACTCATATTTCAGAAGTCTAACTGATGATGATAGGGTGTGCTGTGAGATACAATGGGCTATTTCATGCATGTTGGATCCTGTCGGTAAAACTTTGAGCTGCAGGCGGAGCCCCCGCTGTGCTGATTTGCTCTATAGCTAGATATTTCATAGCAAATTATGAGCCATTAACAGATTACAGGGGACTAAACGGCGTCAAATAGACTCGATGGTAGGCTGGCTACATTTCCATATAAAGTTAATTTAAAATCTCGATTAGAAGTGCAAATGACTCCAAACAAACAAGAAAGCCGGCTTCTTACCTTGACCTGCACTGTATCGGGAGAAATTCACGGGATTTTGACAACTTGATCCAGGATGTTCAAGCAACATTCTGAGCAGTGATGCTTTTCAGCTCAGATGAACATACAATCAATCGGAGGTTGAGATAGGCCTATACAGAGGAAATGAAAGCAAGATGCGCGCCTACTGAGCTTAGGCTAATGATAAGTGATTATTAGGAAAAAATAAAAACGCATGATCCTATTTCTTTATCCTTTGAGAGTCACAAAAACAACGTGTTTGTAAGAGGCTAAAGTACGCCTGTCGACCTGGTCTCTGCGTCGGTCACCCTGCAAGGAAACTTTGAGAATGCAGCGACTTGCTGTTTGAGTCCGTGTGTTGGTCCAGAGGAGATAGAGAGAGGGGGGGGGGGGGGGGGGGGGGGGGGGGGGGGGATAATGCCTGACCATTACCAGCGTCAGCTGACCTCAGGATGGGACGGGTGTTCGTTTTTAACGTAACAAAAGTAACAGCTGAAGTCGAGATGCCGGGTGTGGCGCGTGGAGGACTATGCCCTGTCCACGGTGCTGAAAAGGGGAGTTTCTGTATGTGCGCGAGGCCGGAGGCGTGTGTCGCGTGTAACCCCCCCCCCCCCCCCCCCCACCTCCACTCCACTGTCTTCAACCCTCCTCTCCTCCTCCCTTCCCTCCACTGTCTTCAACCCTCCCCTCATCCTCCCTTCCCTCCTTATCCATTTAGAGGTACACGTGTCCATCTTTCATCGTACACAATAGGGTAATGGGCGATTCGTCCGGACATTGTTGTCATGCGTTTTTATTCTCGTGCCTGTCTTTTGTTCGGCCAAGAATAGACCAACAAAGACAAGTGGATGGAGCGTCATTGTTTGTCCCCCACGATGAAAACGGGAGGGGACTGTGGAACTGTCTCATTCCGTTTGTTTGTACGTTAGTCACACGCGATATCTCAGTCTCAGACAGCACTGTGCCGATTTTAACGGAACTTGGGTGAATGATACGTCTTGCCAAAGAGATCCGGCATGTACTAAATTTAAGGCGGGAGCTATAGTAATTAACTGAAATGTGGTAAAGCTTCAGCCAGCATGCATCATTCGTGGGGGAGGACATGTTTACGGTTGGCTGGTTCCATTTTGCCGTTGTGTTTATATTCAGACTGTCCATGCTATCTGTGGCGAGCTACCAGCATCTATTCTCCTTATTATGCCCCGAAGAGGACGCCAATGGTATTCCAACACTAGTTAGCACATTCTGACATTTCCATACAGATTTTTGACAAGGGCGTTTCGTTTGAATCTGATTGTAATAGCGTACAGGCCTACATACATTTTTTTAGGAGTTCCACAGCATTTCTGAAGCATTGTTGAAAATTGCATTTTAATTCTAGACTAATAGGATTTTTTTTATTCAAGCCTAATAGAATAGCAATTGTAACTCATTTCAATAATGACAAAAGCTTTGTTACAGGGAAACTTTTTTTTACAATCACTAAAACTTGTGTGATGACAGTTTCAGAATTTAAAAACATGTTTTACAAATGTGAATAATTTGGAGATTCTTTGTCTTTCTTTCTTTCTTTCTTTCTTTCTTTCTTTCTCTCTCTCTCTGAAACTCGCTTCAATAGTTTAGTCTGACATAGCGGTGACGTTGTCCCACAGCTTTGATTTCAGCCGTGCAGCATGCTTACTCACCAGTGGTTCTAAGCCAATTACTTAATTACTTAATTCATTAGGCTATTCCTTACAGGGCAATTATAAACTTCAAAAAACATCACATAATATCATACGCCTCCTCATTCATCCAAGGTCATTATCGATCTATCATCTCATCTCCTCACCCATGAACTATCCACCCTCTAAGTCTGGCTGTAAATATAGCTTTTCTTACTGTATTTACTTTTTCTATAGGATAAACGCGCTTGTTTTCATCGCTCCAGACGAGTTTTTGTGTTCCGCAGTATTCCCTAGACTACAAGTCAGTCTAATGTCTTTATGGCGAGTAAGAAGAAACGCCAGTAAATCTGGAAGGAGCCATATACTGTAACTAGGATCCGAATGCAATTACTGCCTCAAAGGAGCTCATAGGAAAACAACATAACAACAGAGAAGAACATTCATGCATTACTGTTTATCTTCTCTTTTTCTCTGCCTGACTTTTAGATACCTGAATGTGTTTTTTGTTTTTATTCAATGATTTTTACAATAGGCCTGCTATGGAGTCACACTTCAAGTTAGATTGAAGCACTAGTCATCTGTCGGATAAAACCATGCCCTATGCCTGACACTGCTCATCAGAGGGCCATATCCGGACCAAGGTCTCTGTCTGCAATTCCTCCCTGTTAGACGAAAATAAGCAGAAAACAGGACTACTGTGTAGCCTGCTGAATTATGCAGCGGATGATGATTGCAACAATGTAATAACAAAAACATCTATGATAGCAACAACAACTATAATAAGAATAATGAAGGTTTTAGTTTTCATAATAATCCTGAAATGATATTTTTAATAGGGATGTTTTGTCTTTGTGCAGTGTGTACAGTATAGCTGTTATCTCTTCTATCTCTGTAAGATCACATATACTGGAATGTTGGACCACTCTATACTTTTCTGTTGTAAAAGTAGAAAAACAGTGCCAGCGGCTTCCTTGGTCTTGGTCTTAGCCCCCACATAAGGCCCCAGACATGATTTCATTAAAGGGGCCACCTTAAAAGGATGATGCTCTTATTCCACCACTCTGTGCACTGGGGAGTATCATTACAGGAGATTGGTAAAGTGTTAATGCACCTGGGACCCACTTGAGAGAGCGCCCGCAATCAGGTTTTAATGGCCCTCCACCAAAGGCTCCAGCGTTTACACCCCTACATACACCTGCCCTCAAAGTCTAGAGGTCTGGCCTGGCTGACTGTCGGGGGATACATGGGAGATATGGAGACATGACACATGCCCGTCTTCTGAAAGCATGAGAGTCTCTCAAAGACTCTCACATCTTCCATCTCAGTGTTTGGTATGTGATGTTTCCCAAACAGATCAGTCCTCTGTATCACCCTCAAGTACTGTTGAGCCAATTGGGTTTGGAGAGTTGGTTTTGGATGTACTTGGATTGAAGCATCCCCAAAAGCCAGAGTGTATTTGGATGAGTTTGTCTTATTATAAGAACACAGTGTCCCATTAAAACAACGCCCCTAGGGCCAATTGTAACATGTGGGTTCCTATTGTATCAGCAATGTAAATGGATTGATATTTGGAGTTAAAACAGATAGTAACATGTCTTTTGGATCTGTAACTCTCTAGTAGAGGAACCCACTTGTTATGAGAAATGTCAGTATGTCTTACAAGTCTGTCTCAGAATTTACAGTAAGAATTGTACATGATGACATATGTTTTCATGGAGGCAAATTAATTCCAAAACAAATACAAATAAAACAATTCTATAAATCAAGCATGTGTGCACCCCCCCCCCCCCCCCCAAAAAAAAAACGAAATTAAATACAGGTAGTACGTTTGGTTTATTCACATTTTGAATACCAATCTTCAAACTGCACCATTGTGAAGGTTTATTTTACCTCTAGGCCTGTCAGGGTGGAATACGATGTAAAAATATAACAGCTCAAGCATGGCGCACTCACCACAAATCAGTTTAACAATCTGTAACGATGACTTGCAAGTATTGAAAGGTAAATATGAAATATGATGATTTCTCATTTCTTCTTGCACTAATGTATGTGTGTTGCTAAATATTGCTTGCATGATTAATTTGAGCGGGGAGAAAAGTTTTATACATTCCGTAAATCTTCCTCTCTCCCCCTGTCAATACCAAGCAGTGAACTTCTTTGCATATGCAACCGGCTTATTACGCCATGGTAATATTGATTGCGGAGTTATTCTGAATTTATGGCTCACTCAAACTTGATATATAAAGCAATACATAATAACAAAGTGTAAGTGGTGGGGAAAATGTCACATTCAGCCAACTGCACTTGGGAAGGCACAAACACAAAAATGTAAACACAAATGCTTTGTTTGTAAATTATGTCTGAGTGTTGGAGTGTGTCCCTGGCTATCCGCAAATAAAACATATTTGCTTAATATAAGCAATTTGAAACGATGTATACTTGTACTTTTGATATTTAAGTATATTTAAAATCAAATACTTTTAGGCTTTTACTCAAGTAGTATTTTACTGGGTGAATTTCACTTTTACTTGAGTCATTTTCTATTAAGGGATTTTTACTTTTACTCAAGAATGACAATTGGGTAGTATTTCCACCACTGCTAACCCCGCCACAGGACTCGGTGCGCCTATGCCACCCCTCTGACACCAGGTCTCGATTGTGTGCCTGTCATGATCAATCATGTCCTCCAATGACTGGCCTTGTGCGGGAGGGAGGGCACCAATCACACGCCTCATTACCCTGGCTTGGTTACCCTGAGCCCTAGTGGTCACTCTAGTGGTCCTGGGACACTCAGCCTGTTGAGCCTGTTGCTGTCTGAGGCATTTGGCCTTCACGGAGAGAGAATTTGTTTCATTAATTCATTGTTGATATAGACCCAAAACTTGATTGCTGACATGCAAAACATTTAGGGCCTATATCAACAATGGACCATTGAAACAAATACCAAAATATAGCTTTTGGGTGGAGGTTTCCTTTAACATAAGACCACATTTCTGTTCTTGACTTTGCAATGATTACTATTACCACAAGAGCTCCTAAGGTCAAGGTTATATAAGCAGCCCGAGAGAAGAAATAAACTTGCTTCTATCAGCAGAAACAGCCCAAGTTTAGCTCTAAATAGGAGCAAAACAAATTTCAGATGCAGCAACTGTATTTTGTGGAGTCAGCTTAACTGGGCTATATTGGCAGCCGGGTCCACACACACACGGTGCCACTAAATGCCTGAAGTCAGACTATTGAGGGGTAGAGTGAATCATCTGTGGAAAAACTAGTCCATTTCACAGCTGCAACACTCTCTAGGGAAACACTGAAATGTAAAGCCATGTATCCTGCTTCCCCCATGGAAGAATATTGGCTTCTCTCCATGTTGCCAGGTTGGCACTTTTTAGCCAAGAAATTGTGTTTAGTAATGTCACAGTATCACTTACCTACAGAGGCAGAACTTCCGAGGAGAAATGTGCCTGTCAGGAAGTCACATAAAACTCTGTAGAAATGCCAAGTCAGTGCAACTAAATTGGAAGGAAGGATGTTGTGCTTGTGTGTGTCAGTTTGTGTATTTGTAGGCCAGTGAGTGTTTGAGTATGGAATGTGGAAGAATTTTTGTCTTTGCATTTGCAAGCTTATGTGGTCTCTGCCCATGTGTGTGTCCATCCACACATGCTGTATTTACAAGTGTGTCCTCTCAAACATATTAGTGTATTTAAATATGTGTGCACACACAGGGTTTTCATACATATAACTGCTGAGTTTGGGGGAGCTCACCCCCAGTGGTGTAAAGTATTTAAGTAAAAATACTTAAAGTACTACTTAAGTTGTTTTTTGGGGTCTCTGTACTTTAATTTCCTATTTATATTTTATTTGTACTTTTATTTCACTACATTCCTTAAGAAAAGTATGTACTTTTTACTCCATACATTTTCCCGGACACCCAAAAGTACTCGTTATATTTTTTAATACTTAGCATGACAGGAAAATGGTCCAAGTCACGCACTAATCAAAAGAACATCCTTCGTAATCCCTACTGCCTCTGATCTGGCGGACTCACGAAACACAAATGCTTTGTTTGTAAATGATGTCTGAGTGTTGTAGTGTGTCCCTGGCTATCCGTCAATTAAAAATATTTGCTTAATATAAGGAATTTGAAACAATTTATACTTGTACTTTTGATACTTAAGTATATTTTAGCAATTACATTTGACTTTTGATATTTAAGTAAGTTTATTTAAGTTTATTTAAAATCAAATACTTTTAGACTTTTACTCAAGTAGTATTTTACTGGGTGATTTTCACATTTACTTGAGTCATTTTCTATTAAGGGATTTTTACTTTTACTCAAGAATGACAATTGGGTAGTATTTCCACCACTGCTAACCCCGCCACATGACTCGGTGCGCCTATGCCACCCCTCTGACACCAGGTCTCGATTGTGTGCCTGTCATGATCAATCATGTCCTCCAATGACTGGCCTTGTGCGGGAGGGAGGGCACCAATCACACGCCTCATAACCCTGGCTTGGTTACCCCGAGCCCTAGTGGTCACTCTAGTGGTCCCGAGACACTCAACCTGTTGAGCATGTTGCTGTCTCAGGTGTTTGGCCTTCACGGAGAGAGAAAGGCTAGAAAGATGACTGGGGCTCATAGCTGTATGTTGTGCTTTGGTCACATAGTCACTGCTGAAAGGAGGAAGGAGAAACAACACTTGCATGTAATATATGATGGGCTCTAGTTTTTTTTGCAGCATTGGAGTGAATATATCAAAGAGTTGTTGGTGTGACATGCGGAGGATCACAAACAGCATTCAGACCTTGACTTGTCTGAAACAGCTGCTGTTGTTTGTTAAGAGAGGTGACCTAGGGTAAGGGTGGGAAGTTTTTTTTAAACTTAGGCTGGGAGGGGGTTAATTTAGGACAAAGGATCTTAGGCTTAAGGACACACTACCGTCCTAAGTAGCTGGACTTGCTAAACGAGTGTACAGCCAAAAACTATCACTGCTCAAATCTTAATGGTCTAGCAGTCAGTACGTACTGTATAACTAGCCAGATAATGATCATAACATATTCTATCACCATCTACTGTAAGTTAGCATAGTAGCATACATGTGCCAGAAACTCCTAGCTTTAACCAAAGTGAACATCTCTCATTGTTTTGAAGTGCCTCCATCTGGCAGGTTTCACTGGCCGGCAACAGGCAAGGCTCCCCCAGCAGCTGGCGAAACTGCCCAACCGCTTTTCGGCTTGGCCTCAGTGTAACCGCCTTGCTCCCTCCGATCGGCCCACACCGCTACACTAACTGCCCCCAAGCCCAAGCACTTGGCTTGTCAGTCAGGGGGTCAGCCAGCCAGCCAGAGAAGGGGGAGGTGGATGGGAGAGGGATTGGAGGGGACGGGTGACACCATTGAGCCCTTTGTTACTCATCCCTGGGCAGGGAGTGGGTGAGGGCAGAGTGGGGGAGTGGAGGGACTAACTACCTGGTTAATATTTTAGACTGAAGATAGTTTTTTTCAACAATTTAATGACATGATGAGCAGAGATAGTAAAATATTTTCAATGTTGTTGAAGAGGTAGTTGGCATTGTAGAGATACAATAATATTGAACGTTCTATTGTAGCTAACTAAAACTTTTCACTCAACTGACGATATACTGTGAATTCGGAAAGTATTCAGACCCCTTGAATTTTTCCACATTTTGTTATGTTACAGCCTTATTCTAAAATTAATTAAATTGTTTTTTCCACCTCATCAATCTACACGCAATACCACATAATGACAAAGCAAGAACAGGTTTTTAGAAATGTTTGCAAAAGTATTTAAAGTAAAAAACTTAAATATCACATTTACATATAAATATTCAGAACCTTTACTCAGTACTTTGTTGAAGCACCTTTGGCAGCGATTACAGCCTCAAGTCGTCTTGGGTATGACGCTACAAGCTTGGCACACCTGTATTTGGGAAGTTTCTCCCATTCTTCTCCTGAGATCCTCTCAATCTCTGTCAGGTTGGATCGGGTGCGTCACTGTACATCTATTTTCAGGTCTCTCCAGAGATGTTCGATCGGGTTCAACTCCGGGCTCTGGCTGCACCACTCAAGGATATTCAGAGACTTGTCACGAAGCCACTCCTGCGTTGTCTTGGCTGTGTGCTTAGGGTCGTTGTCCTGTTGGAAGGTGAACCTACGCCCCAGTCTGAGGTCCTGAGCGCTCTGGGGCAGCTTTTCATCAATGATCTCTCTGTACTTTGCTCTGTTCATCTTTCCCTCAGTATTGACTTGTCTCCCAGTCCCTGCCTCTGAAAAACATCACCACATCATGATGCTGCCACCGTAAAGATGGTGCCAGTTTTCCTCCAGGCGTGACATTTGCAATTCAGGCCAAAGATTTCAATCTTGGTTTCATCAGACCAGAAAATCTAGTTTCTAATGGACTGAGAGTCCTTTAGGTGCTTTTGGGTAAACTCCAAGTGGGCTGTCAGGTGCCTTTTACTGAGGAGTGGCTTCTGTCTGGCCACTCTACCATAAAGGCCTGATTGGTGGAGTGCTGCAGAGATGGTTGGCCTTCTGGAAGATTCTCCCATCTTCACAGAGGAACTCTGGAGCTCTGTCAGTCACCATTGGGTTCTTGGTCACCTCCCTGACCAAGGCCTTCTCCCCCGATTGCTTAGTTTGGCTGGGCGGCCAGCTCTAGGAAGAGTCTTGGTGGTTCCAAACTTCTTCAATTTAAGAATGATGGAGGCCACTGTGTTCTTGGGGACCTTAAATGCTGCAGAAATGTTTTGGAAGCCTTCCCCATATTTGTGCCTCGACACAATTCTGTCTTGGAGTACTACGGACAATTCCTTCAACCTCTGCTGTGACATGCACTGTCAACTGTGGGACCTTATATAGACAGGTGTTGCCTTTCAAAATGGAATTTACCATAGGTGGACTCCAATCAACTTGTAGAAACATCTCAAGGATGATCAACGGAACAGGATGTACCTGAGCTCAATTTCGAATCTCAAAGCAAAGGGTCTGAATACTTATGTAAATAAGGTATTTGAAGCGGCGCTCCGAGTGTCCGGGCTATAATGCAGGCAAACATTATATTTGACCTAATTTCTACCAGCATGAGGAACCAGAGAAAATAAAACCCTAGACCACCTTTACTCCACGCACAGAGGCGCATACAAAGCTCTCCAATTCGGACCATAATTATATCCTCCTGATTTCTGCTTACAAGGAAAAACTAAAGCATGAAGTACCAGTGACTGTTTTGGTAGCACAGACTGGAATATGTTCCAGGATTCATCCAATGCCATTGAGGAGTATACCACCTCAGTCACCGGCTTCATCAATAAGTGCATCGGCGACGTATTCCCCACAGTGACCGTGCATACATATCCAAACCAGAAGCCATGAATTACAGGCAACATCCGCAACGAGCTAAAGGCTAGAGCTGCCACTTTCAAAGAGTGGGACACTAATCCGGATGCATATAAGAAATCCCACTATGCCCTCAGATGAACCATCAAACTGGCAAAGCGTAAATACAGGACTAAGATTCAACCCGACTACACCGGCTCGGATGCTTGTCGGATGTGGCAGGGCATGAAAACTATTACAGACTACAAAGGGAAACCCAGCCACGAGCTGCCCAGTGACGTGAGCCTACCAGACGAGCTAAATTCCTTTTATGTTCGCTTCGAGGCAAGCAACACTGAAGCATGCATGAGAGCACCAGCTGTTCTAGATGACTGTATGATCATGCTCTCCATAGCTGATGTGATCAAGACCTTTAAACATGTCAACATTCACAAGCCCGCAGGGCCAGACAGATTATCAGGACATGTACTCAGAGCATGCGCGGACCAACTGGCAAGTTGGACCGAGTCTATAATACCTACATGTTTCAAGCAGACCACCATAGTCCCTGTGCCCAAGAAAGCGAAGGTAACCTGCCTAAATGACTACCGCCCCATAGCACTCACGTCAGTAGCCATGAAGAGCTTTGAAAGGAAATCCTAGATTCATTCCAATTAGCATACCACAAAAACAGATCCACGACTCAAACACAATCATTTGGTTTGCGGACGACAACAGTGGTAGGCCTGATCACTGAAAACGATGAGACAGCCTATAGGAGGAGGTCTGAGACCTGGCAGTATGGTGCCAGGACAACTACCTCTCCCTGCATCACCACCTGGCATGACAGCTGCTCGGCATCCGACCGTAAGGTGCAACAGAGGGTGGTGCGCTCGGCCCAGTACATCACTGGGGCCAAGCTTCCTGCCAACCAGGACCTATGTACTAGGCAGTGTCATAGGAAGGCCCAAAAAATTGTCAAAGACTCCAGTCACCCAAGTCATAGACTGTTCTCTCTGCTATCGCACGGCAAGCTGTACCAGTACATCAAGTCTTGGTCCAAAAGTCTCCTTAACAGGTACTACCCCCAAGCCAGAAGACTGCTGAACAAATAATCAAATGGCTACCCCGACTATTTACATTGACACACCCCCTTTGTTTTTACACTGCTGCCTAGAAGGCCAGCATCCCGGAATCGCCTCTTCACTGTTGACGTTGAGACTGGTGTTTTCCTGGTACTATTTAATGAAGCTGCCAGTTGAGGACTTGTGAGGCATCTGTTTCTCAAACTAGACACTCTAATGTACTTGTCCTCTTGCTCAGTTGTGCACCGGGGCCTCCCACTCCTCTTTCTCTTCTGGTTAGAGCCAGTTTGCACTGTTCTGTGAAGGGAGTAGTCCACAGCGTTGCACAAGATCTTCAGTTTCTTGGCAATTTCTCGCATAGAATAGCCTTCATTTCTCAGGACAAGAATAGACTGATGAGTTTCAGAAGAAAGTTTTGTTTCTGGCCATTTTGAGCCTGTAATCGAACCCACAAATGCTGATGCTTCAGACACTCAACTAGTCTAAAGAAGGCCAGTTTTCTTACTTCTTTAATAAGTACAAAAGGGTTTTCTATTGATCAATTAGCCTTTTAAAATGATAAACTTGGATTAGCGAACACAAGGTGCCATTGGAACACAGGAGTGATGGTTGCTGATAATGGGCCTCTGTACGCCTGTGTACTGCAGCCGTTTCCAGCTACAATAGTCATTTACAACATTAACAATGTCTACACTGTATTTCTGATCAATTTTATGTTATTTTAATGGACAAAAAAATTAGCTTTTCTTTCAAAATCAAGGATACTTCTAAGTGACCCCACATTTTTGAACGGTGGTGTGTATATATATATATATATATATAGGTCAACATTGGATGTGCCTTGCGAAAGTATTCGGCCCCCTTGAACTTTGCGACCTTTTGCCACATTTCAGGCTTCAAACATAAATATTTTTTTGTGAAGAATCAACAACAAGTGGGACACAATCATGAAGTGGAACGACATTTATTGGATATTTCAAACTTTTTTAACAAATCAAAAACTGAAAAATTGGGCGTGCAAAATTATTCAGCCCCTTTACTTTCAGTGCAGCAAACTCTCTCCAGAAGTTCAGTGAGGATCTCTGAATGATCCAATGTTGACCTAAATGACTAATGATGATAAATACAATCCACCTGTGTGTAATCAAGTCTCCGTATAAATGCACCTGCACTGTGATAGTCTCAGAGGTCCGTTAAAAGCGCAGAGAGCATCATGAAGAACAAGAAACACACCAGGCAGGTCCGAGATACTGTTGTGAAGAAGTTTAAAGCCGGATTTGGATACAAAAAGATTTCCCAAGCTTTAAACATCCCAAGGAGCACTGTGCAAGCGATAATATTGAAATGGAAGGAGTATCAGACCACTGCAAATCTAACAAGACCAGGCCGTCCCTCTAAACTTTCAGCTCATACAAGGAGAAGACTGATCAGAGATGCAGCCAAGAGGCCCATGATCACTCTGGATGAACTGCAGAGATCTACAGCTGAGGTGGGAGACTCTGTCCATAGGACAACAATCAGTTGTATATTGCACAAATCTGGCCTTTATGGAAGAGTGGCAAGAAGAAATCCATTTCTTAAAGATATCCATAAAAAGTGTCGTTTAAAGTTTGCCACAAGCCACCTGGGAGACACACCAAACATGTGGAAGAAGGTGCTCTGGTCAGATTAAACCAAAATTGAACTTTTTGGCAACAATGCAAAACGTTATGTTTGGTGTAAAAGCAACACAGCTCATCACCCTGAACACACCATCCCCACTGTCAAACATGGTGGTGGCAGCATCATGGTTTGGGCCTGCTTTTCTTCAGCAGGGACAGGGAAGATGGTTAAAATTGATGGGAAGATGGATGGAGCCAAATACAGGACCATTCTGGAAGAAAACCTGATGGAGTCTGCAAAAGACCTGAGACTGGGACGGAGATTTGTCTTCCAACAAGACAATGATCCAAAACATAAAGCAAAATCTACAATGGAATGGTTCAAAAATAAACATATCCAGGTGTTAGAATGGCCAAGTCAAAGTCCAGACCTGAATCCAATCGAGAATCTGTGGAAAGAACTGAAAACTGCTGTTCACAAATGCTCTCCATCCAACCTCACTGAGCTCGAGCTGTTTTGCAAGGAGGAATGGGAAAACATTTCAGTCTCTCGATGTGCAAAACTGATAGAGACATACCCCAAGCGACTTACAGCTGTAATCGCAGCAAAAGGTGGCGCTACAAAGTATTAACTTAAGGGGGCTGAATAATTTTGCACGCCCAATTTTTCAGTTTTTGATTTGTTAAAAAAGTTTGAAATATCTAATAAATGTCGTTCCACTTCATGATTGTGTCCCACTTGTTGTTGATTCTTCACAAAAAAATACAGTTTTATATCTTTATGTTTGAAGCCTGAAATGTGGCAAAAGGTCGCAAAGTTCAAGGGGGCCGAATACTTTCGCAAGGCACTATATATATATATATATATATATATGTATATATATATGTAACATCCTGTCTTTATGAGTCCGCCATGGCCTCTTCCACAGTTGTGTCTTATCAATGATCTCCACAAGTGTTTAACTCAATAGCAGTTCCTCATTGCCTGTGTGAGAGAGTGTGCTCAGCTCGGTCTAAAGAGGCTACCACCTCTACCCGACATCAACCTCAAATGAATATTGAGATGCTAATGACGTACAACAGTGGACAAAGGCCCAACGCTACAGGGGATGAAGGCCCAATGCTACCACTGGACACCAATACAATGGTCCTTAACTCAGGCCCTGACACCTTTACAACCCAACATGTGTCACTTGTTTCAGGCTCAGACAATGAAGGGACCAACAACGGTTCATCCTTTGCAGAATCTTGCGTGCTCACTTTTCCTTTTTTGTCTCATTTATGTCGGCTCTCCATGGCTGGACGAGGCTAATTTAACCTTCTGTGGACTCTTGGGTTTTGTTGTGTTTTGCGTGGCTTTGTCTCGTGTGTCTGTCTCTTTAGTGCAACGTCAACCTACCCCAGGGCAGACATAATGCTGTGAGGTCAGGGTTCAAAACTCTTAGGCAGAGTTAAGGCTCTTCGCAGCTTTGGATTGGGGATGCTGACCGGTTGAGGATATGTCTGTCTGGTTTGTAGGTGGTTGTTGTGGGGTCTTCTGAGGGGCAACTAGGGACACAGGCAGACATACATACAGATGAACGGATGGACAGACAGCTAGACAGATGGACAAACAGACTGACAGACAGAAATAGGGTTTGTTTAGCTTTAAGTCAATTTAACAATTTAATGCGTTTAGATCAATTCATAATGGACATGGATCAGATTGTGAAAAACATGTCCCATAACCCCCATATTTCTGTGGCTAACTTAAATAGACCTAGAATTGCTAACCTTCATCCTAACCTGGGCAAAGATATTTGCAGATCAGGGTAGCCAATAATCTTTGGCCAATTATATTCCACGTTGTCCTACAAGAGCTTTGAGATTTTTTCTGTAATGAAAAGCACTATAGAAGTTGAATAACTTATTATTATTAATATTATATTACTCATGTATTACTCAATGATGACAGACTAAAATAATAAGAAAGGCCGATAGGAGACAGGGATGTTGGTCCTTGGTACCAAAAATATTTCAAAACACTCCAACCTCAACTATTGTACACAAAACAACAAACAACCCTTTATCATTCCATATAACAAGAGTTGAAAATACAGTGCATTCGGAAAGTATTCATACCCCTTCCCCTTTTCCACATTTTGTTACGTTACAGCCTTATTCTTAATGTATTACATTTTTTTTCCTCATCAATCTACACACAATACCCCATAATGACAAAGCGGATATAGGTTTTTAGATATTTTAGCAAATTTATAAAAAAACAAAAACAGAAATACCTTATTTACATAAGAATTTAGGCCCTTTGCTATGAGACTTGAAATTGAGCTCAGGTGCATCCTGTTTCCATTGATCATCCTTGAGATGTTTCTAAAACTTCATTGGAGTCCACCTGTGGTAAATTAAATTGATTGAACATGATTTGGAACGGCACACACCTGGGACTGGGAGAATAGTCAGGATTGAGGAAAAGATAAGCGGAGCAAAGTACAAAGAGATCCTTGATGAAAACCTGCTTCGGAATGCTCAGGACCTCACATTTAGGACAACAACCCTAAGCACACAGCCAAGACAACGCAGGAGTGGCTTCGAGGACAAGTCTCTGAATGTCCTTGAGTGGCTCAGCCAGAGCCCGGACTTGAACCCGATCGAACATCTCTGTAGAGACCTAAAAATAGCTGCGCAGCGACGCTCCCCATCCAACCTGACAGAGCTTGAGAGGATCTGCAGAGAAGACTGGGAGAATCTCCCTAAATACAGGTGTGCCAAGCTTGTAGAGTCATACCCAAGAAGAATCGAGGCTGTAATCGCTGCCCAAGGTGCTTCAACAAAGTTTTGAGTAAAGGGTCTGAATATTTATGTAAATATCATATTTCAGATAAAAAAAAAAAAAAAATTGCAATAATTTCTAAAAACCTGTTTTTGCTTTGTCATTATGGGGTAGTGTGTGGATTGACGAGGACGAATAATATCAGTTGAATCAGCTTTAGAATAAGGATGTAATGTAACAAAATGTGGAAAAAAATCAAGGAATCTGAATACACAATTTAACAGACACTTTTATCCAAAGCAACTTACAGTAATGCGTGTGTATATACATTTAAAGTACAGGAACCCAGGAATCAAACCCACAACCCTGGCGCTGCAAGTGCCATGTTCTACCAACTGAGTTACAGAGGAACACATTTGTCCTTGACATTCTCGACCTAACCTGTTTTATGTTCCATTCTGAACATTCTGGTACCCTACATGTTCTAGGTTCCTATCTGGCCATTCTGGAATGGTAGCTGTTCTAGGTTCCTATCTGGAAACACTGGAATTATACATGTTCTAGGTTCTGTACTGAACATTCTCAAACCGTACCGATTCTAGGTTCATATTCCTGGACATTCTGGAGTTACACATGTTCTAGGTTCCTAACTGGACATTCCGGAACCAACCCTGTTCTAGGTTCTGTATTGAACATTCTGTTACTTGAACAATGTGTGTTCAAGATTTAACTTTTGTATAAACAATTATTGATCATCATTTGTCTTTTACAGGTGTTTATCACCTACCCATAACTCCTAAACAAACACCTGGATAACAGAGTTATAATGACTTTCCATTGTAATTGAGGAGAGACAGGAGAGGAGAGACACTCAAGGTTGTGAATCTGCTCAGGGACACTTCAGCAGCTCATCTGTGCCACTGGTGGCTCTTAATTGGATTCTAATTGAAATCTCTGTCCTGCCCCTCCCCCCCAGACTCCACACTCCCTTCTGCACACCCAAAGATGAGATGAGGGCAATGAGTTATAGCTCTCTGTCTACAGAATTACAGGGCTCCCATCCCCAAACACAAAGCCGCTCCATGTCCTCACACCTCTAGCCTTGCTCGTTTTCACCTTTCTCTCTCGCTCTCCGTCTGTTCTCTCTCTCTCCTTCCTATTTTTAGAACCACTCTTTCTCCTTATTTTTTTCCTGTCTTTTTCCCAATCTGCTTGAATTGTCACTTTTATATTGTCTTCTTCACCTTCTTTTTTCCTTCTGTCACTTCCTCTCTCTTTCCATCTCTCCATCTCTCACCCTCTCGCTCTGACCATCAGCAGCGACGTCGCTGCGCGGACACTCCTCTCCCCTTATGATGGATGTAATCATTCCGCTCCAAAATGAATGTATTTATTATTAGTAATTTATTTGCTGATTAATCATACTCGGTGTCAGAGCATGCTGGAAAAACGGCCTGCCGCAAGGATCAGAGGGGTCAGGTGTTTAAAAGCTCAAATTTATCATGGTGTCACTATTAGATGTCATTATTGCTGAGCTGTTCTTGATTCAGTAAATTAGAAACCGATTTATCGGAACACTGCAAATCACACACATCAGACCCTGGGCTTAAAAAGCAAGTTGCTTGTCTTAGTGTGGTTGACATTTATATTTGTTCCTCTTTCCTTGAACCTCCTCTATATGGTTTCTTGTTGTTAATTGGGCTATGTTTATCCATCTTCCCTGCCATGACAGGCTAACCCAAACAGGGGGAAGTTAAGGTTGTGGAGGGAGGAGAGCGGGAAGGGGGCAGTTGTGGCAGTCTGGGGCATGCAATAGTGTGTGTTTGACTATGGGGGAGGCATGTTGTTTTTTCTTTATTTTTCCGACGGCAGGGGATTTAAAAATCACGGATAAGAGACACCCGACGAACAACACACAACAGTAATCCCATAGTCTTAGACTCGTGACCCACTTTCTTGGAGGAGCGGGACGAAGCAGGCCCAAGCAGGCCCTTGCCCAGCCCAGGAGCCTCCAGAAGGCAGGGTGGAGGGGTTGGAGTAGTGGAGGGACCCCCAGACAAAGGGATGAACAGACTCCTGGTCCTTGGGGGCCTCTTGCGGCCACAGCCCTGTCCTAGTTCTTTTCCTAATCTCAAAGTTTGATATACGTACTATATGCTAGTTTTACGATAATTTTCAACATCCATCCATAAATGGACTTTTAGGAAGTTGTCCTTCCCTACAGGGACTTTTATCAAGGTGCTGAACAAGGAAGGCTACTGATGCTGCTCTCTAGTTCACCACTAGTTACCACTTACATAGCTTTTGTCAGCTCTTACCCATCAAGGAAACGGATATTTGCAGGTGCTTCAGATTTTGTGATGCATAATGGACAAAGTATAGTGTTTAATCATACGTAAAGCAGACTGACCGTGCTAGCTAGTCAAGAACAACCCTTAGAGGCTTGTGGCATCTGGTATTACCATCACCATCTTACCAGACAGCTCAAGATGCACGTTTGGATGCCCCTTTAACAGGTAGCACTGTACCTCCTGCTGAGACCCTTGAAAAAAGAAGGTCAATTTGAAGTTTCACATGTGAAAATCATGTTGTCACATGTGAAATGGCTGTTTTCACATTTTGAGCTTAAATATTTGAACATGTTTTCCATTTAGAATTCACATGTTAACACCACCCTTTCACGTGACTAGAATAACATGTTCACCTTACATGTGAATTACAGTTTCAGATGTGAAATTTGCGGTTTCAGATGACAAAAAAATGTCACGGGAAAATTGAAAATACAGTTTCACATGTGAAAAAGCAAATTTGCATTCACACGTGTCCGAAAACCATTTTTTTCACTGGATTTTTGTTGATTGGAGAATGCCATATAGGAGAAACTCGCAGATCATGGGGAAAAGAAAATGGCGGCCAAATAGAAATCCAAGCCATTTCCTAATTAAACCAGTGAATTTATCACAGATCATCCACTCATACAAGACTAAAAAAAAGAACAGCTTTTCCTTTATTTTATCTTACCCATTGTTAACCTAATGAATTAAGACATGACGCGTGCCTGATGTAAAACGGGTCAACAAAGCAGAGTCTAAGCATTAGATGTTACTCGCTGTATCTTGTTTTTTTGTTTTCCTTTTTCCCACTCCCCCGTCCATTTCTTTCAGAAAACATCTCCCTACGTGCAACACAACCCACACCGGTCTTATGTCTCTCTTTATCTTAATCTCTGGCAGACTTTAAGTGTTTGGCATCGGGGCAAAATCCCAAACTGGAGAGGAGCGCGTTTGGACTTAATCCCCTTACCCCTAGACTTGAGCTGCCCTCAATTCACCTCTCCCAAAGTAGGCCAAGAACCAGGATCCTCCACAGGGGAGGCAAGCAGCTTCACCACCACCAAGTTCTTAGGCTCAGCGTCAACATGATGCCAGCATGGACTCACGCATTCACACTCACGTACAAGCAGCTGAAACACACACACACGCACACACACACAGGGCTTGGCAGGCCTAGGCCCACATGGCTGGAAGTCGCTGGGCTGACTGACTGGCCCAGTAGGAGGCAAAGCTCTGCTCTGGCGCCTTTTCCAGGCTCAAGGCCTGCCCCCCCAGATTAGACAGGACACTTTCTTTGAGTGCAGCGGGGCCTTAAAAGAGGGATAAGACCTAGGGAGGTGTTGGTGAAGGAGTGAGAGGGAGTTATCTTAAGAATCAATCAATAATATCAGATTTAGGACCATTTGTTCATACTTTTATTTGGCACTTTCATTTGTGCTGATATTGTGAGGTAAGGTTCTTTCATTTTCAATTGTGTGTGAATTATGTGCAGCACCCATTCCCTACTGGTTTTAATGAGAATGATTGTAAAAAGAGTATCCAAGAATACTAGTACTAGCTTAATTTTACAGCGCAAACCAGTGCAAACAGTGCAAACTCATGAATAAATTCATTGATTATTTATTGTCATGAGGTGCCAACTTTACAGAGCTGTGAGCGGGCTACTATGGGCTTGTCACCAAGGAAACCAGTGTTTGTGATCGGCTGCCTTGACAATAGGTAACTAAAACCACGACAGGCCTGTGACAGTGTTCCCTCAGCATCTGGTCAATGGTCAGGTCTCCCCTCTAAAAGGTAATGTAATACAAACTCTGGGGCTGCATGATGCACTCAGGACACACACGCACGCACGCACACACTCACGCACTCCCATATGCACACAAACACACTTCCTGATATATCCTCAATCAATTGGCAGCATGACAATAAAGGACAATTTGCACACACTTGATCATTATGCTTACTCAGCTATAAATAGTCTCACGATAATGACATCAAAACTAGAAAGACATCACTGCTACACAAATATCTATGAAAATATCAATAAACTCTTGAGTGAATTATCTAGAGTCTGTAATCTACCTGTAATCCTTAAAAAACATTTGTTTAATTCAATTCAAGCATCCAATGACTTTGGTTGTAACGATCAGTATTTGGGTGGCAGGTAGCCTAGTGGTTGAGAGAGTTGGGCCAGTAACAGAACGGTCACTAGTTCGAATCCCCAAGCCAACTAGGTGAAAAAGCTGTCAATATGCCCTTGAGCAAGGTACTTAACCCAACTTGCTCCTGTAAGTCACTCTGGATAAGAGTTTCTGCTTAATGACTAAAATGTATTTGTGGGGCTCTGTGGCAGAAAAGGATGACTGAACAATACTGCCACACACTGGCAGCCAGGCCAAACTACATTAATGTTCTGAAAACATGATGAAATACAAAACAAATGGATCCCATTATATGTGCATTTGGAAAGTATTCAGACCCCTTCGTCCACATTTTGTTACGTTACAGCCTTATTCTAAAATTGATTATTTATTTTTCTCATCAATCTACACACAATACCCCATAATGACAAAGTGAAAACAGATTTTTAGAAATCTTTGTAAATGTATTAAAAAATCTAAAACAGAAATACCTTATTTACATAACTATTCAGACTCAAAATTGAGCTCAGGGGCATCCTGTTTCCATTGATTGCTGGCTTGCTTTTGAAGCTAAGCAGGGTTGGACCCAAGATGGGAGACCAGATGCTGCTGGAAGTGGTGTTGGAGGGCCAGTTGGAGGCACCCTTTCCTCTGGTCTAATAAAATATATATCCCAATGTCCCAGGGCAGTGATTGGGGACATTTTGCTATGTAGGGTGCTGTCTTTTGGATGGGACGTTAAACGGGTGTCCTCTGTGGTCACTAAAGATCACATGGCACTCATTGTAAGAGTAGGGGTGTTCAACCAGGACACTGGGGTTAATTCCCAATTTGGCCTTCATACCATCATGGCAACCTAATTATTCCCAGCTTACAATTGGCTCATTCATCCCACCTCTTCTCCCCTGTAACTATTTCCCAGGTCATTGCTGAAAATTAGAATGTGTCCTCAGTCAACTTACTGGTAAAAAAATAAAACAATAAAAAATAATTATACAACTTGATTGGGGTCCACCTGTGGTGAAATCAATTGATTGCACATGAATTGGAAAAGCACACATCTGTCTTTTCAAGGTCCCCCCAGTTGACCAAGCCATGAGGTCAAAGGAATTGTCCGTAGAGCTCAGAGACAGGATTGTGTCGAGGAACAGATCTGGGGAAGGGTACCAAAAAATGTCTGCAGCATTGAAGGTCCCCAAGAACAGAGTGGCCTCCATCATTTTTAAATGGAAGAAGTTTGGAACCACCAAGTCTCTTCCTAGAGCTGTCTGCCCGGCCAAACTGAGCAATCAGGAGAGAAGGACCTTGGTCAGGGAGGTGACCAAGAACCCGATGGTTACTCTGACAGAGCTCCAGAGTTCCTCTGTGGAGATGGTTATCCTTCTGGAAGGTTGTCCCATCTCTGCAGCACTCCACCAATCAGGCCTTTATGGTAGAGTGGACAGAGGGAAGCCACTCCTCAGTAAAAGGCACATGACAGCCCGCTTGGAGTTTGCCAAAGGGCACCTAAAGGACTCTCAGACCATGACAAACAAGATTCTCTGGTCTGAGTAAACCAATATTGAACTCTTTGGCCTGAATGCCAAGCGCCACATCTGGAGGAACCTGGCACCGTCATATGGTTATGCATTATGCTGTGGTGATGTTTATCAGTGGTCAGGGACTTGGAGAATAGTCAGGATTGAGGGAAAGGTGAACGGAGCAAAGTACAGAGAGTTCATTGATGAAAACCTGCTCCAGAGCGCCCAGGACCTCGGACTGGGGCGAAGGTTCACCTTCCAATAGGAGAACAACCCTAAGCATACAGCCAAGACAACGCAGGAGTGGGACAAGTCTCTGAATGTCCTTGAGTGGCTTAGCCAAAGCCCAGACTTGAACCCGATCGATCGAACATCTCTGGAGAGACCTGAAAATAGCTGTGCGGCGACACTCCCGATCCAACCTGACGGAGCTTGAGAGGATCTGCAGAAAGGAATGGGAGACACTGCCCAAATACAGGTGTGCCAAGCTTGTAGCGTCATACCCAAGAAGACTTGAGGCTGTAATCGATGTCAAAGGTTCTTCAACAAAGTACTGAGTAAAGGGTCATAATACTTATGTAAATGTGATATCAGTTTTTTATTTTTTTTATTTTAATAAATTGTTATTATGGGGTATTGTGTGTAGATTGAGGAGGGAAAACAACAGTTTAATCAATTTTAGAATAAGGCTGTAACGTAACAGAATGTGGAAAACGTTGAAGGGTCTGAATACTTTCCAAATGCACTGTACTGTAGATGACTAGAATAATATGAATGGGGTCAACGAATAGTAGAAATACATTCTCAACACAGGAACTTTAACTGTTGTGCCTTAATACCCCAAATAGCAGCCCTTTTAATTGCAACATTCTAACAGTCTAATAACTACATTTCATTTATGTTACCAAAAAGATAATTATTTGGTTGTGTTTATCAAAGTCTTTGGTAACATTAGAAAAAATATATATCAAAGATTAATGGCATTTTCATGTGTTTATTACAGTAGGCTATCTAAACCCCTTCACCCGTTTTGAGGATACCACAGTGCCACAGACACGACCCGCTCCCAAGGACTGTGGGCTCCCGTTCTCTGTGGCCGACGTTAGTAAGACATTTAAGCGTGTTAACCCTTGCAAGGCTGCCATTCTTCTGTTCCCTACATGCTTCAAGATGTCCACCATTGTTCCTGTACCCAAGAAAGCAAAGGTAACTGAACTAAATGACTATCGCCCTGTAGCACTCACCTCTGTCATCATGAAGTGCTTTGAGAGGCTAGTTAAGGATCATATCACCTCCACCTTACCTGACACCCTAGACCCACTTAAATTTGAATACCGCCCCAATAGATCCACAGACGATGCAATCGCCATCGCATTGCACACTGCCCTATCCCATCTGGACAAGAGGAATACCTATGTAAGAATGCTGTTCATTGACTACAGCTCAGCCTTCAACACCATAGTACCCTCCAAGCTCATAATTAACCTTGGGGCCCTGGGTCTGAACCCCGCCCTGTGCAACTGGGTCCTGGACTTCCTGACGGACATAACACATCAACTACGCTGATCCTCAAGGGTGCGTGTTCAGCCCCCTCCTCTACTCCCTGTTCACCCATTACTGCGTGGCCACGCACGTCTCCAACTCAATCAAGTTTGCAGACGACACAACAGTGGGCCTGATGACCAACAATGATGAGACAGCCTGCAGGGAGGAGGTGATGGCCCTGGCGGAGTGGTGCCAGGAAAATAACCTCTCCCTCAACGTCAAAAGAAACAAAGCATGGACTTCAGGAGACAGCAGAGGGAGCACTCCCCTATCCACATCGATGGGACAGCAGTGGAGAAGGTGAAAAGTTAAGTTCCTCTGCGTAAACATCACTGATAATCTGAAATGGTCCACCCACACAGGCAGTGTGGTGAAGAAGGCGCAACAGTGGCTCTACAACCTCAGGAGGCTGAAGAAATTCAGCTTGGCCCTTAAGACCCTCGCAAACTTTTACAGATGCACCATCGAGAGCATCCTATCGGGCTGTATTCTACTGTATTTTAGTCAATGCCACTCTGACATTGCTCATCCTAATATTTATATGTTTCTTCATTCCATTATTATTCTTTTAGATTTGTGTGTATTGTTGTGAATTGTTAGATATTACTGCACTGTTGGAGCTAGGAACACACAGCATTTCGTCACACCCGCAATAACATCTGCTAAATATGTGTATGTGACCAATATACTGTATATATGATCAGTGCCTTAGACCGTCTCGCCACTCGGGAGGCCCGATCAAATCAAATTTGATTAGATTTTTGATGAGACAAGTGGAGCTCAAGGAACAGAGATTATTCTTGGATTTTTGTTATTAGCCTAGGTAAGTGCTTTGGAAACCTCGAAATCTGCTCGATCTGATACTATATAGAAATCAAAACGTCTTGCCTGCATGTGGCTCTGTAGGAGGATTTGAAGAAAAACACACTTTTTGGCACTCCCCCAAAAATCTTGTCCTCCTAAAACTGCTTATAACACTCATTCTGTTCTTGATATAGAAAATATAACATACATGTGTTAAATTGACTTATTTAGGTAAATTCAAGGATGGAGTGCGACATCACTTAAAAATTGGCAGAGATATTCACATTTGAAATAAGTATGCTGTTTAAATGACTGCCGCTGTCAAGTTCGTCGTAATGATGAGACCAAGGCGCAGCGTGAACCGAAACGCACTGAACAAAAAAAAAACAACCAAACGAAATGTGAAGCTACTGTTGTGCACTCAGGCAACTGAATGTAGACAAGATCCCACACCAGAAGGTGGGAAAAAGGGCTGCCGAAATATGATCCCCAATCAGAGACAACAATAAACAGCTGTCTCTGATTGGGAACCATATCAGGCCAACATAGAAATACCCAACATAGAATGCCCACCCCAAATCACACCCTGACCTAACCAAATAGAGAAATGACCCCTTCGCTTCTGTGGAACCGGACCGTGGATCGTCGCCAGAGGCTCCGGACCGTGGACCGTCGCCGGAGGCTCCGGACTGTGGACCGTCGCCGGAGGCTCCGGACTGATGACACACCTCAGGGCGAGTGCGGAGAGGAGGCACAGGATGTACTGGACTGTGGAGGCGCACTGGAGACCTGATGCGTGGGACCGGTACAGGTGGTACCGGGCTGATGACGCACACCTCAGGGCGAGTGCGGAGAGAAGGCACAGGACGTACTGGACTGTGGAGGTGCACTGGAGGTCTAGAGCGTAGAGCTGGCACAAACCTTCCTGACTGGATGCTCACTCCAGCCCGGCAGGTGCGAGAAGCTAGCACAGGACGCACTGGGCTGTGAAGGCGCACGGAAGACCGGATGCGTGAGACCGGTACAGGTGGCACCGGGCTAATGACACGCACCTCAGCACACCCGCTCTGCAGCACTCTCAACGCCAGCACCTCTCTCCGGAATCTTGTGTCGAGCTCCTCACTCAACTCCCTGATTGGCTCTGGTTCACTCCTCGACTCTGCCGACTACTCCATGTGCCCCCTCCCAAAATTCTCTTGGGGTTTCTGTGGCCTTCCCCCCCGACATTGTTGCTGTCCTCTCATGCTCCTAGGCGACTCCCGCCAAGGAAGGCGATCCTGTCCTGCCAGGATTTCCTCCCAAGTCCAGGATCCCTTCCCATCCAGGATCTCTTCCCAAGTCCAGGATACTTCCTTCTCCTGGGCACGCTGCTTGGTCCTTTGTTGGTGGGATCTTCTGCCCGTCCGTCATTAGAATGAGGCCAAGGCGCAGCGTGGTATGCATACATTCTCCTTTAATGAATGAACACCGAACAAACCAACATATTGAACAAACGAACCGTGACACTATATATACAAAATAGAGCTGACAGGCAACTACACATAGTCAAGATCCCACAAACACAAATGAGGAAATGGCTACCTAAATATGATCCCCAATAAGAGACAACGATAAACAGCTGCCTCTGATTGGGAACCATATCAGGCCACCATAGAAATACAAAAACACCCACCCAAGTCACTATCACACCCCAACCAACAAAAAAAACAGCTTACTATGGTCAGGGCGTGACAGCCGCGGTGCCATAATCACATGATTTTGATGATTGATTTCAAAACATAAAGTCTGTGGTCAATCAGGTAGCAATAATGAACACATTGAAAATGGACTTTGATACTCAGTTAATGCTATCGCCTATAATTAATTTACATCCCATAAGTAGTATTTACCTGTGGATACAAGTCATTGTGTGTGTCTTACAGTTATTTGATAGAGCTAAACACATTCTACACATAGATACAGAAAATATGTGCATGTTTTTCTAAATTTCAATCAAAACATGACATTTGCCCAAATACGAACTTAAAAATCAGCTTTTTAGTACACTTTTTTTCTGAGAACATCAATTAAATTAATTTGAAAGTGCCCGTCACTAGGACAAATGGATAATGCTCTTAAGACTGCATTAACACCATTACATGCCATTTGCAAGAAAAAAACAAGACAATAGCAAAAAAAAAGAATAGAGAAACAAACACTGAACTAAAAACAATATGGATTTGAGGGGAATTATACTAAGAGAACATCAAGCCGAGCTATTTGAAATTCATCCCACTATGTTTGAGCTCCTATGCTGTACGTGCCCTCCCTGTCCCGGACACGAGAGGGCCGGCAGGCCATGTCTTCAAATCGAAATGCTAAGCTGCCAGCGCCCTGACCAGCTTACCGAAGTGGGCGAAAAAGGCATTATGGGAAAGCTGAAGCAGACACAAGTCAAAGGCAAAATGGCCATTAGAGTAAGGAGATTGGCCCGGGCTGAGGCATTGTCTTGGGGATTACGTTGCAGAGCGGGAGTTTTAAGAGGTTTTACAGGAGGGCTCTGGTTGGATCCCTGAGATACATTGGAGAGCAATGACAACAATGCTGTGGATTTAAAGGGCTCATCCCACTCTCTCTTTCTTTTCCCCTCCCTCTTCCCTTTCCTCTTTTCCCAGCCTTGCTCCCAGAGCCAGGCTTTGGGAAGATTTGCTCATACTTTTTCATTATGCAAATTGGTTTTCCCTGTCATGGCACTGTTTAGGTTCGCCAAAGAGATCACTTTCCTGTTAGGGCAATGCAGCACGGAATACGTAGCCAGATACTGGTGCATTACACTCTCTCACCCACTGCCCTGCTTTCAGCTCCTATCCCCGAACTGAGCTGATGCAGAGGCCCAGTAGTAAGCTGTCCATCTGGGCTGATTATGGCAGGAACCTGTCAATTTTGTGAAGGTGATTGTCCATGTAATTGGACAATAATAATGACCACCAGGTATTGCAGGGGTTGTGTCTTTGTTAAACTTTGTAGAAACTAGACATCATTGGGCAGATATAATGAACAACTAATAATGATATAATTAACATATCATTCATTCTAATGATCCCAGATTTTTTTTAAAGAGATTCTGTGGTACTTTTGGATACTTTTTAGACAGTAGTTCTGAAAGTAGAGATCACGAGCCTAAAGTGGTCACCGAAAATTGTACACTACGTCACATATGTGCAGATATGTGCACCACGTCGTTGCTCTCTCTCTTGCTCTGCTGTGTGTACACTTGCTAAATGGCACTCTAATGGCGAGGGGCTGAGTCTCATTGGCTGGTACTTGAATTGCTGTGGGGCTGGCCCACGTGGGGGAAAATGTAAGGAAAACAGTCGGTTTCAAACTAGGGATTTCATGGTTAATTCTGCTCATAGATTATTAATGTATGAACTAAAGATTGACACATCCAGTCCAAAGCGGGAGGATGAAAAAATACTTAGTAGTTACCAAAGATCCGGAGCATGTCTTTAATCCTGCACCTCACACCATCTATGGGAGTTTTTTTTAGGTGAAAATGTACTTGAAAAAAGTCATAGTACCTGCTAATGTACTCAGTAAAGATCATAGTACAATTCAAGAAAATCCTACTTCAATTCAAGAATAGCCTACTGATAACTATTGGGGACCCTTAGAGGATGCACATGTCAAGGCTCAAGAGAAGACCCAGATGCAGACAGTTTCGAAGTAACACAATTTTATTACAAAAACAGGGGGGCAGGTAAATGACAGGTCACGGGCAGGCAGAGGTCAGTAGTCCAGAGCAGCGTCCGAAAGGTACAGAACGGCAGGCAGGCTCAGGGTCTGGGCAGGCAGAGGTCAGTAATCCAGGGTGGTATGGCAAGGTACAGAAGGACAGGCAGGCTTAGGGCAGGCAGAATGATCGAAAGCTAGAAAACAGGAACTAAAGACAGACAGGAGCACGGGAAAAACCGCTGATAGGCTTGACAAAACAAAACAAACTGGCAACAGACAAACAGAGAACACAGGTATAAGTACACTGGGGATAATGGGGAAGATGGGTGACACCTGGAGGAGGGTGGAGACAAGCACAAAGACAGGTGAAACAGATCAGGGTGTGACACCACACTAACCTATTCTCTGCTGTTAGGGTCAAGTGGGGTGAATTAATGTCTGCATGCAGTAGGAGAAAATGTAAAGATTTACACAAAATACTTGACATTTCCCTCATTATGAAGATGCCAAAAGCACAATAGTTTTACAAGATACATGCTCCACTTAGAGGCAAGTCAATCAAACATGCCAGGCAGAATAGAACATCAAGTGACAACAACAATAACAAGGTAATGGCGACAGATGGTTTTGTTTTTGTCAAATAGACAGTTACCAAAATAAAAAAGAAATACATTTGAGTTGCCCATTTTAAACCTAAAATCAGCTTATTCCCAATCTCATTTTGTCTTGTTTTCTTCTTGCAGCCCTGTAACCTTTAGGAGTGACGGAAGAAAAGCCTCTGGCGTACAGCTAAGGGATTAAAGTAGAAAACCAAAACGTCCAAGGGCCCTCCTGGGGAAAAACAGCTGGTTTTTGGTGCATCTGAGAACACATTCTAGAACTAATGAAACAGGTGTCTTGAGGAGCTTACTGTCCCCCCTTGTTTTACACAATGATAAATGTGCAAAGTCAGAGGCTGCTATTCTGTCAAAATACTGCAAGAAGAAAAATATGATTCTTGGCAGACACGTAAAACGATCAAAAACAAATATGGTTACTGACAAATGATACAATATCTAGATTGCAATATAGTCCGGCACAAAGGACCACGTAAAAAATGCTATAGAATTTGAAATGACTGTTGGCTAATTGGGTATGCCTAGTTCTGATTTGAATAAATGTAATAATAATTCTCTCTAGCTTGCAAAATGTGGAAGCCAACATTCCAAATTGGAAATATTGAGGAAACAGTATATCAAAATATAGATAACTATTTGAATAGCAACATTTGCAATCTTGTATAAAATATAGGCCTATCATGGAAATCAAATTATTCCTTACACTATGACAAGGATGACCTCTATGCTAGTTTTGACTAGAGCATGGGTCTTGTAACACCAGGATAGTGGGTTCGATTCCTGGGATCACCCATTTGTAAAAAAAATATATAAAATGTATGCACGCCTGACTGTAAGTCACTTCAGATAAAAACATCTGCTAAATGGCATATATTATTATTTAAGTCAAATGCTTATAGGGAAAATCCTAGAGCGATAACAATAACAGTATGCTTAGTCTCATGCGTCCATATCGGATTCATTTTTCATACAGTATACTATCTTAAATCAAAGAGAGGTCATAGGACTACTTAATCCACCCCAAAACATACTGTTCCTCTTCTACATGCTCTTTATGAAATTACAGAATTGAAGGAAGACCTGCATTTGACAGGCTCAATAATGGATGATCCTTAAGCCTATGCTCCAGACATATATTGTGTATTTGACCTGTTTATTTGGGGGGAGGGGTAATTTTATTTAAATGGGGGGCATTATCAGAACAGGCCCCATTACTTTATTACATTGATGGTATTCCTGAAGATTTGTGCCTCATTAAATAGAGTTGCTGAAGCCTACATCCTCATTGCCCACTTTGACAGATGGACTGCTCGGAAGGGGGGGGGATTATGATATATAACTCACTGTAAATAATTCCTTATATGATAAGAGCATGGGGGTGATAAAGAGGGAGGGAGGGGGAGATTGGGGAGGACGAGTGAGGCGGGGTCTTACAGTGTCAAGACCTGACGCTGCAACCAGAACAATAGGCAGCACGCACACAACATTTGAAGCCCAATTGTGGTGCATGTTGATTTCTCAAAGTGACATCAAATCCCTCTAAAAAAGGCCCTGACTTAAGAAGGCATTAAAGAAAATATCAATTCAACCAGTATGTGTATTACAGTAAGTTTGTGATGTGCGAACTGGGATCATCAAGTTAAGATCATCTTCACAGGCATCACAATATTTGTGATTATAGAGAGATTCATTATTTCTGTGGCGTGTCGTGTGTTGTTGTGGTGGGTAGGATTAGGTGGGAGACACGCACTACACAACGCCTAACTGCTTACGCCCCTGTCTCACTGGGACCAGTAATGCAACAAGTGCACGTGTGTGTGTGTGTGTGTGTGTTGGCGGGGGGGCACAATGGAGAGTTAGTAGAAGAATAGATGCGTTGTCTTGGAAGTTAACCTACTCTATGCAGCAAATGCATAACTGCATGAGATTTAAAATTATTCTGCCCATGCAATCTACTGCTTTGTAGGTTGGGCTGTGTGATGGTTCGTATAGCAATTTCTAAGTGAAAAGCTGTGTTCCTGGAAAGTGGTAAGACAAAGTGAAGCTTATCGTGGAAGTAGAAGTAGATTAGGAAGAGTAGAACATATGACAGAGCTCTATTGATTCTAATTCTGTTTCTTTAATAATCAGAAACATGTAGGAGCTAGTCAGGAATAACTCAACAACATCATACAAATACACAGATTAAGTCACACTGAGCTTCATAGCGTATGTAAGGACTTGACTCAGTTTTAAAGTTACGGCTTTGAACTGTGTGGAATGTGAGAACAGCAAAATACATTTCTAAACTTTTATCCTCATTCTACGATTGGTAAAACACTGCTCTCCAATGGCAAGTTAGAGTACTGCAGAAGCCCTGGGTCTTGAAGCGGTAAACAAGAATCAAGTGCATCAAACTACCCGCGTTCAAGTATGAGGACGTTTTTTACATTAACTTAGAGAACATTCTGACTATACACACTACTGTAAATATCATTGTTGAATAGATGTGAATGAGTAGTGAAAACTTAATCATAGACTTCAAAATAACACTTGATTCTCCTCTTTGCTCCTGACAACCTGGTTCTACTAGTGCTGCTCTGCTATCAGGATATAGATCTTGGGCACCTCCCTGTGGTATTACATAGTAACACAGGTTTTATAAATCCAGAAAAGGAATTGGAATAACATTTCTGCCTGTTCTGTTTGTGGGCAAGATTCTCAAGTATTTGTTCAGATTAGATTGTTTCAGCTCACCAAAATTGCCAGTGGCCATACTAACTAAAATAAAAATGTATAATGTATTACACCCTTTATTGCTTGATTGTTACACTGAATTATTCCATGTGTACATATTGTAGTGTAATGTCTGTTTTACAGTGGTGGACAAAGTACCCAATTGTCATACTTGAGTAAAGGTAAAGATACCTTAATAGAAAATGACTGAAGTAAAAGTGAAAGTCACCCAGTAAAATCCTGCTTGAGTAAAAGTCTAAAAATATTTAGTTTAAAATATACTTCAGCATCAAAAGTAAAAGTACATTTATAAATCATTTCAAATTTATTGTATTAAGCAAACCAGACAGCATGATTTTCTTGCTTTCTAAAGTTACGAATAGCCAGGGACACACTCAAACATAATTTACAAACAAAGCATTTGTGTTTAGTGAGTCCACCAGATCAGATGCAGTAGGGATGACCAGAGATTTTCTCTTTCAGTGCGTGAATTAGACAATTTTCCTGTCCTGCTAAGCATTCAAAATGTAATGAGTACTTTTGGGTGTCAGGAAAAATGTATGGAGTAGAAAGTACATTATTTTCTTTAGGAATGTAGTGGAGTAAAAGTAAAAGTTGTCAAAAATATAAATAGTAAAGTAAAGTACAGATACCCAAGATACACCACTGCTGTTTTAATAGAACTGACTTTAGGCTTGTTTGAACACTGTATGCTGCTATCCCATGAACTGATCAGGACTCATGATGCCATGTCATTGTAACTCCCCCATTGTAAACAGAGATCGATGGAAGTAACTGAATGAAAAGTAGGAGCCGGAGAAGAAAAGGGGGGAAGGAATGGGGAGAGATGAAAACAGGGAGGATGTATCGACAATGAGATGGAACTCCTGGTTGAATGTTATGCAAGTCACTTAAATTCCTCTGCCCAACAACAGCTCAGACTGTAAGCATGAGTCACACTGTATATGCCACACAACATTTCATCAAGAAAACCGAAATCTCCTGACCTCTAATCCATCCTCTGTAACAGTGATCTATTGACACCTGAGCCCTGACCCTTGACCCTGCATGGCGGCAGTGAGTGATGATGCAAGCATCCACCTGAAGAGGTCAACATCACATGGGTCAATGGGGGGGGGGGGCATGGGATCAGGGATATATCACACAGATTGATATTACCAGCCCCGTAATGCTTACCCCTAACTCCCATTCTGACACAAGGAAGAAGGGGTTATCTACCAATAAGATGCTCCCATGCCCCCACCACCATTAAGACACACAGCCCGCCCCCCAAACCAACAATTGAGTGATGAGCGAAATGAGAGGAAAAGTGGCATTGAAGCTTTAGAAATCGTTTGCTCCGTGGTGATATCATTTGATTAAATTAATTTGATTCAGCATTTGTTATATAACTTCCTAAAAAGAGGGCACCAGCTTTTCCTACCACACAGGCCTAAGTCAGCAAACCATAATGAATGTTATTATGCATACATGCACACAATTTCAGCCCACTAAGTCTCAAGGGCTTATTTTGTGCCACAGCAGCATTTCAGACAATGGCCTCCATATCCTTATCCCATCATTTCAAAGCACTGTCACTAAGTAACTCTCATAAACACAAGGAAGTAACAGCTAAATACCTGGAATGGGGCCTGTCACCAAATGTATGTATGTAACTGGTTTACTATGGACCGAATACCTGTTTCTCTGGGGAAGAAAAAATGAAGAGCACATACTACAGTATATCTCAGATCTGTCAACAAGACCACCGCAAGTATGAAAGAGCTAATCACAGACATTCACAGAGGATCCAATATCAGATGCTTTGTGCAGTGTAGCTGTTAGCTAGCCCATGAGTCCTCTAAAATACAACCCTCCTGAAGCCTCCTGCTCGAGGGTTTACATGTGTCATTCAGAATGGAAATGAGGCAGACTAGGCTCTATGTTGAATGAACCAGAGGATTTTAATGCTCACCTCATGTTACCTTTGCCTAGCAGGCCTGGAATGAGTTTTAGATTACTTAAATCTTGAAATAAAACTCAAATTCGGACAGTTTAGGAGGTACCGGAAATGTGGTCATAATTTATGCTAAATGGGAAATCCTTCAGATTCCCATCTTTCAATGAGAAACTAGCTCCTTTTAATTACATCAGATAAGTGTGTTGTAACTGTTGACAAATAATGACATGCATTGCTAAGATTATGAGGGTATGGTGACTCCCCTAGTGGGTCTCAAACCCAGGCCACCTTCACCAATAACAAATGCCCTAACCACTGTCCCAATAAGGGATATCCCTGAAGGCATTTGCTTATTAGGTAGTTAGGCCCTGTCCAGAAGCAAACCCTAACCCCTTCTCCCTAGGCACTTGTGTAGATCTCAAACAACTATATATGGATAAGCATAGGGTGAATGCACTTTGAAGTAAATCTCTGCTCTGTTAATTAAAAAGTACACTCAAGAAAAACTATTTCAGTTCCGCGGCCCTGTGAAAATCTAATTCGAATAAATAAAAAATCCCCATATAAATCTGCCAGTTTAAACTAGCAATATCCATTTTTTTTTGCATTGGATGCGTCGCACTTCCGTATCTGCGGTGAAATATCTAAAGAGATGTTTTTCAGACCATGGGACATCCCGAAAACTGGTCTTCTCACAAATTCTTCTGTAGCATCCAAACTGTTTGACCTACAAAGTATTTTGTAGGACCTGCTAACCTCTCATCATTAGAAAATACAGGTATGATATTTGGTGTGATATTTGTAACTTTCTCACTCAATTATTCACAATGCATTTAAGATTATCCGTAATCATGGTAGCATCCACATTAATGTAGAAGTTTTTATAAACATATTCTATTCTTATTTACAATAAAAGTGGCACAATACATTATTTACAGTACCGTTCATTTCTATTTGGCACAAAACAAAACAAACAGCAAATGCATCCAACACATTTTTATAGTCACACGCTTGATGTAGTCATTGCATTCTATGAATATGGGACCAAATACTTTTTTTACTACTTTGATTGGATTTGATTTATTAGAATCCCCATTAGCCGACCCCAATTGCGACAGTTAGTCTTACTGGAGTCCGACACATAACGGAAAAGAATACAGACAAGACTGACATACATTTAAAAACATGAACATGTAGTGTGTGTGTGCACATCTATCAGTTACACATACATGTCAATACATAACACACAACAAGTGCAGACTTTAATACACATACAAGTGAATTTGTCCCAATACCTTTGGTGCCCTAAAGTAGTAGGACTATGTACAAAAAGTGTTGTAACTTCTAAACAGTTCACCCAATATGGATGAAAATACCACTTTTTAGTCTGCACTTTTACCTCATAGTCATTGTTTGATTTCAATTCCAAACTTTTTGAGTTTAGAGCCAAAATAAAAAAATGTTTCAATTACGACTGGCACGGTATATACAGTGTAAATATAGACTGAGTGTACACTCACTGTACAAAACTGGAGTATTTAAGGCAGGGGTGTCAAACTCAAATACCCAGTGGGCCAAAATGTAAAACCTGAACAAAGTCACGGGCCAACATTGAACAAATGAACCTTTTAATATGGACCCAAACAAGTTTTGCTTTAACATTGAATATGGAACAAGCATCGCTTATTACCATACAATATATCATTTAATAGTGGAGACATGCAAAATCGAATTTCAAACGAAAAAACACATCAATGGCATTCATTTATTAAATAAATAAAATTTAAATAAAAATTGTATGCCTCTTTTCTATTTGCAGCCTTCTGATTTAAATACCAAAATAAACTTTTTCCACTGGCTAATAATTGTACATATAAAATGATAATAAATCAATCAACCATTCAAGCCCATGCCTTGTAGCAAGAAAAAGTGCATAAAGAAAACGTTAATTATTGCACACTGGTCTAATCTGATGTGCCCAAGCCAGATACCTGGCATCTCTTCTTGGATGCTAGTTCATCAATGTCTGGGCTCAAGCTCTGAGCTGAAGAAATCCTCAGTATCGAGCGAAGATGTTCATCAGTCAGACGTCTCCTGTGAGTTGTTTTGGTCATCTTCATCGAGGAGAAAAGTTGCTCGCATAGATAAGTGCTGCCGAACATGGAGAGCATCTGAGCAGCTTGGGTGCGGAGCTGAGGCATTGTGTCAGGGATGAACCGTGGAAACTGTGCGGCGCCCACAGCATCATACTTTGACTTCAGCGTGTCGTTGCACTGGAGTTCAATCAGCTCCATTTGGATGTTGGTTGGTGCATTTTCCACATCAACTGCGAAGGGATTACTAAGCAGTTCAAACTTGCATTTCTGGGCATCGAAGTCGGCAAATCGCCGGCTAAACTCAGCGGCGAGAACACTGAGTTTTTCAGCAAACTGTGCGCATGGGAACACGGCGGTAGAGATCTGCGCTTTTATGGATTGGCAGCAGGGAAAATGGCAAGGGTTTCCTTGCAGCATCTGATTCTCCCACAGGCACAGTTTAGTTTTGAAGGCCCCTACTGCAGCGTACATGTCTGTGATGATGCGCCCCCGCCCCTGAAGCTGCAGGTTCAGCGCATCGAGATGGCTCGAGATGTCACAGAGAAAGGCCAGCTCACACAGGAACTTTTGCTCCCGGATCTCTGCTGTATCCTTCCCTTTGGTTTCCAGGAATTGACATATTTCCTCACGCAGCTCGAAACATCTGTTCAGTACTTTTCCTCTGCTTAGCCATCTCACCTCTGTGTGATACGGCACGTCTGCGTATTCCGAACCACACTCCTCCAGAAAAGATTTAAACTGGCGGTGATTTAGACCTTTGGCTCTTATAAAGTTAACTACCTGTGTTACTGTGGTCCTAACATGTTCCATCTTTAGGGCTTTGGCACACAGTGCTTCCTGATGTATGATGCAGTGGTAAACAGTTAGCTCACCTGCACAGTTCTCTTCCCGCATCTTCTCCCGAACCATGCCCACCAGTCCACTCTTTTTACAGAACATCGCTGGCGCACCATCTGTCGTTAATCCAACGAGTTTATCCCCCGTCAGCTTTATTTCAGTTACACATTTGGAAACCTCCTCAAAGATTTCCTTTCCTGTGGTTGTGCCATGCATTGATTTGAATCCTGATAGCTCCTCCGTAACACACAGATTTGAGTCCACTCCACGGATGAAGACTGACAGCTGAGCAGTATCAGATGCGTCGCAGCTCTCATCCACAGCGAGGGAGAACGCAACAAAATCTTTTCCCTTTTCCATCAGCTGGTCATACAGATTGGTGGCAAGATCACATGTGCGATCAGCTACTGTGTCCCTGCTCAGGCTCACGTTTGAAAATGCTTGTTTTTTCTCTGGGCATACGAGGTCACAAACCTTCATCATGCACTTTTTCATGAACTCTCCCTCATTAAAGGGCCGGGCTGATTTTGCGATCTCTGCTGCCACTATATAACTAGCCTTTACAGCAGCCTCGCTTTGTGATGTGGCTTTTTTAAACATATTCTGTTGTGAAACCAAACTTCTTTTCATCTACTCTACTTTCTGGCTCCTTTGAGTCATGTCCAGGTCCTTGTATTTGTCATGGTGTTTCGTTTCATAGTGTCGTCTAATGTTGTACTCCTTACTTACAGCCACGTTGACTCCACAAACAAGACAAACAGGTTTGTCTTTTACATATGTAAACAGATATTCTGCCTCCCACTTGTCCAGAAAGCTCCTGTTTTCTGCCTTTCTTTTCGCCATTTTTGGGAAGGGTTAGCTCGCTGACAGTTGTAGCGTCTATGTTGCTATGACTACTGTCACAGAGGAGAGAGCGTTTCTGGGTCCTGTCCTGATTGGCGCGCGAAAACAGCAGAGCATCATGGGATTCGTAGTATTAGTGGTGAATGCGCTGTATAATACCGGCGGGCCAGCTCTAGTAGTAATTTGGTATTGTCTCGCGGGCCAAATATAATTACCCCGCGGGCCAAATTTGGCCCACGGGCCAGAGTTTGACACCCATGATTTAAGGTATATAGTGTAAATGTAGGCAGGGATTAGTGTCACGACTCCTACCGAAGGTGGCTCCCCTTCCTGTTCGGGTGGCGCTCGGCGCTCGTCGTCACCGGCCTACTAGCTGCCACTGATCCTTTTTCCCCTTTCTGTTTATTGGTTTCACCTGTTCGTGTTTTAGGTTGATTAGTCGGGCTTTATTTACCACTAGGCCCGCCTGCTCTTTGTGCGGGATTGTTTTGTGTAACTTGTGTGCAAGTCTGTGGGTTACGTGTTTCCCATTTCGTGGGTTTTGCTGGACAGTTTAAGTCCCCGTGTTTGGGGCATTTTTTTTGTTGTGCGCCCTGTGTTTCGTGGGGTTGGCTTATGTTCACCGTTTTGTGCATTACATATAGCACTACCCTGAACTCTCTGCTTCCTGCGCCTGACTTCTCACCCACTCCACCCAGTACGTTACAATAAACAGGATGGCAGCGGGCTTGGCCAATGGCACAGTTTTATAGGAAAAAGTTAAATCTGTTTGGAGAGAAAAATGTTGCTGATTTAAAGTGAAATTCTACACTTTTTTTTTTTACAGTTTTAATGCTAGTTTCTGCAATTATACAGATTTTGTCATGGGACTATGAGAAAAACTGCAGTTTACAAAACAAATTTCAGGCAATTCCACACATTTTGCCATGGGACCAAGAGAAAATGGTCAGTTTTAAAGCAAATTTCCTTCTATTATAGACATTTTGCCATGGCTAATGCATTGTTCTTAAACGTGACTCAAACATGACTCAAACATTACAGCAAAATCAATATGGGGCTCATGCCATAACATTTGGGGATTTTAGATCGTCCCTGACCGTCTAGTCTGTATTTGAGGGATTGTTTGTTCTCAAAGATGATCTTATTTAAAAATATGTTGCTCTATTATCTTTGTCATTTTAGTTTAAACTGAAAATGTTGTCTCGGCCCTATGGTAAAATGTGTAGAATTGCAGGAAACTAACCTTAAAATTTAACATTTTCTCTCCACTGTTAAGAAGTGAGAAAATGTTTTGTCGCAAGGTGGTGGGCCCTCAACCAAATCTTGATTTTTTTGTGCAGTGGCAGTCAAGATTCGACCATGAAGGCCTGATTCACACAGTCTCCTCTGTACAGTTGATGTTGAGATGTGTTTGTTACTTGAACTCTGTGAAGCATTTATGTGGGCTGCAATCTGAGGTGCAGTTAATTGTCGATTTCTGAGGTTGGTAACTCTAATGAACTTATCCTCTGGGTCTTCCTTTCCTGTGGTGGTCCTCATGAGAGCCAGTTTCATCAGAGCGCTTGATGGTTTTTGCGACTGCACTTGAAGAAACGTGCAATTTTCCCCATCTTGAAAATTTCTGCATTGACTGACCTTCATGTCTTAAAGTAATGGACTGTCGTTTCTCTTTGCTTATTTGAGCTGTTCTTGTCATAATATGGACTTGTTCTTTTACCAAATAGGGCTATCTTCTGTATACGCCCCCACCTTTTTACAACACAACTGTTTGGCTCAATCACATTAAGAAGAAAATAAATTCCACAAATTAACTTTTAACAAGGCACACCTGTTAATTGAAGTGCATTCCAGGTGACTACCTCATTAAGCTGGTTGAGAGAATGCCAGTAGTGAGCAAAGCTGTCATCAAGGCAAAGGGTGGCTACTTTATAGAATCTCACATGAAATATATTTATTTTTAACACTTTTGGTTACTACATGATTTCATGTGTTATTTCATAGTTTTGATGTCTTCACTATTATTCTACAATGTAAAAAATAGTTAAAAAAACAACCCTGGAATGAGTAGGTGTGTCCAAACTTTTGACCGGTACTGTATAAAAGAGGGTTAACCATGTTAGGATATATTGATAGCTGAAGTTAGTATTTATTGGGCCATTGTGTAACGATTGATTTAAATACATTTCATGAGATAACAAGTTGTATGTTTTAATGGATGTAGTTGATTTTGTGTCATGTATTTAATGTTTTGAGTCTTAATGCATTTTGCAAATTAAATGTCTAATTTTGTCCAAAGTGTTTCAGTTTGGGGCTGTGTGTTAATTCTTTTGAAAAAGTTAAATCTGTTTGGACAAATGTGCTCGAGCAAACGAGGAAAAATTGTTGTCAAAAATCTCTCTCAACCATGAGGAAAAGATAAGAATATGACTAAATCAAATCAAACTTAATTTATCGTGCATTTCAAGTTGTATTTGATTTAGTTCTATTCTTTGGTTTAGTTGAAGATGTGAATCCAACATATTATTGACTTGAAGATTAAATTTGAATCAACCAAAGCTTGAAACCCTAGGCCTTATTGTATATTTTTTGTTTAACCCTGGGTTGAATTGAAACAATAGCTGTTGATGACTTTGCAAATGCTATATAGACCTAAATAGTATCATTGAGGATATTTGAGTGATAAAGTATGGTTACATTTAATTTTCCCTGTTAAGAGGCTCCTAACTTGTTATCAGTATAAATGACACCTGTCCACAACCTCAAACAGTCACACTCCAAACTCCCCTATGGCCAAGACCAAAGAGCTGTCAAAGGACACCAGAAACAAAATTGTAGACCTGCACCAGGCTGGGAAGACAATCTGCAATAGGTAAGCAGCTTGGTTTGAAGAAATCAACTGTGGGAGCAATTATTAGGAAATGGAAGACATACAAGACCACTGATAATCTCCCTCGATCTGGGGCTCCATGCAAGATCTCACCCGTGGGGTCAAAATGATCACAAGAACGGTGAGCAAAATCCCAGAACCACACAGGGGGACCTAGTGAATGACCTGCAGAGAGCTGGGACCCAAGTAACAAAGCCTACCATCAGTAACACACTACGCCGCCAGGGACTCAAATCCTGCAGTGCCAGACGTGTCCCCCTGCTTAAGCCAGTACATGTCCAGGCCCGTCTGAAGTTTGCTAGAGAGCATTTGGATGACCCAGAAGAAGATTGGGAGAATGTCATATGGTCAGATGAAACCAAAATATAACTTTTTGGTAAAAACTCAACTCTTCGTGTTTGGAGGACAAAGAATGCTGAGTTGCATCTTTTTTTTTTTTTTTTTTTTACCTTTATTTTACTAGGCAAGTCAGTTAAGAACAAATTCTTATTTTCAATGACGGCCTAGGAACTGCCTGTTCAGGGGCAGAACGACAGATTTTGTACCTTGTCAGCTCGGGGATTTGAACTTGCAACCTTTCGGTTACTAGTCCAATGCTCTAACCACTAGGCTACCCTGCCGCCCCCTCTAAAGAACACCATACCTACTGACCATACCTACATCATGCTTGGGGCTGCTACCCTGCCGCCCCCTCTAAAGAACACCATACCTACTGACCATACCTACATCATGCTTGGGGCTGTTTTTCTGCAAAGGGACCAGGACTACTGATCCGGGTAAAGGAAAGAATGAATGGGTCCATGTATCGTGAGATTTTGAGTGAAAACCTCCTTCCATCAGCAAGGGCATTGAAGATGAAACGTGGCTGGGTCTTTCAGCATGACAATGATCCCAAACACACCGCCCGGGCAATGAAGGAGTGGCTTCGTAAGAAGCATTTCAAGGTCCTGGAGTGGCCTAGCCAGTCTCCAGATCTCAACCCCATAGAAAATCTTTGGAGGGAGTTGAAAGTCTGTGTTGCCCAGCAACAGCCCCAAAACATCACTGCTCTAGAGGAGATCTGCATGGAGGAATGGGCCAAAATACCAGCAAGTGTGTGAAAACCTTGTGAAGACTTACAGAAAACGTTTGACCTCTGTCATTGCCAGCAAAGGGTATATAACAAAGTATTGAGATAAACTTTTGTTATTGACCAAATACTTATTTTCCACCATAATTTGCAAATAAATTCATTAAAAATTCTACTGTGATTTTCTGGATTTTTTTCTCTCATTTTGTCTGTCGTAGTTGAAGTGTACCTATGATGAAAATTACAGGCCTCTCTCATATTTTTAAGTGGGAGAACTTGCACAATTGGTGGCTGACTAAATACTTTTTTGTTTGTATGTTTTATGTGACATCGATAGTAAAATGTTCTGATTGTACACAGGAATATTCTTGCAACGTCCTATGAAACATCCAGAATTCACCAATAAATTGGTCCACATGCAAAATGAAAGGCATGGGAACCGTAAATTACTTGGTAATAGGAAATACATTTATTTCCATGATAGAAATAAAAAGCCATTTTGGACGGACTATTTTCAAATACATGCAACTTAAAAGTTTAATATCACAAAATGTTGATTTGAAATCTTTTGGACATCAGAACAATCTTGAGGCAATCCTACTTAAGTCAGAAAAGGAGATTCATACGACAGGTAAGAGATAATGAAAACCTTGCAGAGAGCCGATCCAACTGACAATCTGTTAGAAAAAAAAAACTTTTTGAACAAACACTTAAAAATAAACTGATATTGGCACAAGATGGAGGGAATGTTGGAACATAAGTAACACAATTTCAGTTAACGAAAAGGTAGGCTTAATCAATGGAGAGAAACATAATGGTGGAGTTTGAGGCCATGTGGCGGAGAGTGATGCGGGCGCTGGAGATGGGGGTGTGAGCAGGTGGGTCTGGGTAGGTGTGATGTCATTGATGTTTGTGTGCATTTGTATGCTGCCCTATGTGTGTGTGTGTGTGTGTGTGTGTGTGTTTTGTATTGTTAGATTTAAAAAAGAAAAAAAGAAACGTGTCTAGAACATTCATATCTTATACTCTGAGAACATGGAAACCATGTTCTGTGTATGTTTGTTGTGGCGTTGATGGAATATTCTACTAACCCACAGAAATGGACACAGTAATGTTCTTGCAACGTCTCATAAAACTTGTCTAGAACATTAATATCTTATATTCTGAGAACATGGCAAACATACGTTTTGGTGTGATATTGATTGAAATTCTCAGAGAAAAATACACAAATGTAAGTCTGTTCTCAAACACATGCAAACATGCACATGCTCCTTAGTTAATCTGTTTTCAGTTTTCCATATGCAAAGTTCTGACATGTTTGATAGTGTTTACTCAGAGAGACCAGGTAGCAGTACAGTGTGGCAAGAGACAAGGCTGGGCAGGGGTTCTGTAGAGCAGTGGTTCCCAAACTTTTGAATAGTCCCATACCCCTTCAAACATTCAACTTCCAGCTGCATACCCCCTCTAGCACTAGAGTCAGCGCACTCTCAAATGTTGTTTTTTGCCATCATTGTAAGCCTGCCACACACTATACGATACATTTCTTAAACATAAGAATGAGTGTGAGTTTGTCACAACCTGGCTCGGGGGAAGTGACAAAGAGCTCATATAGGACCAGGGCACAAATAGTAATATAATAATCAATAATTTTGCTCTTTATTTAGCCATCTTACATATAAATAATTGTGAATAACTCACTACAGGTTAATGATGCTTGAAAGGATGCACAGAACTCTGTAATGTTTGGTTGTACTGGCGAGAGTCTCAGTTTCAAATCATTTTCCACACACAGTCTTTGCCTGTATTTAGTTCATGCTAGTAAGGGCTGAGAATCCACTCTCACATAGGTACGTGGTTGCAAAGGGCATCAGTGTCTTAACAACACGATTTGTCAAGGCAAAAATACTGTGAGCGCAGCCCTATCCAGAAATCTGGCAGTGGCTTCTGATCAAAACCTCTCTAGGGTATGTGGGACGCTAGCGTCCCACCTGGCCAACATCCAGTGAGATTGCAGAGCGCCAAATTCAAATACAGAAATACTAATTATAAAAATTCAGAAAATATACAACTATTTTACATAATCTTTAAACCTAACTTCTTGTGAATCCAACCATGGTGTCAGATTTCAAAAATGCTTTACGGCAAAAGCATACCTTACAATTATTTGAGAACATAGCCCAGCAGACAAATCATTACAAATAGTAACCAGCCAAGTAGAAGAGTTACACAAGTCAGAAATAGAGATAAAATGAATCACTTACCTTTGATGATCTTCATATATTTGCACTCAGAAGACATTCATTTATTCAATAAATGTTCCTTTTGTTTGATAAAGTCTCTCTTTATATCCAAAAACCTCAGTTTTGTTTGCACGTTTTCTTCCGTAATCCACAGGCTCAAACGCAGTCACAACAGGCCGACAAAAAAATCCAAATTGTATCCGTAAAGTTCATAGAAACATGTCAAACAATGTTTATATTCAATCCTCAGGTTGTTTTTAGCCTAAATAATCGATAATATTTCAACCGGACAATAACGTCGTCAATATAAAAGCTAAACAAGAAAGGCACTCTCTCGGTCGCGCGCATGAAAAAGCTTGGACACGGCAGTGTCCACTCATTCAGACTGCTCTTACTCCCTCATTTTTCAGAATACAAGCCTAAAACAATTTCTAAAGACTGTTGACATCTAGTGGAAGGCATAGGCACTGCAATTGGAGTCCTAAGTCAATGGATACTGTAATGGCATTGAATAGAAAACTCCAACAAAAAAAGTCCTACTTCCTGAATCGAGTTCTCAAGTTTTCGCCTGCCAAATCAGTTCTGTTATACTCACAGACATTATTTAACAGTTTTGGAAACTTTAGAGTGTTTTCTATCCAATCTACAAATTATATGCATATCCTATCTTCTGGGCCTGAGTAGAAGGCAGTTTAATTTGGGCATGCTTTTCATCCAAAATTCCAAATGCTGCCCCCTACCCTCGAGAAGTTAAATTCAGTTTTCACAGAACCGCTTGTTGCAATTTTAATGAGGCTCTCTTGTTCAGATATTGATGACTTGACTGGAGGCAGGGCATGAAAGGGTTAACGAATCCAGTTGTTTGTGTCGTCCGTTTCGGGGGAGTACCAATTTCAAGTAATTGCGCACCCAGCTCACTCAGGTTCTTTGCTATATCATTTGACATTGTTCCGTAAGCTGGAGATCTTTTGGGGCTTCAGGTAGCCTAGTGGTTAGAGCGTTGGGCTGACAGGTTGCTGGATCGAATCCCAGAGCTGACAAGGTAAAAAGCTGTTGTTCTGCCACTGAACAACCCACTGTTCCCTGGTAGGCTGTCATTGTAAATAAGAATTTGTTCCTAACTGACTTGCCTAATTAAATAAAAAATTGCCCACAAAAAAATCATACAATGATGGAAAAAAGACCTGTGTGTTGTCCTTGTTAATGCAGACAGAGAAGAGCTCCAACTTCTTAATCATACCCTCAATTATGTCCCGCTCATTGAATACAGTTGCGGAGAATCCCAGTAATCGTAGATTCAGGCGTGTGAGAAACTCGTAAATGCAGTACTAGCTGGTAAACGCAGTACTAGCAGTAGAGCTGGCATGTCTCTTTTAACCATTTATCAATTTTAGCGCAAACAGAATGAGCAGCAGCTACGTTTGGCTACACACGGACCGTTAGTGGCATTCCTGTGAGATAGTAATGGTTCATGTGATTGGATGTTAATTATTTGACTAGGCTACCTGTATTTGACATTGTGTTGTTATTTTCGCTGAACACTAGATGGTTTAATTACATTTTTGGCAGTGAAACGAGGCTACTCTGTAAATGTATAGCCTCGTTGGAAAATATAAATGGACTTTGAAAATGCTAATCACATTTTTATTTGGTGTACCCCTGACGGCATTAAGCGCACCTCAGTTTGGGAATAGCAGCTGTAGAGGATTGTCTCCTCAGGGAAGTAGCGGAGGTGTCACACATTGGAACCTAGACCTATAGCTTCATATACTAACTGTACAGCTGTTATGTTTGTAATTAGCATTCGCAATATCCAATATTGTAATCACTGCTTAAATTGCTAAAGATCTTATTTAATCAATCTCTAAAATGATACATGCAATTAGGGGGTTGCCATAAAGCATACTTGTTATCACCCTGCCATAAACACAGACCGAGCCTAGCTTATCTATTGATACCATCACTGCCATGTTTCTCAAGAGTTAAACAAAAAATAACCTGGAATTATTTTATATGATCTGGGGAAACGGTTAAATGTAACATATGAAAGATGGTGAGAAATGGAAGTTGGAGGAGCTTAGAGGTAAGTCAGTTGGGGAAAAGGACCCTGTGGGGGAAAAAAAACAGGTCTAGCTATGTGCTTTGAAAAGAGACCAGAAAAATGTCAGAGCTCAGCATACAGTAAGACAGAAGAAAAGAACAAAGAGAAGTGTGAGAAAAAGAGCCTATCTGTGTGTGCGACATATGTGCAATCAAATTTTATTGGTCACATACAGTACATATGGTTAGCAGATGTTGTTGCGAGTGTAACGAAATTCTTATGCTTCTAGATCCGACAGTGCAGCAGTATATAACAGGCAATATCTAACAATTCCACAACAAAACCTAATACACACAATCTAGTAAAGGAATAATAATATTTAAGTATAAAATATATGGATGAGCAGTGACAGATCGGCTAAGATGCAATAGATAGTGAATGATACAGTATACATTATATACTGTACATATGAGATGAGTAATGCGAGATATGTAAACATTCTTAAAGTGGCATTATTAAAGTGACCAGTGTTCCATTTATTAAAGTGGCCAGTGATATAAAGTCTGTAGGTAGGCAGCCGCCTCTCTGTGCTAGTGGTGGCTGTTTAACAATCAGATGGCCTTGAGATGGCCGTTTTTCAGTCTCTCGGTTCCAGCTTTGATGCATCTGTACTGACCTCGCCTTCTGGATGGGAGCGGGGTGAACAGGCAGTGGCTTGGGTGGTTATTGTCCTTGATGATCTTTTTTGCCTTACTGTGACATCGGGTGTTGTAGGTGTCCTGGAGGGTAGTTTGCCACTGGTGATGCGTTGTGCAGACCCCACCATCCTCTGGAGAGCCTTGCGATTGTGTGTGGTGCAGTTGCCGTAACAGGCGGTGATACAGCCCGGCAGGATGTTTTGTTTTGAACACTGCAAGAGACAGTTGTAATTTACCCTTTAGTCAGCAGCCCTGTTTGTACACACACACACACAAAACTCTGTGATATCAGCAGCGGGGGAGGGGCTTGCCTTATATGGCTTTATTTGCACAATGCCTAACTTCCTCAGAATCTGCCATTGCTGTGCTGAGAGCGAGTGAGGGAGGGAGAGAGGCAGAGAGAGCTGCTAGGAAAGAGGTAGTAGCAGCACAGTGAAAGAGGTCTTGAGCAGCTTGAATAAATATTTGTGAAGGGCTAGCTACTGGAGGACACTGCCCATGGCTCAGTCTGCTAACGGTGTGGACCAGGATCTGGCCAGCAAGAGGCTCCACACGAGGTAGGACCCGAGTTGTAGGGGGGGGGGGGGGGGGGGGGGGGTTGGTGTGGTGTGGGACGCCTGGACGGTTGACAGACCCTGTTAGTGGGGAGGAGGAGAGTGGAAAGACGGGGAGAGATGAGGGAGCAGCAGGGCTGAGAGACAAGGGCTGCCGGCTCTCTGCCTGGCTGCCTGAGGAGGGCAAGACAGGGGAGCTAGCCTAGCCACAGCTCCCTGGAAGTAGGCTCCAGCCAAAGCCTCATTCCTGGCCTTGGTCCTGGATAGCTTAGCCTTTCCTCTCCCCGACTTTGATCTTGATGTTGCTCTGTGGGATCTTAAGTGAATGAGCAGACTGGAAGGGGCCATGAAGAACGTGGGATTCTGAGTGGAGTGTCTCAGCTGAGATTGGGCTCAATATTTGACACACACACGAACAAGCAGAGCACACAGCTGCTCAGTTAAGTCAGTATCTGTGGTAGGTGGATTTGTATATGCAACAGTCTGTCTAGGGGTGTATGAATCTTCCCGTGTCTTTGCACAGCCATGCCTTTCTCTGTCTCCTCTGTCTGTTCCCTTCCTGTGCTCTACTACTGACTGCACTATATCAAATGGTTTCACACTGCTTTAAGGTTAAACATTATGGACAGTTTAATTATAGACTGTATAGAAAGTATGAAAATAATGGTGTGTCAGTTTTATTCTAGATTTAAATGTCCTAAACTAGTAAGGGATACACAAAGTGTGTGTGGATTGTCTGAATCAGCAGTAAGACCATGTTGGATTCATTAGCTTTAAAAAAAATAAAAAAATGTCTGCTGGCAATGTTAATGACTGTTGTGAATGAACATTCACAGGGCCTGCGAGGTCATCACGCTACCCTCTCTCTCAAACACACATACACAGGTTAACCCTGTGTTTTTCGGTCACTTTATTTATATATACTTTATTTTATCCGTGTTTTCCATCTGCAGATGGTCATGCAGTACTATCTGTTGATAAGCAACTGCTTACTAAGGTTAGGTTTGGAATAAGGGTTAGGGTTTAGATGAGGGTTAGGGCTAGTAGATAGTTTGTAGACCGTCTACAGATGGACTTTCCAAATATGTTACACACACACCACAACAGAAAAATGGGTATGTAAATATGCACAACATGTGTTTAGGTTTGTTCCATTTGAATTCAGTTTTTAACTGCAACTCTTTTTGATTTGAACAAAACCTTCTACATATTTGCCCAACCATTCAGGAGACGGAGGTGCTCAAAGTTCACCCATTTTGCATTCACCACCCTACCATGAGACATCGGTCTTCATCACTGGAGAAAATAAACCATTGTTTGATATAATCATTTAAAAGCCATTGTATAATTTCTTGAACAAAAAAAATGTGTCATCATTTTACCTTTGCCGTAAATGATCTAAACACATGTAAACTCCGTTTTTTTCATGTTTGCATATGTTGTGGTTCAGACCCTATTTTACATCATCTCAGCTCTTTGTGTTGTGCCCGTCTTTGGTTGAGACACAGCATGCTCTTGAATACAGGGTGGGTGTCATGTTTTCGCTGATAAATATACTCAAATGGGAATAAAATTGACATTTCAACTTAAATGGTAGCACAAAGATGGTTGGAGGTCCACACATCAGATAATACTGACTTGAAATAGAATATCAGTTGTTTTAAATTATACTGTCAATCTTCCATATGACTCCTATTGAAATATAGATACATGGGAATGTCTATTCTAAGTTGACATTTGAGGACATTAAAAGGTAAAAAAATGACATTGGTATTTAACTTATTTTTAGAGGAAATATTAAATAATGCGACTATCCTGTTTATAAACTTTCAAATGACTCAACCGTTTATCTTTTCCAGTGATGAAGACATGGATGTCTCATGTTAGGGTGTGCGAAATAAGCTTTGAGCACACCTACCGTATCTCCTAAACATTTTGGCATTCAGGTTCATAAAGTAACTTGCTGACCACTTCTTCAATGGGCTAATACAGTATGTTTGGAAAGTTTGGTTCAAATCAAAAGGGTTGTGGTCAAAAAATGATTGAAATGAAAGGGAACAACCCTATATGGTACTCTGTGTGTGTGTGTGTGTGTGCGTCCACGTGTGTGTTTGTGTCGTGAGTAAAGGGGAAAAAAACACAGATTAGTCAACAGCAGGGCATTGTCTGGGGCAATTTTTTAATCACAAGCTAAATAAAGTCTCTTTCATCTGTCTGTGTTTGATACACAACAATCCATTCATGGCTTTGTGGGCAGTGCAGACAACAATGCTGGAGTATGGAGAGGTTCAGCTCTGAAGAGGTGCTTCAGACCCTCTCTGTTTCCTAACCCAGTAGATGACTATCCATTAGTCCCAGAGCTAATGTCGGTGTTCCTGTACTGAGCTGAAAGTGTCTGGAACTCCATCTGTCCGTGACCAATAGGTTTTCCTCTGTCAAAATAGTCAATGACAAGTTATTCCATGATCTATTGCATTCAATTGATGTAGCTAGACTATAAGAGCAATAAAGAAAAGGATTCAGTAAACCTCTATGACATTGTAATATGAAGGCCTCATCATGACCTGAAGTTGCACACCCTGTTTGTGGTTGTGTGTTCATGCTTCTTGGAGAGATGAACACAGTGTATCAGGAATAACCTGCTCACATGCATACTGAGATCTTTTGAGGTCCTTAAAATGGCATAAACCAAACCTTTCTCCTCAAGCAAAGTGCGCCATCGCTGTTAAATCAGTCTATTTTAAGAGACATTGAATGTGGTATTAATATACATTTTTTTGGTTACATTCCTTCAAACTTTCTCCCAATTCCACAGACAGTAAAATATGTTGACACCATCTATTATAGTGTGAGTGTCTAGGAGAAAGAGAAAGATAGAGAAGGAAAACAGAGAGGAGAGAAGGAGGGGAAGACAGGGATCAGCCAAAACTGAAAGGGACACTTACTGAGGAGAAAAAACATTCCTGGAGAGTTTCTTTGGTTTCCCCTGACAACCAGCCTTGCCTCGCTGTAATTATGGTCGGATTAGTACTCTGAGCACAGCGCTCCTGAGCCAAACAAGGACGCAGCCAAGAGAACAGTATCATAGCACCCAGAATCATAGTACCCAGAATCATATACACATTCAGCCAAGCATCACGACACATACTTTGGCCTTGCCAAATGTAACAGGACAGATCTGAACTGTGTCACCTTGACACTCATGCCCACAATCGGATTTGATTAACGTGGGTGGTTATAGAGCTATTTAAACTGAAACTGAAGGCAAACAACTGTCTTCAGGTCTCAGACCGAGCCCCGATCAATATAGTAGTAACCTTTATCAGAACCAGAGGAAACTCACCAAAGTCCAATAATTGCTGGGCTTGTCATTATGGTGGATGGGAGAAACTGGAGAATTGGAAAGCTTGGTCAGAAAGCCACAAGTCTGTGGTACAGATCTATATGTTTATCGAATAAAACGAGACGCATTACTATTACATTGACATTGATATCAGTTTGTGCCAAATATCAAGGCAGAGAATGTTAGTCTGATTTTATTAGTGGTGTATTTCCTGGTATAAATTACATATTAGCTTTGAAATCAGAGATCTTGGTGGATGGGCATTCCACCACAAGTCATCAAATGTTTTACCATTTGGGACTGATCTCTCACTTTTTCACCCTAAACTGAGTACAGACTCATTTGCAGAGTTGGGGAGTAACAGATTACATAGTATATTGTAATCAGGTTACAGATATTTTTGAAAAAGTAGATTATTATTTATTGGATTACTTTTCAATTCAGAAAGGATGTTTCAAAAAAAATATTTACAAATTATTGTTCTCTCAATAACATTCAATTCAGCATTGAAGTTTAGTTTGTTCCACCTGAGCGAGTCTGATCACAAGTCAGAGACCACTGATGACACATTAAATACATTTGATGGATCACTTGTCTTCTAATGCCTCTAAGGGGAAAGTAATCAAAGTAACTGAAAGTAATCAGATTACTATAATGAATGTGTGTAATCCAAAAGTTATGTTACTGATTCAGGGCCGGCGTTATGGGCAGGCTTTAGGGGGCCTGGTCCACCCTACCATACCTCCTTGCCTGTCCAAATAAAATATGATTTAATTATTTGACCGAGATGGCTCCGTGACAAAGACGCATCAATCTCAGGTAAAGCTTCCGAGCGAGCAAAACAGCGCCCCTATGTCTCAGTATGTGTAACCCATGTACAGTATCTGATGCTGTCTGAACAAAAACAGTATGACATGTCATACTCTTTTTGGCCAGACGGCATCAGATATATGGGCTATATGTAGAGGGGTACTGTTTCGCTTGAGTATAATTTAAATTGTTGGGACAAAAAGAAGTGGAGGGGTGTGTTGTGAAGAAATAGGCCATCGCTCACCAGAATGCATACGCTCAGCTCTCCTGTCTCTCGCCAGTTCTTGCGCATTCATCGTGTGAATTGTTTGCCCTTTAATTTTTTGTTTTGGGGGGGGGGGGCTTGACCAATACGTGGGGGTGCTAAGAAAATAGTTGATTTTCATGACTTCAGAGTTAAGGAAGTTTTCATTTTTCAATAAAAGCAGATATGGCGCACAGCACATTCAATATAAATGTAGTTTAATTGAATTTGGCCAAAGAATATTCAACAAAATAGCTATAAGCCTAACACAAGTGACCACAAGGCAATGACAAAACATTTCTTTCACGTGCAAAGGTCTTTCAGCAATAACTTTCTTACATTTTTTGAAGTTAATTTCACCTTTATTTAACCAGGTAGGCCAGTTGAGAACAACTTCTCATTTACAACTGCGACATGGCCAAGATAAAGCAAAGCAGTGCGACACAAACACAGTTACACATGGAATAACCAACCATAGAGTCAATATCACAATAGAAAAAGTCTTATATACAGTGTGCTAATGAGGTAAGATAAGGGAGGTAAGGCAATACATAGGCCATAGTGGCAAAATAATTACAATTTAGCAATTAAAACACTGGAGTGATAGATGTGCAGAAAATTAATATGCAAGTAGAGATACTGGGGTGCAAAGTAGCAAAATAAATAAATAACAGTATGGGGATGAGGTAGTTGGATGGGCTATGTACAGGTGCAGTGGTCTGTGAGCTGTTCTGACAGCTGATGCTTAAGGTTAGTAAGGGAGATTTTAGTCTCCAGCTTCAGTGATTTTTGCAATTCGTTCCAGTCATTGGCAGCAGAGAACTGGAAGGAAAGGCGGCCAAAGGAAGAATTGGCTTTGGGGGTGACCAGTGAAATATACCTGCTGGAGCGCGTGCTACGGGTGGGTGCATCATGAATGGTTGTGTTCATGCCACATTAAAAGGTAATACATTTTTACAGTTAAATTACATGTCTTCAATATAAAACCCATTTTAAAAAATGTGTGCAGGTGCACATGGAAAAAATAAAACTTTAAAAAATCAAATGCCCTTCAATCTGATTTGTTCTGGTGCCGGCCCTGTATTGATTACAATTTGACAGGTAACTAGTAACTGTAATGGATTACATTTAGAAAGTAACCTACCCAACCATGCTAATGTCTTCACTCAGTCAAATTCAACCAAAACCTTTTCTTCTCTCAGACAGAAACATTTAAGTTCACCCATTCGTCTGATAAGTGTGACCGACCAATGACACAGCCACCTCTGATGAACTCCCAAAACTCACTTCCTGTAAACTGACCAACGATGACGTGTAACCCGGGGGCTGCCATGATGAGTGTTGAGCTAGCATGCCGTCTCCCTCAGACCACAGGTGGGTTATTATGGGATGCTGGTCTCCAAACAGACCAAGTTGAACAGTAATCAGAGGAGAGCATGGCAGACTTTACCACACAGACACATTCTTAGAACAGCCACAGGGAAAATACAGTATGGGAGCCAGGTCTAAAAACCCTCCAATACATGACAATAATGTAAGATTTATGTCAGTGCATTTATCTTGTTTTTTTTTACTACCTTCTTCTGTCTGCCGGGTCAATGTTACTCACACATCTTCAGTTAGAACTTTGTCTGTCACTTGTTCAACTCAACTGTCCCCAATGACCCTCTTGCCTCCTTTCCAAGGGAAAGGTCATGTAAAAATAACCCTTATTACGCAATCAGAACAACGACATCTTCCATTTTGTATTGGCACTATAATGCTTGACTACTGCTGGGGTCTTGAGTTCAGGCCACACAGATGAAGCTTGTGCCCGTTTTTAATTGGAAATACATACTTTCCCAATATAACTTCCCTTCAGAGAAGAGAAAGCGCACTCTACGTATGTCTTTAAAAGTTCACAGCCAACATCTGGGAGCTTTATGCAAGAAACATGATCCAAGTATCCATATCGTTTCTGGGAAAGAGGAAATTGTTTGACCCTCGTTTGAATTTATAACTGTACTTTTAAGACTAAACAAAGTATCTGTGGTCACACACACCACATTTTTATGCGACTACTTTGTGGCTCAGCGGCATGAGGGTGTTTTATGACATGCTGTGTAATTATTGTTTGTCTAGAAGGATTCCACATTCAGTGGTGTAAGCTTATTAAAGACCTCGCCCTCTCGCTCATTGTAATTTCCTCATTGTCCTCAACTATAAAGTAATTAATGAAAACATCCAAGGTAAAAAGAAAACATCAAGAAGCATTTCAAATAATAGCTTCAATAACAAATATCCATTTTCCAGACTAAACCATAATTCCACTCCACATTTTTGCACACAGATTCCCAAATCTTCAATAAAACCACCACAGCCTTTTCTACTGGGATATTATGGAGACTTAGTGTTACTATGCAAAGACCAACTGTCACGGAAGGAAAATGTATTATTCCTTTTAGAGTACTATCCATCTTTGGCCCAGAGTAACCATGGCTCCCTTTTTGATTCCACTCTTTAGAGGTTTATCCTGGCTTCAAATCGGGCCGCGTCCAGTAGCCAAACTTTGTGGAACGTTGCAGATAGAAATGCATGAATAGAGCCGACGGGATTCCTTATTCTACATGTCAGAGAGGCATATTTGTGATACATAGCATATTTCTCTGAATTTAACATAACGTTACGTCCTGCTGAATGTGCCCCTGGCTCCTTCAGTAACCTCACAGTCTGAATGATAATTCGGATATCATATGCTTGGGTAAATATTCAAATAAACATTGCCTGTGTTAAATTAGCATATTTGTATTAGCTCCCGCTGAACACTCCTAACTCACTGATGATTTGTTTTTCCCCCTCAATTAATTAAGTACAGGCCACACAGCAAAGCGCAAACAACGATATAACTACCAATTTAGGGTTTAAACCCCCCTAAGGTCGATGTCCGCGCCCCTGTGGAAATTATATTAGCATAATATAAATAAAATCCCTATAAAAATATGTCCGTTTAAGCTACAGGTATACAGTTTATTTTGCATTGGTTGTGTCTCAATCCACCGCATCCGCCTGTCGCACTTCCACATCTGCGGTGAAATGTGACAGAGCTAGACCAGTGTTCGTCTGACAATGAGACGTCCTGAAAAATAAATAAATAAATAAAATAAATAAATTCGCTCCTCACGAAATCGTCTGTAGTGTCCGGAGGGTTTGGCCTACAAACTATTATGACCTCTCGATTGAAAGATGAGACCAGTGGTGGGAAAGTACAGAATTGTCATACTTTAGTAAAAGTAAAGATCCATTAATAGAACATTACTCAAGTAAAAAAGTTACTCACCCAGTAAAATACTACTTGAGTAAAAGTCTAAAAGTATTTGGCTTTAAATATACTTATGTATCAAAGTAAAAATAATTGTATGTTCCTTATATTAAGGAAACTAGACAGCACAATTTTATTTTATTTATTTACGGATAGCCAGGGGCACACTCCAACACTCAGACATAATTTACAAACAAGGCATGTCTTTAGTGAGTCTGCCAGATCAAAGTCAGTAGGGATGACCAGGGATGTTCTTTTGATAAGTGTGTGAATTGGATCGTTTTCCTGTCCTGCTAAGCATTCGAAATTTAACGAATACTTTTGGGTGTCAGAGGAAATGTATGGAGTAAAAAGTACAGTAATGTAGGGGAGTAAAAGTAAAAGTTCTCAAATATAAATAGTAAAGAACAGATAACCCATAAAAACAACTTAAGTAGAACTATAAAGTATTTTTACTTAAGTACTTTATGCCACTGGATGGGACTCTCACGATGATGTTCTCCGTTTTGCTCTATAACCCATACAAACATCTTGGGACTCGTCTGAAGTCGGTACAGCCGATCTGCCAACTTCTGTCTGTAGCATTCGAACAGTTTGGGATACACAATAATATGGGCTACACACCCCTCTGTGCAAAGGTGAGACTCACGAGCACGTACACGTCAATTGTTTTGCTCTAGGATGCCCACAGGCCTCACACAATATCTGAAGGTCGCATGGTACCAGTTCAAAAATTAATGGAAGTACTGTATACACTGCATGGGGAAAGTATTCAGATGCCTTGACCTTTCCCACATTTTGTTGTGTTACAGCCTTATTCTAAAATGTATTACATCTTTATTTCCCCCTCATCAATTTACACACAATACCCAATAATGACAGAGCAAAAACTGTTTTTTTAGAAATTTCTGCGCTCTGACAGAGCTCTAGAGTTCCTCTGTGGAGATGGGAGAACCTTCCATAAGGACAACCATCTCGATGGAGTGCTGCAGAGTGACAATGGTAGAGTGACAATGCAGGAGGGGCTTCAGGACAAGTCTCCTTGAGTGGCCCAGCCAGAGCCCGGTCTTGAACCCAATAGAACATCTCGAGAGACCTGAAAATAGCTGTGAAGCAACGCTCCCCATCCAACCGGACAGAGCATGAGATCATCTGCAGAGAAGAATGTGACTAACTCCCCAATACAGGTGTGCCAAACTTGTAGCGTCATACCAAAGAAAACTTGAGGCTGTAATCACTGCCAAAAGGTGCTACAACAAAGTACTGAGTAAAGGGTCTGAAAACTTATGTAAAATGTGATTTCAATTAATAAATGAGTTAAAACGTTTTTTTTCTTTTTTTCTTATGTCATTATGGTTTGTGTATAGACTGAGAGGGGAAAACAATTTAATCAATTTTAGAAAAAGGCTGTAACGTAAAAAAAAAAATGGAAAAAGTCGAGGGGTCTGAATACTTTCCGAAGGCAGTTGAAGTCAGAAGTTTACATACTTAGGTTGGAGTCATTAAAAAAAAAACTCATTTTCAACCACTCCACAAACTTTTCTTAACAAACTATAGTTTTGGCAAGTCGGTTAGGACATGTCAAGCTGTAGAACCTTCTGATAGGCTAATTGACATCATTTGAGTCAATTGGAAGTGTACCTGTGGATGTATTTCAAGGCCTACCTTCAAACTCAGTGCCTCTTTGCTTGACATCATGGGGAAATCAAAAGAAATCAGCCAAATTATAGAACTCCACAAGTCTGGTTCATCCTTGGGAGCAATTTCCAAAGGCCTGAAGGAACCACGTTCATCTGTACAAACAATAATATGCAAGTATGAACACCATGGGAACACGCAGCCGTCATACCGCTCAGGTAGGAGAGGCATTCTCTCTCCTAGAAATGAAAGTACTTTGATGCGAAAAGTGCAAATCAATCCCAGAACAACAGCAAATGACCTTGTGAAGATGCTGGAGGAAACAGGTACAAAAGTATCTATATCCACAGTAAAACGAGTCCTATAATCGACATAACCTGAAAGGCCACTCAGCAAGGAAGAAGCCACTGCTCCAAAACCGCCATAAAAAAGCCAGACTACGGTTTGCGCTGCACATGGGGACAAAGATTGTATTTTTTGGAGAAATGTCCTCTGGTCTGATGAAACACATATAGAACTGTTTGGCTATAATGACCATTGTTATGCTTGGAGGAAAAGAAGGGATGCTTGCAAGCTGAAGAACACCATCCCAACCGTGAAGCATGGGGGTGGCAGCATCATGTTGTGGGGGTGCTTTGCTGCAGGAGGGACTGGTGCACTTCACAAGATAGATGGATCCATGAGGGAGGAAAATTATGTGGATATATTGAAGCAACATCTCAAGACATCAGTCAGGAAGTTAAAGCTTGGTCACAAATGGGTTATCCAAATGGACAATGACCCCAAGCATGCTTCCAAAGTTGTGGCAAAATGTCTTAAGGACAACAAAGTCAAGGTATTGGAGGGGCCATTACAAAGCCTTGACCTCAATCCTATAGAAAATTTGTGGGCAGAACTGAAAAAGCGTGTGCGAGCAAGGAGACCTGACTCAGTTACATCACCTCTGTCAGGAGGAATGGGCCACAATTCACCCAACTTATTGTAGGAAGCTTGTGGAAGGCTACCCAAAACATTTGAACCCAAGTTAAACAATTTCAAGGCAATGCTACCAAATACTAATTGAATGTATGCGTGTAAATTTCTGACCCACTGGGAATGAGATGAAATGTTGTGCACGTGAGTGAGGACCCAAAAGCGGTTTAACAAAAACAGAGTCCTTTAATGTCAAAACACAGGGAAGACATAGATCCTCTTCAGATGTATATAATGGCAAAATAGACAACCCGCAGAGAGGGCGATAAATGAATCATAAAGTCCTTCTGATATTTACAGAAGAGTCCCCCTTCTAGCAGCAGAGGAGAATAGCTGGGTAGAGTCCCCTTCTTAGCAGCAGAGGAGAATAGCTGGGTTAGCGTCGACAGACTGCTGGTCTCTCTGGGTAGGCGCGGGTCGTAGAGGACAGAGGTGCCTGATCACACGTAGCATCAGATGAACAGACAGATTCCGACAGGACGGGACAAGGGTGAAGCAAACGAGACGATAGTTTGGTTCTGGCATGAGAAACTCAAACGAGAATCTGACAAAGACAGAAGCAGGAACAGAGAGAGAAATAGAGACCTAATCAGAGGGAAAAAAGGAACAGGTGGGAAAAGGGTGAACGAGGTAGTTTAGAGAAGATGAGGAACAGCTGGGAGAAGGAGAGGAAGAGAAGGTAACCTAATACGACCAGCAGAGGGAGACGAAGTGAAGAGAAAGAACAGGAACAAGACATAATATGACAATACATGACATGAAAGAAATAAAAGCTGAAATAAATCATTCTCTACTATTATTCAGACATTTCACATTACTAAAATAAAGTGGTGACCTAAGACAGGGAATTTTTACTAGAATTAAATGTCAGGAATTGTGAAAAACTGAGTTTAAATGTATTTGGCTAAGGTTTATGTAAAATTCCGACTTCAACTGTACATACGAAATATCACGTCACACATTTGCATATATATGTACATTAACACCTCCCCCATAGATATTCCTGTATTTTCTATAGATGTTATATCCGTGTATTCCTACTGCTGTATCATCAAATGTACTGTATAAGTGAGTATCAGAAATGGCTAATCTATTCATTTGATCTAAGATTAGCAAATTACTCATCTCATCAATTTTGTTTCTGAGGCTACATATAATTTATATGAGCTAACTTCAACTCTTTCCTGGGTAGCTTATTGAAAACTTAATTCATAATGTTAGTTTGTTTCTCAACAGTAATATTTCTAATTCTGATAATAACAATGAAGGAATTAATGGATTTTTGAGCAGATTATGTTCAGCAGTTGCCTTATCTGGTTTGGCCCGGCTGCAGCAGGCACTGCAGATATCAATCTAATGCAAAGGTTTAGTAAATCTGTCCCTCCGGGGGCTAAAGGATCCATCTAAGCCAAAAACCTCTTAGCCTTCTTACCCTACACTAGTCCAACCCAGTAACCATTGGAAACTGTCTCAAAGACCAACAGCCAATGTGTCCTATTTTCCCTTCCTGAGGCCCGTGCTTCGCTCAAATGAGAACTGATGATATAAAACTCAGGCTCTTTAATCTATACATCAAAAGCACCCTGATTCAAGAAATAGACCAGCCAAAAATATAATGCCAAATATTCCATATTTAATGGAATCAAAATCAATTGTGTACTCACTGCAATTTGTCTTCGATTTGTAAACCTGCGTATTTGTATCGCTCACTCGTTTAATTTCTCTCTTCCTTCCTTTCTCTCTATTTTCTCTCTCGCTCTCTCTCACACCGGGGCACCAGTCCTGCTGAGAGACGCTTGTGTCACACTGTCGTCACCAGCAGTCACCCAGGATCCTCGCTCCAAGATACTTCCCCTTCTCTCAGCTTGGCTCAGCGGGATCGACTACAGTACTCAGTGCTGGTTGAGAGAAGGACCACGCAATACTACTTAGGGAGGACAACACTATACAGTCATTTACCGACTCACCTGTTAACCTGCCTCATAGTGCTTCTGTGGAATTGGGGAGTTTTACATTTGTGGATATCCATTGAAGACATCTGCAGTGTTGGAAGGACTAACTTTGTTGATTTGTTAGAAGTTTGTGTTCTAATCTCAAGGGGTTTTGGGGATTCTTATCATTGTCCCGAATAGCTTCAGACATTCATCGTTGGTACTTTGGGCAGCATTTGAGGACACCTGAGGAACAGGCTTTAAAGTGTGCATAGTATCTCCAATGGGATTCTGTCCAAATGGTTTGGATGCACTGTTGTCAACGTTGGCATATTCAACTATGGAGTAATTAATCAAATCGGACATCTGCTTTCATATAGACTTATCAGGGTAATACAAAGCCCGAAATCCAAACCCGGCTGTGTGTATGTGTATCCTGGTGGCAGCATAGTATTGCTATGTTTTTCTCCTGGATTCTCTAGCAGAACACTTGAGTGTATTACATTAGCATACATTCAATTTTGCATTCAAGTTCACCTCCACCCTAAAGTTCCACCTCATGCCACACATCCCTGCAGCTGAGGAGTGCCTTTAGCTGACCTGGTATCCCATGTCATCTAACTCTTGCCATCTCACTGGGGCCCAGAGTGCGGTGTGTAGGCTGGTCCACCGGGGCTTCAGGCCCCGGGCCCTGCTGAGGCCCATAAGGCTGGAGCTGGGGGTGTACGTCGAGAAGACCCGCACCAAACAGAAACACAGGTACTGGTTGAAGTTCTGCCAACAGTAGGCTCAGATGTAGCACTTTATTTTACTGTACTATTAAGGCATTTGTTCAACATATAGCCTAGATGCTGACTGCAAGGGTATTGGTTGGCTGCATATTTCAAGTAATTCCATTTCCAACCTATTTGGGACAAATTAGTGTCAGGTGCTGCATGAGTCATAAGTCTTACTGTATTTAAGATTTTATGTTGTTGTTGTCAACCCCTTGGAAATTGGCATAAAGGAGTAATTGTTGTGTAATATTAAGTAATTTCTAAGTAAATACCAGGGAAGTAGTGTACCGTAAAATAATGTGCTACTAATCATATATATACATATGGATTATGGGGCTGATCTACACTGAACTCTACACTGAGCTTGCTGAAGAACAAGTGGCATTATCTTTTGCGCTTCAAACGATAACATAACCAAATCCACATTGGCTGGTTACTTTCATCGTATCAATGGTTCTCAGATGACTGTGGGGAAGGTCTTAGAATGGTCTCAAGAATGAGGCTAGCTGATATTACAAATATTTTGGACAGTTTTGAGTGACAGAAACTGTTGTGAAGTCCAGAAAGAGGTTAGGCATGCATGGTATTATGTAACCATGGTAACTAAGGCATTCTGGAGGGCGAGAGGGACCTGGCTCTACAGCAGTTATTTCTGGCATATGAGCCCTATATTCTCTTCAGATTTATAATGAACAGTTATTTTATTGACTAAACCCAGAGACTTGATAATTGTACTCTTGGGCTATACGTTGGAGGCCCTACAGTATACTGAAAAATATATTTAGCTTGGACAACACTGACAAAAATACAGTGCTTGAGGGGGCAAGGAGATGCTCCACAGAGCATGTTCATTGGGCTTGAGGATTTGTGTGTAGTCATATGAATTCTTTCTCCTTCCTTATTGTCAGTGTAGAGATGTGTTTTCCCATTTTTTCCACTGTCTCCAAATGCAGCATTTAAGACCTGCAGCGCATCAACACTAGCCTGGTTAAACCAGACTGAACTAGAGTGTGTGGGCTGGACAGCTCTGGGAGGATGAGACACTGATTCTCAATGCAGGGAAGAAAAGAAGTCTCAGTTATCTTCACTATATAAACTGGACTTTTAAACAGTAGTGTTATGGAGAGATTGAGATTAGATCAAGGAGCTGAAAAGACTACATCTCCAAGGTGCTTATGTCAAGGCAAGTGTTTCTTCTGACACTGTTGCTGTGGTAACCACACAGTGATATTGATTCAGACACTGTTGCCATGGAGACATTTAGGAATAAACTTTTCATTGTTAATGACAGTTTTCGGACACCATTGCCATGGTACCTCCATAGACGCACTGTTTCGCACCCTGATGCTGTAATATTGACATTCTCTTTTTCTCTGTCCCTGTGTGTGTGTCCGTGTGTGTGTGTCCGTGTGTGTTCAGGATGGAGGCCTCATGTCTGGAGTTGGCCCTGGAGGGAGAGAGGCTGTGTAAGGCAGGAGACTTTAAAGGGGGGACAGCGTTTTTCGAGGCAGCTGTGCAGGTGGGAACAGAAGACCTGAAGACCCTCAGTGCCATCTACAGCCAACTGGGCAACGCCTACTTTTACCTGAAGGAATACGGCAAGGCCCTGGAGTACCACAGACATGACCTCACTCTGGCCAGGTGAGGCCATGGAATACCAGACCATATCATGTCTGATTATGGATTCAAATTGTAGTTAAAGTATTTCAACCTATGGTATGAATGTGTTTTATACAGTGCAATGGATGTATATGTCATTTAGACTAAAGTCATTCATAAAGCACAAGAGAGTATGTAAACAGTTATCCTTAGCTATGGGTTGCATACTATACAGAGTAGGGCTGGGAATTTCCAGGGACCTCACAACATATCACGATACTTTGGTGCTGATATGTATTCCGATTCTCACAATTCTATACGCATTGTGATTCGATAATTAGATTTAATTGCAATTCAACGTTTCAAACATATTGCTTACCATATGTCTGCTGCAGAGGGACAAGAGAAAGCCATGAGAAAACAAGTTTTGATCCGTCACAGAAATAAAAAAAGTGCTGAAAACAAATTGGCTCCCTACTTAAAAAAGAGAACAAAACATAATGTCACAAATAATATTCCGATAATGAACTGTATCGACCCCCCCCCCCCCATTACTTGTATGCCTGATGCCCTCCTAGAAGAAAGATGCAGGTTTTGATAGTGTTCATTTTGATGAGACCCCCTTGGTATTTAGCTCTGATGACTAAGTCAGTCTCCTGTGGAGAGTTGTGCAGTTGGTAGCCTGGCGACTACAAACCCAGAGGGCTGGTGCTGAGTTACAGTACCTTACAATAACAGCAGGACAACTGGAACCCTGTCCTAAGAAGGTAGGGACCACTTAAACAGTTGGATTTGATGACCTAAGCGCTAAGTCTAAGCAGTAGCATGTGTGTTATTGTATTGACAATGAGCAATGGATTTGGCAAGACATCACAAACAGATCTGGGACTCAGGCTATGTACGCAGTGATTATTACTTCAAAACCATGACTGATAATGAGATACGGTCTCTATTTACAGGACAATAGGGGACAGGATAGGGGAGGGAAAAGCCAGCGGTAACCTTGGAAACACACTGAAGGTTTTGGGGCGCTTCGACGAGGCAACGGTGTGCTGTCAAAGACACCTGGACATCTCTCAAGAGCAGGGGGACAAGGTAGCACACACACACACCACCACATTGGATTGGAGGATTGCAACTGTTAAGTACCATTTATCAGATTTTGGGGAACGGGGCATTGTATTGAAAATACATTTCAGTGTGGTCCATGCTATTTCAGTTGAAAAATACCCTAATACCCTCTTCCAATGTCTCTATTTGCCTTTTTTTCCCCTTTGCGTCTGACCAGGTGGGAGAGGCCAGGGCTCTGTATAATATAGGGAATGTGTTCCATGCCAAAGGAAAGCAGCAGCTATGGGGCTGTACCCAGGACCCTGGGGACCTCCCACCAGTCGTCAGAGATACACTGCAAAGGGCTACTAGCTTCTATGAGTGAGTGTTAAGCTGTATACACATGCTTGTACATGTGCACATGAACACCTACGTAGTCTACATGCAAGAACACAAGCAGGCACGCACCCATGCATGCACACAGCACAGACACCATGCATATGATTGAAATATCCCACTGGGCTATTAGCTCCTTCAAAATCTCTGCAGGCAATGAACACTACCTGAATCAGTCTGTGGAGGAGTGGGATAAAAGTGAATTGCCTTTACAGTTAAGTCAAAACTGTAGTACACAATCCCCTGTGGACACACTGAGAGGCTTGCTCAGGCCTTCGGTTTTGTATGACAACACACTGACAAGCCAGTTTCCTACATCAAAGCTTTCATAACTACTGAAGTACTGTACTGTTTACTTTGTGCAACCACAGCATAAAAAATATTATTTTTAGTTCAAGACAACAAAAATTAGACTTTTGTATAATTTGTGTAAAACACAATTGGTACACAATACTTTAACTCAAGTCCTCCTCTCTCCTACAGGATGAATCTGTGTCTGGTCAAAGAGCTGGGCGACCGAGCTGCTCAGGGCAGGGCCTTTGGTAACCTAGGCAACACCCACTACTTGCTGGGAAATTTTGTGGAGGCCATCAAATTCCACAGACAGGTGATATACATATCTCTGGGACAGTAGTAAAGAGACACACTATTGTGTGTGTGACATACTGTAACATAATTAATGGTAAGAAAAGGTCTTCTCACGCTCAACCATTTTGCACCTGGATGAAAACACATCAACTTGCCTGTTTGAATGAGCTCAATGTAAAGTGTATGACGTACTTACAAGACGTAAAAGTATCAGTTTTGCAACGCTATTGTTCCATCAATGGGGTAAAGACTGGTCAAAGTGAGCAATACACACATACATTCAAGAAAATGTATCAACTTTCTTTTGTTCAGAGGCTGTCCATCGCCAAGGAGTTTGGTGACAAAGCAGCTGAACGTAGAGCCTATAGTAACCTAGGCAACGCTCTGATTTTCCTGGGACAGTTCAACACTGCCACGGAGTACTACAGGTAAACAAAGACTACACGCTGACACCTAGTGGACTTGATGTGTATCAACCAATGGATCTCAGAGCGCTACGCCATGTTATGTACTTGATTACCTGCATGCATTCAAGTCTATTAATGTTTTAAGATCAATATAATGTATGAGATTAATTTATAATAAGAACGTTTCATTTTAAATAAATACTTTGAATTTTGTGTGTAACAAACAAATGTTTTCCTTTAAATACCTCTTTATCCATTCACCACCCTCTTACTACCCCTATGTAGAAATCTCATTCCTTCTTCCTCTCTCCCTCTCAATTACCCTGTCTTCCTGTTCCATCTAGAAAAACTCTGCAACTGTCTCGTCAGTTGAAGGACAAGGTGATGGAGGCACAGGCATGTTACAGCCTGGGGAACACCTACACTTTGATGCAACAGTACGAGAGAGCCATAGACTACCACCTCAAACACCTCCTCATAGCCCAGGAGCTCACGGACAGGTATGCACACTCACACACTCACTTAATAGTCACACACCGAGAAATCTGACTGCCGATAGGTAGTTAGCACAGTAGAAGGCCGTTCCTTCTCTTGCTAAAACAAAGACAAACCACTGTGTATCGACCCGGTACCAGCAAACTACTAGTAGAATCGCACTTCATCAATGGACAACATCTTGACTTTGATCCAATCAGAGTGCACAAACCTCCACATGGGGGAGCCGACAGGAATGACAAGGTCATTTAAAAAAAATAGGGACATTTCACCGTGTAATTATAATTGTGACCAAAAACAAAAGCTGCATAACACTTTTTTTTTTCTTGAGCAACTCTTTTTGTCTTTAAAACTTCTTCAGGGTTGGTGGGTCCCCTGCGGGACGGTTGAGATAACGTAGACTAATGTGATTAGCATGAGGTTGTAAGTAACAAGAAGATTTCCCAGGACATAGACATATCTGATATTGGCAGAAAGATTAACAATAATTTAAGCTAACTGCACTGTCCAATTTACCGTAGCTATTACAGTGAAATAATACCATGCTATTGTTTGAGGAGAGTGCACAGTTTTGAACATGAAAAGTTATTAATGAACAAATTAGGCACATTTGGGAAGTCTTGATTCAACATTTTGAACAGAAATACAATGGTTCATTGGATCAGTCTAAAGCTTTTCACATATACTGCTTTCATCTAGTGGCCAAAGTCTAAATGGCATCTGGTCTGGAATAATACATTATGGCCTTTCTCTTGCATTTCAAATATGGTACAATAAAAATATAAAAATACGGTTGTTTTTTTCTTTGTATTATCTTTTACCAGATCTAATGTGTTATAATCTCCTACATTCCTTTCACATTTCCAAAAACATCAAAGTGTTTCCGTTCAAATGGTACCAAGAATGTGCATATCCTTGCTTCAGGGCCAGTTAGATATGGCCATGTCATTTTAGGCGAAAACAAAAAAAAGAAAAAAGGGGCCGTTCCTTAATTAAGAGTTTCTAGATAAGGAGTTTTGTGCTTGGGGATTTTTGTCAGGACTGATAATGTGCATTTGCTCGTTAGTTAGCTAGATAGCTAACATTAGCTTGCCAGGCAGTTACACATGAAATGAATGGGGTGGCGAGTCAAATCAAATTTTATTTGTCGCATGCTTAGTAGACAACAGACTTATACTAGCAGTGAAATGATTACTTACTGGTATTTTTCCAACAATGCAGAGTTAAAGATAAATATAAATAGTGACACAAGAACAAATACAGTGAATAACAAGTAAAAATAACATGGCTATATA